>NW_016807962.1:2778288-2804368 GCF_001698545.2 Rhinopithecus bieti
TAGCAATGAGGGAGGCTCCGTGGCCGTGGGACCCTCCCGGCCAGGTGTGGGTATAATCTCCTGGTGTGCCCGTTTGCTTAAAGCGCAGTATTGGGGTGGGAGTTACCCGATTTTCCAGGTGTTGTGTGTCTCAGTTCCCCTGGCTAGGAAAAGGGATTCCCTTCCCCCTTGCGCTTCCCAGGTGAGGCGATGCCTCGCCCTGCTTCAGCTCTCGCTGGTCGGGCTGCAGCAGCTGACCAGCACCGATTGTCCGGCACTCCCTAGTGAGATGACCCCAGTACCTCAGTTGAAAATGCAGAAGTCACCGGTCTTCTGTGTCACTCACGCTGGGAGTTGGAGACTGGAGCTGTTCCTCTAGAATTGTTATAGTTTGAGGTCTCACATTTAAATCTTTAATCCATCTTAAGTTAATTTTTGTACATGGTGAGATGTATGTGTCCAGTTTTAATCTTCTACATATGACCAGCCAGTTATCCCAGCACAATGTATTAAATAGGGAGTCCTTTCTTCATTACTTATTTTTGTTGACTTTATTAACAATAAGATGGTTGTAGGTGTGTGGCTTTATTTTGGGGTTCTCTATTCTATTCCATTGGTTTATGTGCCTATTTTTGTACTAGTGCCATGCTGTTTTGGTTGCTGTAGCCATGTAGTATAGTTTGAAGTCAGTTAATGTGATCCTGCCAGCTTGGTTCTTTTTGCTTATGATTGCTTTAGCTATTTGAGTTTTTTTTCTGGTTCCATATGAATTTTAGAATAGCTTTTTTCTAATTTTTTGAAAAATGACATTGGTAGTTTGATAGGAATAGCATTGAATCTGTAGATTGCTTTGGGCAATTTGGCCATTTTGATGATAGTGATTCTTCCAATCCATGAGCATGACATTTTTTTTAATTTGTTTGTTTCATTTTCATTTGTTTCTCTCTATGATTCATTTAAGCAGTGTTTTGTAGTTCTCCTGCTCATGGATTGGAAAGGACTCCCTATTTAATATATAGATTTCTCCTTTTTCTTTTTGAATGCCTTTAATTTCATTCTCTTGCCTTATTGCTCTGGCTAGGACTTCCAGTACTATGTTGAATAGGATTGGTGAGAGTGGGTACTCTTGTCTTGTTCCAGCATTCAACGGGAATGCTTCCAGCTCTTGCCCATTCAATATGATATTGGCTATGGGTTTGTCATGGATGGCTCTTACTATTTTGAAGGATGTTTCTTCAGTGCTTAGTTAGTTGAGGATTTTTATCATGAAGGGATATTGGATTTTATCAAAATCTTTCTCTGCCTCTATTGAGATGATCATATGCCTTTTGATTTTAATTGTGTTTATATGGTGAATCATATTTATTGATTTGTGTGTGTTAAACCAACCTTGCATCCCAGGAATAAAGCCTGCTTCATCATGGTGAAGTAGCTTTTTGATGTGCTGCTCGATTTGGTTTGCTAGTGTTTTATTGAGGATTTTTGGAATCTATGTTCATCAGGGATATTGGCCTGTAGTTGTCTTTTTTCATCACGTCTTTGCCAGGTTTTTGTATCAGGATGATTCTGGCTTCACAGAATGAGTTATGGAAGAGTCCCTCCTCCTCAATTTTTTGACCTAGTTTCAATAGGATTAGCACCAGCTCTTCTTTGTATGTTTGGTAGAATTTGACTATGAATCCATTTGGTCCAGGGCTTTTTGTGGTTGGTAGGATTTTTATTACTGTTTCAGGGAACTCATTATAGGTCTGTTCAGTGTTTCAGTTTCTTCCTGATCAAATCTTGGGAGGTTGTATATTTCCAGGAATTTATCTACTTACTCTTTATTTCCTGGTTTGTGTGTATAGAGATGTTCATAATAGTCTCTGAGGATCTTTTGTATCAATTGTAATGTTACCTTTGTCATTTGTGATTGTGATTATTTGGGTCTTCTTTCTTTTTTACTTTGTTAATCTAGCTAGTGGTCTATCAATCTTATTCATCCTTTCAAATAACCAATTTTGGTTTTTTTTGATCCTTTGCATGGATTTTTCGGGTCTCAATTTCACTCAGTCCTGCTCTGATTTTAGTTATTTATTTTCTTCTAGCCCTGGGATTAGTTCTTGTTTTTCTAGTTTCTCTAGGTGCAATGTTAGATTGTTAATTTGAGATCTTTCTAAATTTTGATGTAAGTATTTAGTACTATAAACTTTCCTCTTAACACTGCTTTTGCTGCATCCCAGAGATCTTGGTATGTTGTGTCTCTGTTTTCATTAATTTCAAAGAATTTTTAAATTTACACCTTAATTTGTTGTTTACCCAAAAATCATTCAGGAGCAAATTATTTAATTTCCACATAATTATGTGGTTTTGAGAGATCTTCTCGGTATTGATTTCTATTTTTGTTCCATTGTGGTCTGAGAGTATGTTTGGTATAATTTCAATTTTTTTAAATTTATTGAGACTTGCTTTATGATCAAGTGTGTGGTCAATCTTAGAGTATTTTCCATATGCACATGATAATGTATTCTGTGGTTGTTAGATGGAGTACTCTATAGGTATGTTTAGTTCCAATGGTCAAATGTTGAATTTACGTCCAGAATTTCTTTATTTTCTGCCTGATGATCTATCTAACTCTGTAAGTTGGGTCCCACACTTTTCTCATGTTCATCGGACACCAGATAAAGAGGACCCATTTGAAGACTCTATGGCCTTAGAGGATGAACAAGCCACTAGATTTAAAAAGCCCAAGTCCCTGAGTGATTTTGCGAGCACCGCTAATCCTGCCAAGGCTGTCTCTCCCCCTCGAGTTAAGCCACTGTTATTTTGGGGTTGTCATAGCAGTTGACATACCTTGACTAACATACAAGAGTTCTGCATTTTTGTGCCAGTAACCCCTGAGAAGAAGTTATCTCTTTCCCTGCATTCCAAGACAATATATGGGTATGACACAGACTCAGGGTGCCCTGGAAGCACAAACGCAGGCTTGACTGGTTTGACCCAGAGTAGGTGTTCCAGGAAGTCTTCCCAGAGGAGGTAGAAATGTGGTAGAAACAGCAAAGACTGAGGTCTTGTAGAGTTGGGGTAGGATCGTAGTGCCTCTAATCATGAGTTTTTCAGCTTCAGGTAATTAACCTACCCCTACTCTTTGTCTAAATTGAGCCTACTCACCCTTCTGGTCTCTGGAAATGTCACATCCAGAGAGTATTTTTTTTTTTTTTTCTGTCTCCCAGGCTGGGCAATCTGCAAAAGCCCTGTGCTTCTCTTTTTAAGCCCTTGCTGCATTTGTTATACCTTGTTCAATCTCTGTATCTCCTGTTAATAAGCTTCAAGAGTACAGGGAATGAATGTCAATTTCAGCCCTATTATCTTCACCTTTCAATCGCGTGTCTGGTACACTGTAGATGTAAAATAAATAATTGTTGATTGAATAGATAAATGTACAGATGAACTTAAGCTCTTTAAACCTCAGTATCATTATCTATAGAGTGGGCATAATACTAGCCACATCCTGGGTTTTGGTAAAGATTAGTTGAGATCATGTATACAAAGCCCAACCTAGCACAATACCTGACATATCACAGCCAACAGTAAGTGTTAGTTTCCTTCAGCCTTGATGAATAAGAAGTTTGTTAGGCTAAGAAGAAGGGAAAGAGCATTTGTAGTGGAGGGAACATAATTATTTTAAGGCAAAGCAGTGTGTTTTGTGCTTGTGGAAGCTGATTAGTGGGGCAAGTACCAAATTATAAGAGTCTTATGTATTGGATGCACAAGAAATAGGCACATTACTGTGCCTTAAAGCCATCAAAAATTGATGAGATTATAAATATTTAGCAAATAAAAGATGTACCCTTGTTAATATTAATTCATGACCTGTGACAGGAAAGAAGGCTCCTGGGGGATGGAAATTTGCACTGAGTCTTATAAAATTCACGTTGCTGAAGAGCGGAAGGAAAGTCATTCCAAGCAGGATTTATAGCCGTAGGCAAATGGATGGAGGCTGGGAGCCAAGGGGGGAAAATCCAGTTTGGTTGGAGTGGAGTTTATATTGGGGATTAAGAGGAGATGAGGTAGTATGGAACCAGATCATTGTGGATCTCTGATGCCAGGTGGAAATGCTTAGACTTGCTCTGAGTGGCATTACACAGAGAGAGAGCTGTAGAAAGCCTGAGTGTTGTGAGCATCAGATGGCCACGCTCTTCTTGCCTGAGGGTTTTTAGAGGCAGGAGCCTGGACCGGATGACCTCTGGAAGTTTCTTCCAACCACAAGGCTTCGTGGCAGTCAAAAGACAGATAGAGAGAAACAAAAACCTGGGACCTTGGCCTGGATTTCGCTCCCTCATAAATCTCCTCCGCTGCCTGGCATCATCTCTCTGTCCTCAGATTAATCTTCTCTGGCTTCCTGCAGGAACACAAGGACCTATTGACCTCATCCTGTTCTCCAGGCTGCAAGTGAGAAATGGGGTTCTCAGACTTGAAGAAGCCTCAGTGTGGGTAGAGGCAGCTGGGGCCTGAGGCATGAGCCCCCAGAGGAAAACACAGGAAGAAGATGGCCAGTCTTGTTCCAGAAGGGTTCTCACCAGGACTGCTCCAGGGTCCACACCAGATTATGAAATATGCCTTGTGGTTTTGCATAAATGTCTTTGGCTGAAGACTGGCAAATGTTGGAGGAAATGGCAACCTCTTATCAGATAATTTTCTGAGGCAAACAGTAACCTGGACTGATTGTGATTTCCATGAGTTTCTCTTCTTGTTTTTTTCCTTCTTGGTATTGGTGGCTCAGATGCAAGGCCCTGTGGTTCAGTAGGAAGAGCAGGCGCTTTGTATTGGAAATCCTGTGCTCTGACTGGCTGTGTGCTGTCTGTGCCTCAGTTTCTTCATCTGTAAAATAGGAATAAGAATATTACCCACCTCAGATAGTTAGAGGGAGTATTAGAACTCCTTGAATACTGCTAGGCACACAGTAAGTACTGAAGAAATGTTAACTAGTTATTAATCTCACTATTTATTAGAAAATGGGGATTAAAGTACCTGTCTCACAGGGTTGTTGTGAGAGTCAAATCCATTCATTCATTTGTTCAACAAATACATACTGAGTACCACTATGTGACAAGTAGTATACAAGGCACAGGGCTGCTGTGTTAAAACAGAAAACGAGATCATTCTGTACTCCCCAGAACAAACAGACTGGTGGGGGGAGAGAGATATTAAATGCATAAAAACACAGACATAAATGTGGAAATCTGTTGTAAAATGCTTTGAAGGAAAATGTGGTGTGCTATTGAGAGAATAAGAGGGGAGGCTGCCTTAGGTGGTGATGTGGTTTGGCTTTGTCTCCCCACTCACATCTCACCTTGAATTGTAGTAATCCCCATGTGTGGTGGGAAGGACCCAGTGGAAGGTCATTGAATCATGGTGGCAGGTCTTTCCCATGCTGCTCTTGTGATAGTGAATAAATCTCACAAGATCTGACGGTTTTAAAATGGGGACATGCTCCCTGCACATGCTCTTGGCTGCCACCATGTAAGATGTCCTTCCCTCGTCTTCCACTATGATTGTGAGGCCTCCCCAGCCACGTGGAATTGTAAGTCCTTTAAACCTCTTTCCTTTATAAATTACCCAGTCTCAGGTATGTCTTCATGAGCAGCATGAGAATGCACTAATACAGGCAGGGTGGCCACAGAAAGCTTCCCTGAAGAGGCAGGTGTTGAGCTCACCTATGAAGGATGGGTAGGAGTTAAGTATTCCAGGTAAAGGCAAAACATACCTAAAGGTCTTACCTTAAGGGGAAAAAGGGTGAGGTGAGTTTGAGCCTATGAATGAGGTGACAGGGTTAGCAGAAAATGGACAGGACAGAGGATGAGTTCTCTTCTGAGTATAAACTGCAAAAGCAATGGAGGAGGTAAATGCTTTTAAAAAGTGTAAAATCCACACATCTATAACTTAGTATATTTTCCAGCATAAAAAACTAGGAGTTGAAGTTTCACATGGAGGCCAGGGGAGGAGTGAGTTCACCTCCATGGCCTTTGCAGTTTGCACTCAGAATAAAACATTGCCTAAAACTACAAATGTTATGGCAGAAAGTGTGTGTGTCAGTGTGTCTGTGTAATCTGAATTCCCAAAGTGCATTTGAAAGCCAACAGCCCTTTCCTCGTATCTCATCACCTGGAGTGCATCAGCTCTTTGAGCCTCAGTTTCCTCCTTTGTAATCATGGGGCCATTTCTTTCTTCCTCTTTACTAATGCAGCTGTTTCCTCATAAGGTTGTTCTGAGAAAAACTCCAGTAAATGTTGATTCCCTATGCCTCTTCTTTTTTCTGTGGCTTAAGCTTCACTGTCTGGTGCTTCTGATGACAGTCTGCATTTGAGAGAAGGCATTAAACATTCATAGCTGGCTTTTCATCAAAATGTGTCCTGCCCACCACACAATCTTGGAGAACCCATTGGCATCTGACCACTGTAGAGATTGCCCCTTTCTTAAAGGAGCCCCCTGACTGCCCCATCCAGTACTAAAATCCATCCAATTCACAAACCATTGCTGTGGAAGTTAGTCCTCCTTTTAATTCTGATCAAGTGAGCAAAAGGGGAAATAAGGAGGGATCCATCAGAACAGCTCATGAAAAATATGTACGTTCTTTAAAGGAAGACAGCATACAAATGGGATATATATTTTTTTCCAAAAGGGAGGGGGAAAAACACGCAGGCTTTTAAACATAAGACTTTAAGCGGGGGGTGAGAGAGGAAAAATATGACTCTTAAATGCATTCAGCGCCATTGCCACAAGGCTGCCGAGCCAGGATTGTTTATTAGAAGATAAGATAGAGAAAAATGTATTTTGCAGAAAGAAAATAGTAAAGTCAGGTCTGAGGCAGATAAGAAGCCAAATTTCTATTTTATGCTCAATTGAGTGACTCAGTTACATTATCTGGGAAGAAGGGGTGAAATAACACCCTTCGGAAATGAGGCCTGGGTTGCTCTGGGTCTCCTTCCAGCCTTGGCCAAGCTGAACTCTGCACAGCTGCGATGCTGCCTTCTCAGAGCAGTGTATTTGCCGTCTAGGGATGAGGGGAAGAAAGGTTCTGATCTTTTCTCTTCAGCTCCTGTTTTCTCTCTGTCTTTTCATATGAGCACTCCAGTTCAGCTTCATACCTCCCCTTCTGCTGCCGAAGGTGAGAAAATAAACACACACACATGCATACAAGATGAAACTCTGCAAAGACCAACAGATGTTGAAGCCAGAAGCATCATTAGAGTTCAGCTGGTGTAGGGGTCTGTGGTCAGTGCTTTATTTGGCAAGCACAGACATGTCATTTGAGTGTTTTTACATAGGGCATTGTTCTCTAGTTTGCCAAAGATCCTACTACACCTTTTAAAAATTTTACCTGGCTGCTTTACACATTTTCATTATGTGTCTGGTCCCTGGAGAAATATAAGATGATTTCTCTAGACATCTTCCAGAATCCTCAGTGAAAAGATGGAGAAACTTCCCTCCAGAGAGGTCAAGAGGCTCATTAAAAGTCACACAGCTGGTGAGAGGTATCATTACAAACAGGCTGTACTTCTAATCATCTCTTATCCTTTCCTAATGGTTCAGCTTTGGGGCCCTTTTCCACTTTGGAGATCCTTAATTTATTATCCAGTTGGAGATCAGAGGAATTTGAAAAATAGATATTGACTTTTTGGGCCAATAGTCAGTTCGAAAACTCACTTAGTTGTGCATTGGTAAGCCTGTGGTAGACAGAATAATGGCCCCTGAAGATGTCCATATCCGAATCCCAGAAACCTGTAAATAATTTTGCAAATGTGATTAAATTAAGGATCATCACTTGGAGAGATTATCCTGAATTATCTGGTTTGGCTGTGTCCCCACCGAAATCTCATCTTGAATTGTAGCACCCATAATCCCCACATGTTGTGGGAGGGACCCTGTGGGAGGTAATTGAGTCATGGGGGTGGGTCTTCCCCTATACTGTTCTTGTGGTAGTTAAGGAGTCTCATGGGACCTGATGGTTTTATAAATGGGAATTCTGAACAAGTGCTCTTGTCTGCCACCATGTAAGACATGCCTTTGCTCTTCCTTCATCTTCCACCATGATGGCGAGGCCTCTCCAGTGATGTGGAACTGTGAGTCCATTAAACCTCTTTCCTTTATAAATTACCCGGTTTCGGGTATGTTTTTATTAGCAGCATGAGAACAGACTAATACATCTGGGTGGGCTCAACCTAATCATATAGGTCCTTAAAAGTGAAGAAATTTTCAAGTTCAGAAAGGGAGAGATTTGGCAATGGAAGAAGGGTCAGAGAGATGTAACATTGCTGCTTTGAAGATGAAGGAAGGGACTCACAAGCCAAGGAATGTGACCCGCAAAACTGCAGAAGCTGGAAAGGTCAAGGAAACAGTTTCTCACTTACAGCCTCCAGAAAGGAACACTGTCTTGCCAACACTTGATTTTAGCCCAGTGAGTTCCAGATTGAATTTCTGATCTACAGAAATAATGACAATATAATAAATTTGTGTTGTTTTAAGCCATTAAGTTTGTGGCAACTTGTTACAACCACGATAGGAAATGAATACTACAGTTGTCTAAGTCCTAACAACATTTCATACCCCATTCGTTCTCATATTTTTCCTTTGCCTCAAGATTTCTATGAGGTCACCTGTAGCTAGTTTTTAGGCCCATTTGGAACTCAACTTTGAGATAAAAGTCAGCTCCAATAAAGAGATTAACTATCAAAAAAACTTTGAATTTGGTAAGCCATTGTGTATTTGAACATAAGGAGTAATATTGTCATCTTGTCCTAGTCCCTCAGATATACTTTTTTAAATAAAAAATGGGTGCTCAGAGAAGTACTTCCCCAAAGTAGCATAGGTAATTAATGTCAGGATAAAAATAAAATTCTAGTTTTCCATCTTCTATCCCACTGTTCTTAAGATTACTTTTTTTTATTGGTTAAAAGTACTATCTGTCCAGACATTGAATCACACATATTTTATGATCTTATTTACTACAAAAACATGATTGGCATTCAAAGGGAAAAGAAAGATTTTTTATTTGGTCAACTGAATATCCATATGGACAAAAATCAACTTTCACCCTTCTTTCATACCATACACAAAAGATAATTAAAAATAGATTATAGACACAGATGAGAAAGGTAAAATAATAGAGGCTCTACAGGAAAACATAAGAAAACATCTTCATGACTTTGAGGGAAACAGCTCTTAAATAGGACATTAAAAAAATCACCAGCCAGAAAAGAAAATTTATGGTGCACAGTAATTAGGCCATTCTTTTTCTTTTGGTATTTCACGAGGTTCTCTAAAGAGAGTTTTACACTTTGAATGATAAATGAAATATTAAAATTAAGAACATTTGTTTATTGAAAGACACCAATAGTGAAAGTCATAGATGGGGAAAAGACATTTGCAACTTCTCTATCTGAATGGGGTTCATATTAGTAATATGTAAAGAACTATTAATAGGAAAAAGACAATGAGAGTGGAAGACAGACAATGGAGACTTGGAAGGCTGAAGGGTGGGAAGGGGTTAGATGATGAGAATTACTTAATGGGTGCAATGCAAATTGTTTGGGTGATGGTTATTCTAAAGCTTTGACTTAACCATTATTCTATCTATGCATGTAACAAAATTGCACTTGTACTCCACAACTTTATACCAAAAAAAAAAGCTAGCAAAGACTTGAACAGGCAAGAACTTGAATATAAAAGAGATATCACAATGGCTAATAATCATGTGAAAGCTGCTTAGCATATTAGCCACCAGAGGAATACAAATTAAACTGCAATGAGATGCTATCCTACACCCACAAGAAAGGCTAAAATTAAAAGGACTGATAATACCTAGGGTTTTCAGGGATCTGGAGCCACTGGAACTCTCATACATTGCTGCATGACACTTCTTCATCATATCCCTTTTAAGTTTTTTGACAGCAAAACTCATGTTTTATTCATATTTCTCCCACCCCCTCACCTGTCCTGTGCCAATAATAAGTGCTCAAGTTTTTGGACTGCAAGTCCCACTCTAGATACAAAGCCACCAGCACAAAAAATGTAGTAGTGACCATGATGAGAAGAGATGGCCCAAGTAATCTTCCAAAATGGGAGTCTAATAGACTGTTTTTTCACCAAACTGCCTGCCTTTCCCTAGGCAAATATGCAACTCTTCATGCTGAGTGCGATTCCATGGCCTCAGTAAGCAGCACAGCACTGTGGATTCCTCTGGGCTCTGGAGTTAGACGAATGCTGGATAGTACCCCGTATCAGCCATTTACCAACTGTGTGACCTTGAAGCAAATGACTCAGCGTCTCTGTGCCTTGATTTTCTCATTTACAAAACAGAAATAGTAATGGTATCTACATTCTAGTATTGTAATAAGGATAAGTGAAATGTTAGAAGCAAAGTATCTGCCCAGTTTTAGGTGCTTAGTAATTAGACCATTCTTTTGGTTTTGAGGCTTCATGAAGTCTTCTAAAGAGAATTTTACACTTTGCATCATGGTAATCTATTTTGTTGGGAGCAGTTGTGAATTCTTCTTTGCATCTTCTGGAAATATCTTGTGTACCTTTAAAACTGTCCCTCAATTAAAGTTCTAACCAGCATTGTCCAAGACCTCCACACCTTGTGGCCAGTGGATTTGGAGGTCCTCTCCTTGGGAAAGGCAGGGCTTTGGGCACCCCAATGCATCGATCACCTTTATGTCCTATCCTAGCTCTTGCTGCACTCAGGATTGACGAGACGGTGGTCAGGAAGGAAGCCACAGAAAAGCAGCCATAACCCTCCATCATCACACCTCCTATGGCAAAGGCAGAGAGGCCCTGGAACAGTTACAGGTGGCTCATGCTGAGCATATGCTGGAATTGTTTATGCCTTGTAGATAAAAAAGCTGGGAGTAAATATTTACAGTCAGGGAGCCCCGGCATGCTGATACGCTGATGGAATGAGAAATTGTGCATGTATGAATGAATGTGTGTGTGTGTGTGTGTGTGTGTGTACTTGAGAGGAAGAGAGATGGAGAGAAGGGGGAGAGAGTTTTGCCACCTTTCTTTGCCTGTAGTTGGAGAGATGGTAGGTGAAGCAGAAAGAACCATTCTATGGACTACAGTCAGGTGCCCTCTGGACTGATCCCTGCTCTGCCACTTGTCTGATTTACTATGTAGGAGGCAAGAAACAGAGACTTCCTCAGGCTAACTAGGGGGAGAGCAGTTTATTATCTAGATGAATATGTTCCAGTGAGGGGGTTTTATAAAGAGCAGTTCCCCTGCACTGGCTCTCTTGCCTGCCACCGTGTAAGATATGCCTTCTCTCCTCTGCTTTCCACCATGATTGTGAGGCTTCCCCAGCCATGTGGAAGTATGAGTTCATTAAACCTCTTTTTCTTTATAAATTACCCAGTCTCAAGTATGTCTTTATTAGCAGCATGAGAACAGACTAATACAATGACTCAGAATCCAAAGAAGTTTAAGGGCCTTTGGGAACAGATTTGATTGAACTTGTAGACTCTGGAGTCAGATGGCTTCACCTGGAAATAGGGCTCTTGGCAGTGGGAACTTGGTCAAGATCCCCGGTTTCTCTAAAACCGTAATTTCATCTTCTCCAAGATGAGAATAATTAATAATATCTCCTTCAGAATGGTGTTGCGCAGGATGATGCACATAGAACACTTAGCATAGTGCTCAGTATGTAATAAGAATTTATATTGCTGTCATCGTCATTGTTTTCCCTTTTGGATGCAAATAAGGGGACCTAATTCTTGGGAATACTGGTTTTCCTCATCTTTGCTCTCTGTCTCTTCCCCATAGCAGTGGTTTCCAGTGTTCCCTGGAGCAGCAGGATGAGCATCACCTGGGAAAAATCATGGGTGGAGGTCCTCTCCTTGGGAAAGGCAGGGCTTTGGGCACCTGCAATACATCGATCACCTTTATGTCCTATTCTGGTTATACAGAATCACATGCAAATTCTCAGGCTCCACCCTGTGTCCTATGGGAGTAGAAACTCTGGGGTGGGCTTGGCAATGTGTGCTTTAGCAAGCCTTCTAGGGGATTCTGCTGCACACTGAAGTTTAAGAATCACAGACCTACACTGAGGCTGCTCATTACCTCCAGGCCATTCCCTCATAGCTTCTGCTTCCTTGTGGTACATGATGGCCCTTCTGATCTGGCTTCTCTCCTTGCCCTCAGAATCTGTCCTATACATAGCTTACTTTTTAAACATCCTACAGTGACTTCCCATTGCCCTTAGAATAAAACCCAGACCGTAGCCTCAGCCCAAAGGCCCTTTGTGATCTGGACTCTGCCTCCTCTCCAACTTCCTCTGTCCCCTCCCTCCTTCAGCCACTGCCCCCTCCCATACCTTTCCCCTTCCTGACTATGTGTCTCTGTCACCCAGGCTCGAGTGCAGTGGCATGATCATGGCTCACACAATCCTCCCACCTCAGCCTCCCAAGTGGTTAGAACTATAGGCACGTACGACCACATTCGGCTAACTTATTTTTTGTGGAAACTGAAGTCTCCCCATGTTGGTTGGACTGGTCTCAAACTCTTGGCCTCAGGTGATCCTCCCACCTCAGCCTCCCAACATGCTGAGATTACAGGTGTGAGCCACTGTGCCCAGCCTTTATCTTGGTTCTCTGTAACATTTAGGCCTCAGCTTACCTGTTCCCTCTCAGCAAAGCCTTTCCCTGTCCTCCCTCAAGCTAAAGAAGCCCCACCCCTTCACACTATCAAATGCTCTTGTTTCATGGCTAAGAAGGCTCTTATTTCTTCCCCATCATTTGTTTATTTGTTTATATGTTTACTGATTGTCTTCCCTACTAGACTATAAAGTCCTGGAGAACAAGGGCCTTGCTCACCCTGTTCCTCTTATATCCAAGATGGTTAGAAAAGTACCTGGCACAGGTGCTCAGCAAATATTTGTTGAAATAATGACTAAGAATGAATAAGATGACTAAGAAGAATAGATGGTTGAATAAATTAAACACAGCAGAGTGTTCCAGGAGAATAATACCTGAAAGCTGTCATTTAAGTCCTTCTAATCCAATGAATTCATACTTCTATAGTTTAATTCAGTGATTCACAAGAGGGTGGACCTGCTCTTCCCCTCTCTGGGGGAATTTGAACATGTGGAGATGTTCTGCAGTTAAAATGACTGGAGACACTCAGGGCATCAGCATCAGGTGGGTGCAGCGGAACAGCCTGCAATGTGCAGAATCGTCCTGTTGGACAACGCATCTTCCCTACACCCCTCTCCCAGCAAATGCCAGCTGCAATCCATGCAAGAAACAATGGTTGTTGAGCCTAATCACTGTATATTACAGTAGTTGGAAGCTGGGGATTCCAGGTATTTCTAGGCTCTCAGCCCCTTATGTTTCACCCCTGGCCTGTGCAATAGTGCAATATTTATAGCTTCACTGAAGAAACTCAAACTGGCTCAGAAATAGTTAATCCAGGCTGAGACAGCAGCTATTTTGCTCATGAGTCTTTATTTTCAGTGACTAATAGGTAAAAGCGACACGAGTTCTCCTGGTCTGTGGAGGCTGCAGCATAAATGATGTCTCTGAGGCCCATTCCTGTGATTACTGAGCTGGATATGAGCGATAGGATATTTTGAGGAGATAAAAATGTCTGACCAGCTAATAACTACCAGACGCCGGCTCCAAAACAGGGGGCAGAGACAGGGAAGGAGGGGAGAGAGAAATGGACGTAATTCACTCAGAGACACAGGCCTGGTGAGGAATTCATGCCAGGCATATATATTTGCACACAGACAGGCACATGCAACACAGACACTCAGATACGCAGCACACTCACCCTACACACAGACATGTAACACAGTCCAGAAACACAGAACACACCCAGGTACTCCATATTTTAACCCACAGGGTACAAACTACACACATAAGTACACACAGGCACACAATATACACTTACGCAGAACACTTCCTTCCTAGATGCACCACGCATCCCCATGCAACACCCAGCAACAACACTGAGACACACCGATACTGCATGGGCATATGAAACACACCAAACACAATCAACTCATGCCATAGATGGATACACATATATAACACACACAACCCAGGCACACAACTCACTCATATAAACAATACCCATTCTTACACCATGTACACAAGTAACCACAATACACAGATACATACAGACACATGCAATATTACATGTGTAATATTCAGAGATGTGTGTATACAAATGCAGGTCCATCTAACACAGATACAAATGCAGGTGAAACATGCAAACACACATACACATACATTCCACTAAAACACACACATCCTTAAAAGTACCCATGAAAGGCACAGTACATACACACACACCTCTAAGAGATACACACCCTTAAGAGACCGTAGAGATATGTGTTCATCCTTTGCTAATAACCACTTTTAAAAATGAACTCTCAGACTCCTACTCCAGCATGAGTGACAATTCCAACAACAAATCAACACAATATACAAACTCTGTGACTGTCAGGTTAAAAAAAATCATCATGGAAAGAAAACTAATGTGTCATGTGACTCTTTGACCTTTGTGAATATTGTTTCATCCTTGCTACAGGCAGAAATTCAGCCTTTAGCATGGCTGAGGTGGGGGTTGTTCTTGCTCTTTTCTGGCTGTGGCAGGAGGAAAAGAGAAGCCAGAGCTCTTAACAGGCTGTCGAGATGGTGCTGGCTTCAGTAGCAGGACACCTGGGTTGTGGCTCTACAATCCGATACAAACCTACTGTGTGACCTGGAAGGTGTTGTTCCCCATTTCCAAACCTCAGTTTCTTCATCTGTTAAATGGCTATGAACCTACCTCACAGGGATACAATAGATAAACTAGGATCTAATCCAAATGTGAATTGTAGGCTTGACCTCCTCATATTTCTAAGAGGAGATGAACCCACCGATGATACTCTAACAAATGCATCTGTTTTTAGTTTGACCCCTTCACTTGCCTTTTCTCCAGCCCCTGCAAAAACTTCTGCATGGCATGAATAGCTAGTACAACTGGGCTTATCTTCAAAGAGGGACTGTAGATTATTTCATTATCTTCATTGAGTTTTTATTAAGTATCTGGTCCTGTGCCAAGTGCTTTACCTGTATCATCTAATTTAATCCTCACAACAGCCCTTTACAGTGTGTTCTGTTATTTCCATTTTGCAGAGGAGAAAATTGAGGTGGAGTTTGGTCAAGAGACTTACTTGCTCAAGACCTCCCAAGTTGGTAAGTTTTGGAACCAGGATTTAAAATTACTCTGCAATGGTGTAGAGTGCTATACCTCTCCGCCTTCCCCACCAAAGCTGGTCATAAGGTTATAATGAGTTAGTAGGTGACATCAGCTTGAAGTCAGAACCCAGGGTGATTCTAAGAAAAGCCCTCTTATTCTGGTACATTCCCCACTGTGACTCAGGAGCTGGACATCGTAGTTTTTTAGGCCTTATCCAGGGTATTTCTTACTTCTCACTTAACACACAGTCTCTATTCAAGTTTGTAGCATACTTTCAACCTTCTTAAGCCCTGCCTTCTCCATCTATAACCCTTATCTGTCTCTATGGTCATGAATTGGTCAATATATCCTATCAAAAGCATGCCAAGTGGCAAGTCATTCTCTATGTCCTTTTTTGCCACTCTCCACTATCTATGATTGGTAACTCTGGGTCGATCAATATGCAGTGTTTCTGTAAATAATATTGGAGGTTTGTGTGGGTATTAGAACTCCTTTGTAGGCATTTAATATTGCCTTTTTATACTCTGCACAGCAGCAGGGCTGTGACTGAGAAATAAGAATTTAGAGTCAGGCTTTTTGGGTTCAGATCCTGGTCCTGGTACTCTAGGTAACCTTGAACATATTACTTTACTTTTGTGTATCCCAGCTTATTTTTACATAAAATGGGGCTTATTCACAGTACAGAGACTTTTTGAAGTTGTTGTATGCTCTAAATGGGTTACTATTTGTAAAGTGCTTAAAATAGGATCTGGCACATAAATGTTAGCTATTACCATCATCAATATATGCCTGCAGCTTTTTATGCTGTTTCAATTTGACTATGCTCTTTGTTTTACATTTAACTTCTTCAAGTTTGGGTCACTCTGCTTGCCTTCCTTTAGTCATCTTGGTTTCCTTGATTACCATTCCTGATATCTAATGTTTTGAAAATAACAGGATGTCCCAGGCTTACCTTGGCTTTCTCTGCGTTGGGATTCAGTGCAGGTTGTTCTCTATGGAACTGCCTTGACTTCTTTTAGTTGAGGGCAATGAGGGAAATTTAGACATCAGAGGTGCACATTTACCTACCTCTGGTGATAGGCAGGTGACACCAGAGGGGGCATGGTTAATTTTAATGACAAGGTGAACAGGAACCTTTCAGAGACCTGAACAAATGCTGCCGTTTCCCAGTTAATTGTGCTTCCTGAAGTCCCTTTTCACCTTGCTCCAATCAAAGAGCTGCAATTTCTATTCTCCTTGCTTTCTCTGAGTTACCAATTTCTCTTCTTTCATTTACAAAATCCTCCCAACCAACTTTGATAGATCATGCTGTATTTTGTCGCAACGAAACTTGTGTTTCAATTACTATGTAATCCAAAGATTTAGAAACCTAGATATCTGCTTTGATAACATTAGATCTTATCCAGGTGTACCTTTGGTGGAAAATTCGCTGTACTCTCAGTCATCCATTGTACTATCCTGATCTTTGAGGAAAAGTGATGTGGTTTGGCAAGAGTATGTGGGCACCACTGCCAACAACTACAGATTGTGTGTGTTTATGTACATGTATGCGTGTGTGTGTGTGTGTGTGTGTGTGTGTGTGTGTATACTGTAGGTCAAAAAAGTCCAATACTGGCATCCCAAGAGGGTTCAGACTCAGGTTTTGCCCCAAAAGAGATAAAACAATGTCTGCTCACCCCAGGATGGTATGTAAGAGTTAAGAAATGAGGGATTTCCAGGATCATAAATAGATTGCTTACTATCAAATTTAATTCTTATCTTTCCCATTTTCTTGATACTAGCTCCACAGTTCACGTCTTTGTCACAAACCCTTTTAGGCTGAACTCCAACTTCTTAGAAAGCCTTGTACACAGCAGACGCCCGTTGTCTAAAGTTTCAAGCACCCTAAAACCACCTTGGAGCAGTTAAGAATATTAAGACATCTAAACAAATTGATATAAGGATTATTAAAAAATAGACATCAGACTGGGTGCAGTGGCTCACACCTGTAATCCCAGCACTTTGGAAGGCTGAGGTGGGTACATCACTAGAGGTCAGGAGTTCAAGACCAGCCTGGCCAACATGGTGAAAGCCTGTGTCTACTAAAAATACAAAAAGTAGCCAGAGCATGGTGGTGGGCGCCTGTAATCCCAGCTACTCTGGAGGTCAAGGCAGAAGAATCTCTTGAACCCAGGAGGTGGAAGTTGTAGTGAGCCAAGATCATGCCACTACACTCCAGCCTGGGTGACAGAGTGAGACTCCGTCTCAAAAAAAAAAAAGACATCGTACTCGATGCTGGAGAAATCACTGTTTTTCTCTGAGTCTCAGTTTCCCTCTGAGTATCAGTTTCCTTATCTGTGAAATGGGGACAACATTTATTTCAGTGGGTCATTGTGAGAATTAAGTGAGAGGAGCTGGATCTGGATCAGGATTTGTATGTATAGGCTCATGTTTCTGAAGCTGGATCTGGAGCCAGACTGAGCAGGGCTTTGGAAGACAGTATAGGAAGTTTGAAATTATATTCTATAGATGGGGAATAATATTCACTCATTCATGAATTATTTCATTCAACTTCTATTCATTGGAAAGATAATAATGAATAAAGTAAATTAGATTCAGGTACTTTTGGAGCTTAGAATTTTTAATGTGCAACAGATGTAATTATATAATCACACAAATATATAAATTGGTAGCATTTAAGATAAGGAGGGGCTGATGTAGATGGGGGAGAAATTCAGAAAGGTTTTCTTGAAGAAGCAACAGTAGTGCTGAGACATGAAAGTAGGTAGGCAAATGGGTAGGAGCTCATTCTAGGCAGAGCAAACAAGATCTATATAGAAGTCTTCATGAGGTGAAAGGGAGGGTGGCCCATTAATAAAAAGGGCGGGGATGGTTGGGGCCTGTGATGAAGGGAAAAAGTTGTATGGAATAAGGCTGGAGAGGTAAAGGCTTGAGAGATGGGCAGGGGGGTGGCTAGATCAGGCAGCACTTTGCAAGACATTGTAGAATGTCTTTGGCTTTTTCATAAAGAGCAGTGGGACACATGTGATGGGTTTCAAGCAGGGGAATGACAAGCTTATTTTTGCTTTATACTAGGATCTCTTTTGCAGCTGAGAATGGA
The DNA here is from genome assembly GCF_001698545.2 of Rhinopithecus bieti. NCBI lineage: Eukaryota > Metazoa > Chordata > Mammalia > Primates > Cercopithecidae > Rhinopithecus > Rhinopithecus bieti. The sequence goes on from NW_016807962.1 coordinate 2,796,590, forward strand.
TTAGCTCAGAGCAAGTAGGGAAGATGGAGATCATGGGAGGAAATTGCGGTAGTCCAGGGGAAAGATAAATGGTTCTACCGATAACCATAATGGTAGAGCTAGAAAGAAAAGGATGTAGGCTTCAGCATATATTTAGGAGATAAAATTGGCAGTGTTGAAATAGACACTGAGGTGGCAATGAAGGAGGAAAAGGTATTGATGACTCCCAAGCTTTCTTCTTGCCAGAAGGATAGTGGCAGTGTTTACTGACACTTTAAAGATAGAGGATTAGAGAATGCCATTTACCAGTCTTGTTGAGATAGACTTTTCTTATTCTGGGGCCGTCCTGTGGGAATTTATTTTGTCTCTATACCTATATTTATTCTCCCTTCTAGTGTCCTCTGTGGTTCTGGGCTCACAAGAGGGCATCTGGCAAGGGCACAGAATTGTAGCGTGAGGGATACCTCAAGCACCAACCATTCCACCACCTAATTTTATGAAGAGACAAAGAGATCTGTGACTGATGACCCCAGAGTGAGGGAGCCACAGAGTTGGCTTACAACTCTTAGGCCTGGGTCCTCTTCATTGCTTCTGCTGCTATGTACCCTTTGATAGATGAAGAGAATGTAATGAAGAGCTGTCCATTGCAACCCTCTTGTTCAAAACCCCTCAATTCTTACTGTAATCCAATTAAAGACTTTATTCTTTAAGCAAGCCCTCACTTCTGGCATTTAAATTGCTTGTAAGGATTAACTGAGTTAATACAAATAAAACATTTAGAAATTTCCTGGGATAGACTAAACACCATGTAAGTTTTTGCTTCTGGTATGTTCTCACCCTACATGGCCCCATAACAGAGATCCCCAGTATCCATTCTCTGCTCCTCTTTTCTTTCAATAACTCAACAACTCTTCCTGCCAAGTGTGGCTGGGCACATGGCTGCCTGAGCAGTCACTATGTTTCCCAGCTTCCCTTGCAGCTAGGTGTGGTCATGTGACTAGGTTCAGGCCAATGGAGGGTACATGAAGGGAAGGTGAGTGCCATTCTCATTTCTAGAAAATTCCAGGCCATTTCCTAAAAGGCAAACCTGCCTGCTCTTGACTCTGTGTCCTTATTTCCCTCTGGCTTAGATATGGCAGCAACTGGGACAGCTGCCTTGGACCAAGGGTGGAAGCCCCATGTTGAGGATGGTAGTGCTGATCTAGAAGCCTGAGTCACTAGGTGACCATTTACAGCAGAGCTGCTCCTGTCCCTACCCGCTGAAATCCTGGGACGCTCACCACAGATTACTCCTGTGAGGGAGGAACAGACTGCTCTCTTATGTAAGCTCCTGCATTTTGGAAGTCTCTTTGTAGCAGTAGCTTAACCTGAACACAACTGACACAAGCCTACCTACCTTTCCTACCTCTCTCCTATGACTGCCTTTCACTTATTCTGTGCCGTGGCTGCACTACGAAAATTCTTATAGCATTGATTGCTATTTCTTATACCATTGATTTTTCTTCCTCCAGGCCTTTACTCACGCTGTTTCCACAACTGAAATGTCTCTTCAGTACACACACAAATGTCTCAAGAGTGTTGCCTAGAGAAAAGCACATAGGCTTTGTGATTAGAGAGGACTGAATTTGAATCCTGGCTCTGGAACTTTCCAGAGTACAGTGCCTTCCAACTCCCTGAATGTCAGTTTCCTCATCTGCAAAATGGGTCTACTGATGCTTGTTTCATGGAGAAGTTTATGATGATTGATGTGAAGTATGAGTACAATGTCTGATTCTCAAAGAAAGTTGGAGATGACTATTACTATTGTCACCTAGCAGCCAAGTCCCAGCTTGGATAGCATTCACTCCAGGGAATTTGGAAGTTTTCCAAATTTCCTTCATGATATGAATCCTGGGGTGCCTGTTAAACATGCAGCTTTCCCAGCTCCTTCCCTAGCCCCTTTCTTAGAGATTGAATGTGTGTTATGGTTGATGACTTTGTATTAACAAGCCTCTCAAGTGATTCTCGTCATCAGTGAAGTTGGGAAAACTGACCCTGTTTCCCTAGCTGGAAGCAGCTGCCTCTTTCTCCTTTGATGTAGCCGAGCACTTTTGGTATTTTTCTGTTTCATCCATTTCTACTTTGCATTATTATTTTTGTAATGTACATGTCTTTATCTCCACTAATAATAGTTACTACTTATGGAGTGCTCATTAGGTACCAGACACTATGTAAAGTACTTTACATACATTATCTTACCTAATCCCCTAACCCCCCTTTCATCAGCTGCTAATTGAGAAAACAATAATGGCTACTTTCATATTGTGCCTTTAAAATGTGCCAGGCATGAAGCAAGGCACCTTTCATGCATTAGCTCATTGTTCCTCACAGAAGCCTTCCAGGATGGGAATTAGGATCCCTGTTTCACTGGAGAAGTAGTTAGGTTTAGAGAGGCAAAGTGACTTTTCTAAAGACACACAGCCTGAAGGTGGAAGAAAAAGAGTGACAGAGCTAATCAAAGGCGGATGGTAACAGCTGGATAAATCTTCTGACTTCTGCAGGGAGAACATAACTTCTCTTGCAAGCTGATGCCACTCACAATAACTCCACAGACCATCTCCACCCAGGGATGGCAACCGAAGAGAGATAACTTACTGTCTTCCTTCTTGCTTTTCTGGAAATGCAGACAGCTGCAGCACCCATCTGAGCACCTGGGGAAGGAGAATGAGAGAAGAAAGGCAGCTTCTACCCACTTTCTGTTGATCAGGGTTGGGTGTAATAAGGATGGCTTCTCTTGCAGTGTGTGCAGTCAAGAGTCATCTCCATTAGTAGCTGGGAATGCCTGTAGGGGCCTAGATTATTCAGAAATTCTTCAATATGATTATAATGGTTTCTAGTTAATGAATCATTTATTAATTAAATATTTACTAAACCTACAAAGAGATGAACTGGGTGCAGATTTTGCCCTTAAGAAGCACGGGAGAAGAGTTAACTATTACTCCTGTTTCAGTTAAGGAAAGTGAGCAAAATAAACCCCCAAAACACCCTCCCTCCTCATCATCTCCACCTTTTTTTTTTTTTGCTCATATCACAAGAGTATGAATGTCAGCTCTGTACTCAGAACATCAAAAAGACCTTGACTGATGCTTCCATACTTCATCTCTTCTACATTGGTCCCCCAATTGATGTTTGAGCCTTCACTATCCCCTGACCCCCAGGGAATCAGCCCTTCTTCCGAGGGAGGCAGAATTGCTGTAGAAATATTCTATACTACAAAGAAATGCAATCTAAAACTGTCAATGTATGCAGAATGTGGAATTTAGGAGCCTTGTCAGTGCTGTATGAGCAAAGAGAATAATTGATCAGTGGCAACCTTCTATTTAAAAACATTTCACATCCTAAAAGATACTCATCATTTACATATGAACTGGCACTTTGGAGTTTCTGAGCACTTCGTGCCCATTATCCTATTGAGCCACCCAGAAGTCTAGTGAGATAGATTAGGAGCGAAAGACTGAGAGGTTTGGTACCTTACACGTCTCATGCAGTCTGGGGCCCTGACTCAATATTCATTGCTCCATTCACTAGACCAAGCAGCTACTCTAATCAAATCACCCTTCAGATTTCTATTTGCTTCACTGAAAACACCCCATTTTTCATATGAACATTTCCCCCTACTTTCAATCATCTCTGATGTGGGTAGAAATGCAGCTATATTAAAGAATGATTCCATCAAGTTGCAGAGCAGAACCATAGCAAGAGATGAAGTGTTTCTGGTTGAGAGCTCCCCATTCTTCCAAGTTAGTGCCAAGTACAAGGGGGTTCTTGTACCGTAGTCAAGGAGAATATCCCCAAGAACAGATCTCCTAGGTGACCAACTTCCAGGCTGTCCTGGTAATTGGAGTAGCCAGGTAGAGCCATTGGCTTCTCAGGAAGCAGCTCACGTTTAAGTCAAACAGATGGCAGGTATGTCTGGAAATAGATCTTTCCAGGATTTTCCCTGCAACCAGATTCTAAGAGCCAAGACAGCTGAGTCGTTATCTCATCAACTTGGCCTGTGTTGACTGCCAATCAGGGCAACTCAGGATTAGGATTCAAGTCATGTCTGGTAGACCAGTGGGCCAAGAAATGTCTGGAAGATGAATACAGGGCATCAAAGATGATGAGGTTAGCTAAGTGAGGACACTTTAGATGTGGGATGGTGAGAGAGTAAGGCAGTGAGTTTCTCTTCTGGTACAGACACAGTTCAGCTTTTGTTCTGTTTTGCTTGCTTGGTGGGAGAGTAGAAAAGGCAGGTGGGCTCCATAATCAGTTCATGAAGCACCTTGGAGGTTCAAGGACTATCACGTAATGTTTCTCACTTTTGTTTTCATTTATCTATCACAGGTAATAGATAAATGTTTCCTGCCCCTAAAAGTGGCCCAGCTTTCTCCCTGACCCACTTCCTTTAATTGCATATGTTGTCCCATAAGGTCCTCGCACTCCTAAGCTTCTCCAATATCTGATCAGGATCGGTTCTCAGCAGCAGATTTTGTCGTTAAACATAGAGTTAAAAAGACTGTTACAAATAACGGTGTGGTCTTAGCATTTTGCTGGTAGGTAGAGTGTCCATGTCTCAGGTTTCCCAGGACAAAGTTTACATCTGTGGTCCTGGTGTCTCCTTAATTCATAGTACCTCTTTTCACTGTCACTAGTGTCCCAGTTTGGATCATAAATTATGGATCCCTGGATTGATCTGTAAATGTGGGTACAGAAAGGGTCAAGTGTTCTGTTCGAGGCACAAAGGGGGTTAGTGACAGCTGGGATGGAAACCATTGCTCTTCCTCCTAGGCCAAGGCTACCTGCTCCCCGAGTACCCTTTGTTAGGTATTCTCTTATTTATACTTTGCCTCATTGCAGAGAGGATTTGAGGCCCGTCACTCCCCCACAAAGTTTAATACCTTGTCATTACCATTTACCACCTCGAATCATAGAAGTTTAGAGCTTCCCCTCATAAAACCAACTTGGAAATGTGGTATGCTTGTATATCAGGAACATACATTAATTCCAACCTCTGCGGGAATTTAAAAGTTTTTCCGGAAAAGTCATTCTTTATTCTAGAGTTTTTCAATGACTTTAGTCAGAAGCAATAATGCTCTTAGCGGGATTATAGCTACTGGAAGGCATTTCAGAGGCATCTGGAGCACCAATTAAGAGCACAGGATAGGGAAGCAGAAATTTCCCAGCTTAAGTCGTAGCTTTATCATTTATTAGATGTGTTACCTGGAGCAAGTTTTATCACCAATCTGAGCCTTGACTTTGTTATCTGCAAAATGGGATGTCTAGTAGCAGGTAACATTTTTTGGATACATAGTAGGTACCTGGTTATAGCAGTTGAATATTTTATATACACCACTTATTTTCACCCTTATAGCAACCCAAGGAAATAGGCACCAATAGGATCTCCAGCTTAGAGATAAGGAAACTGAGACCCACAGTGGTTAAATAACTTGCTCAGTGTCACACAGCAAGGGAGTGGCAGAGCTGGGATTGAAATCCAGGCAGAGCCATTGATACTGACTATAACCAGAAGGATTACTCTAGCAATCAGTGGAAATGACAGCAGCAGTAGGCACGACTAGAGCTTTTGAGCACTGACTATGCACAGGCACCAGACTAATCACTTTATATGCATTAACCTATTTGATCCTCAGGCTACATCAACGAGGTAAATACCTCTTAGTATATGATAGGTACTCAATAGATAGAAATTCCTTTGATCTTGTTCTGTGTTTTCAGTTTCTAGAGGCAGAAACTGAGGCCTAGAGAAGGCAAGTGATCTAACTTGCCCAAACCCTATAGCAAGGAATGAAAGCTAGGATAGGAATCCAGGTCATAACTCCATCTAGGGCGATATTACTCTATCAGGACCAGCTGAGAGTTGACCTCTGCATGGCCATTCCTTTTAGCCTTCATTGGCTCCTATGACCCTACCCGCAATGATCTCACCATTATCCCCATGCGATCTTCCTTATAGTCATTTTTGCTGGTTAGTGTTCCTAGGCAGACCACACACTTCCATGCCTTCAGCTTTTGTTCCTGTTATGTTTTCAGCCTGGAATACTATTCTTGGCTTTGTTCATATGGGAAATCCTTGTTCTTTCTTCTAGAATCAGCTTATCTGCAAAACCTTGTCTAATACTCTGCTGCTCTTGCTCTCCCACCCCAGGCAGAATGAACACCCTCTTTGGACAACTCTGTCTTACCAATATCATAGAGCAGCAAAGAGGTTAGGCTGGGTTTGAGTGTGGCTCTGTCCCCTTGGGCAAGTCACTTAACTTCTCTATGCCTCAGTTTTCTCATCCATACAAAGGGGGCACTTTAATTTACAATTTTAATTTTACCTTCCTCCTACCGTTATGAGGATGAAGGGGGAAATACTCTGTGTAAACTGCCTGGAACATAGTAAATGCAAAATAAGCAGGAGACACTGTTGTTATTGCCTGTGTTCATCTCTTCTGCCAGGCAGTGAACACTTTGGAGGTGGGGAATGTGTCTTTTCCCCTTTGTCCTCGATGTTTAGTATTATGCCAACCTAGTACATGGTAGCTGTCTATAAGGATTGAATGTAAACTTGGTTTCTACCCAGAAGCGTGTACCTCTCAACTGCTGGTGGAGAGGGGAGAAAAGTCCTGGCCTGGTGCAGAAAGTCTTTCCTGGGGGTAATCAAATAGATAATAGTCATTCATTCATGTATTTATTCGCACATTCAACACATATTCATTAAGTGGCTAGTATTTGCCTGGCACTGGGAATATAGTGGTGGTAAACAAGACAGATAAGGTCCTACTCCTCGAGTTTATGGTCTGTTGAATGAAAATGGACACAACAAGCATGTATCAGTTGGCCAAACCATCCCCAGAATTTAATGACTTAAATGACACCTATTTATTTGGTTCACAATTTTGTGGGTTGGTGGAGAACTTCTGGTCTAGGAGCTCTGCTGGGCTCACTTATGCATCCCTGGTCAGCTGGCCAGTTGGCTGGCTGCTGAATGACCCAGGATGGCATCACGCATGTCTGACAATTTGCAGGATGTTGGCTGGGGAGTCAGCCAACTCCCCAGCTTGTGTCTTTCATCCTCCAGCACGCTAGCCTAAGTTTCTTCAGAGAGTGATCCCACTGCCTCAAAAGCAGCAAGAAAAAGCAAGTTCCGATTGGTCAAGATGGCCGAATAGGAACAGCTCCAGTCTCCAACTCCCAAACTATACTACAGGGCTACAGCAATCAAAACAGCATGGCACTAGTACAAAAATAGGCACCTAAACCAATGGAATAGAATAGAGAACCCCAAAATAAAGCCACACACCTACAACCATCTTATTGTTAATAAAGTCAACAAAAATAAGTAATGAAGAAAGGACTCCCTATTTAATATATTGTGCTGGGATAACTGGCTGGTCATATGTAGAAGATTAAAACTGGACACATACATCTCACCATGTACAAAAATTAACTTAAGATGGATTAAAGATTTAAATGTGAGACCTCAAACTATAACAATTCTAGAGGAACAGCTCCAGTCTCCAACTCCCAGCGTGAGTGACACAGAAGACCGGTGACTTCTGCATTTTCAACTGAGGTACTGGGGTCATCTCACTAGGGAGTGCCGGACAATCGGTGCTGGTCAGCTGCTGCAGCCCGACCAGCGAGAGCTGAAGCAGGGCGAGGCATCGCCTCACCTGGGAAGCGCAAGGGGGAAGGGAATCCCTTTTCCTAGCCAGGGGAACTGAGACACACAACACCTGGAAAATCGGGTAACTCCCACCCCAATACTGCGCT
>NW_016807962.1:2805377-2866778 GCF_001698545.2 Rhinopithecus bieti
AGGGATTGCATTGGGGAGTTATACATGATATAAATGATGAATTGATGGGTGCTGACGAGTTGATGGGTGCAGCACACCAACATGGCACAAATATACATATGTAACAAACATGCACGTTATGCACATGTACCCTAGAAGTTAAAGTATAATAAAAAAAAAAATAAAAAAAAATAAAAGCAAGTTCCAGTGTGCAAACACTGTCCAAGTCTCTGTTAGCATCATGTTTGCTATTGTCCTATTGGCCAAAGAAAACCTCATGGTCATGCTCAGAGTCAGTGTGACAGGGGACTGCTTATGAGTACAAATACAGGGAGGAGAAGGATTTAGGCTTGTTTTTGCAATCCTATTGATGACATTATCAAGGATATTTCCCAGAACCTGAAATTTCTCTCTGTTGTCCCCACTACCTCTCGTGGAGTCCAACCTGCCATATTATTTTGTCTGGCTCCTTATTTCTTCCCCTGCTTTGACCCAGCCTGTTCTCAACTCAGTGATCAGAGTAGCCTTTGCAAATCATAAACCTTGCGTATCATTCTCTGCTTGGAACCCCTCAATGGCCCCCTCTTGTTCTAAGGATAAAGACCAATGGACTTAGAGTGGCCATAAGCCCCTGCATACTCTCCCCCTACCTGCATCATTGGGCTTGTTCCCTCCCCCTACACCCCATCCCACCTTTCTCCTTGCTCTCTGGGGTCTAGAAATACTGTGTCCTTCCAACTCTTGAAACACTGGTGCCCTTTCTGGCCCCAGAGATTTTGTTCATGCTGCTCCTTCTTCCTGGAAGGCTTTTCTTCCATCCTCACCTGTTTCAACCCTATTCATCATCCTTCAGGTTTCAGAGCTAATGTCACCTCCTTGGGGAGTATCTTCTGAGTCCCACATAGGTCAGGCCTTAATAACATGCTTTTCTATATCATGTACTCTCCCTCTGAAGCAGGTGCCCTCGTTATAATTCTGCATGTGCATGGTTATTTGGTCATGTCTGTCTCCTTTGCTAGACTTTAAATCCCAGAAGAGAGAGAGTCTGTTTTGCTTGCCATGGCATCCACAGAATCTAGTACAGGGTCTGGTACACAGTAGGCACTCACTTGTTAGCCTTTTAATGAAGACGGCTTAGGCACCTCCCACGTTGCTGCTCTTACCTCCCTCTCGCCTCTCCTCTGTGCTTCTGTGGAATTTGTCAGCAAGAGAGCCGAGAATTTGTCCTGAATTTTAAACAACATTTGATTCCAAAATGGGGAGATTTAGCAGACAAAGCTCTTTCCTTTATCTTTTTTTTTCTTTTTTTAAACTAAGGCTGAGATGCTGCTCACCCTCTGGGGACATTTCCACCCCCCTCTCTCCCCACAAAATGGGCGCTGTGAACTGCTCTCTCGGAAATCTTGTGAAAAGGGCAGGGTATTGGAATTTGAGACAAAGGGAAGAAAAATGAGCTGGCTTGAAAAGTCTGCCGGCATCATAATGAGCAAGATTATTCTGGGAAATGCAGGAGTCTGCTGTAAAAGGCCCTAGTAAGAGGCAGTTTATGACTAGCTTTGGGTCAGACACACAGCCGACTCGCACACACAGACATGGCCATGCAGCCAGCCTCCCCGCACCAGCCGTGGTCAGAAGCCTTACTCCAAGCTGGGAAATTCAGGGTCAGCATGGCTGGGCAGCTCTTCTGAGGGGAGAAGGGGCAAGAGAGCCAGGTCTTGAGTTGAGGTTACTGACATCACCTGGTGCCATCAAATTCAGGTATGGGGCTCTAGTTTTCTTGCTGCTCAAATACTTCCAATCTCTAGGCCTACCTTGTGTGAGTCAGAGGAAAGTAGCTCAGTGGGGCCAGAATCCACTGAATTCAGCCCAGGGACCTGCATTTCAGTGTCAACTCTACTGCCAACATGCTGTGTGTTCTTGGACATGTCACTCTCCTTGCCTCAGTGTCTTCACTTTTAATAATATTTAGTATTTTAATATTGCTCTTTATTGAACATTTGTAATGTGCATACTAGGCACAGGCACCTTAATTATGTTTCATCCTCACAACAGTTTTAAATGGTAGGCGTTATTATTTTCACTTATAAACACCAAGAGTGAGGCTCAGAGAGGCTGTCCAAGATCTCACAGCAAGCAATTGAGAGTGCCAAGATCTTAAACCCAGGGCTGCATGTCTTCAAAGCTAGAGCTCATGGATCAGTGTAGAGGCTTTGGGTCCCCAAGTGACTCATCCTCATTGCTCACCTTCTTATCCAAATTCAAGCAGAGTACTGGGGACATTCAGACACATGCCTGGATTATTATTATTTTTTAAAATTTATTTATTTATTTATTTTTGTAAAGATGGAGTCTTGCCCTGTTGCTCGGGCTGGAGTACAGTGGCACAATTTTGGCTCACTGCAACCTCCGCCTCCTGGGTTCAAGCAATTTTCCTGCCTCAGCCTCCTGAGTAGCTGGGATTACAGGTGCACACTGCCATGCCTGGTTGATTTCTTTTGTATTTTAGTAGAGACGGGGTTTCACCGTGTTGCTCAGGCTGGTCTTGAACTCCTGAGCTCAGGCAATCCACCCACCTCAGCCTCCCAAAGTGCTAGGATTACAGGCGTGAGTCACCACGCCCAGCCTGCATTATTTTAATGGTCTGGAAATTATACTACCTGATTGGCACAACAGTTGATACTAGTGTTGTCCATGTTTTACAGATAAGAAAACAGAGGCTCAAGTTAAGTGACTTTCCTCAATGTTTCAAGGCCTCAAGGACAGCCAGGATACAAACCTGTGTCTGTCTTACCCTAGGGATTATTTTGTTTAATCCATACACTGCTTTAAAGTAAGGGGGTTGAGTCAGAGAACTAAGGTCCTTTGGGTGACATTGTATGACAAACAGGTGAGCGTAGTGTACTTAAGAGTCTGGACAGGCCAGGGGCAGTGGCTCATGCCTGTAATCCCAATACTTTGGGAAGCCGAGGTGGGTGGATCACTTGAGCCCAGGAGTTCGAGACCAGCCTGGGCAACATGGCAAAAACCCAGCTCTACGAAAAATACAAAAATAAGTCAGGCATGTTGGTGTGGGCCTGTGGTCTCAGCTACTTGAGGGGCTGAGGTGGGAGGATTGTCTGAGCACACAAAGTCGAGGTTGCAGCCCAGGAGGTTGAGTCGTGGTCACGTCACTGCACTCTAGCCTGGGTGACAGAAAGATATCATGTCTCAAAAAAGAGTGTGGGCAGGGCTGGACTCCTCAAAAGATGCCACCTGTTTGGACTCTAGTTAGGGTGAAGCAAATGAGGCACACACTTCAGGAGCAAAATTTAAGGGGGCACCAAAAAAAAAAAACCCTTAGTAATTAAGATAATAAGATGAATAATATATAACTTAACATTAAAAAAACCCTTGAAATCGATGTGAAAAATATCCAGATTGTTGAAGACAGAATCAGACCTTGAACTTGATAACTTATTTCTCTTGCCTCCCCTTAGCCCTGGTCCTGCACAAGATGTGGTCTTGTGTTCCAAGGTCTGGCTGTTGATCATGAACTCCTGTGGCCTGTGGTGGGGAGGGAGAGTCGCTGTGTCTGTGACCAGAGGAGAAACAGCCCTGATTACCCGAGACTGGACTTCTGAGTTGACCTGGCATAGGCCACCACTGGAGAATGATGGATAGGAATGGGAAGACATGAGCTTGGAGATCTAATGGCACTAAATCTACACCTTTCTTCCTTGGGAACAATGGGTAGATGAACAAAAGTGTCTAGCCTCTCTGGACCACAAGATAAATACCCTGTGCCCTCAGAGTACAGTAGTCCTAGTGGTCTTAACTTTTAGGGTTTTGTTTTACCCGAGAGTCATAAAGATGTTGAACTTGTTGCCCAGGGGGAAAAAAAATGCCCCTACATGAACACATAAAAAATTTACACACGAGTTCAAGAAACTCAGGGATACCCTGAACCCCATAAATCAAATTCTAATAAACCCCACTTAGAGATTTGGTGAAGTGACAAGTGCATTGTATTTGGACAAAGAAAAAAAAATTCACCAATAACAATCTGAGTAGGTAACTTTATTCCCTGTTTCCTCAGCTGGTAAATAGGGGTGGAAGCAGTACATCTGCCTGCTCAAAATATTGTGAGACTCAAAGAAGTTAATGAAAGTCAAAATGCAATATAAACCGTGAAATGCTTTCCTCTTGGGGATGTTTAGTTTAACTGTCATGGTTATTTCACCGGCTCTTTAGAAAGCTGAGTGGTCTTTATTTCATTCTTTTTCATGGCTGTGTAATATTCCCTGGGGGTGTATATGTACCACATTTTCTTTTTCTTTCTTTTCTTTCTTTTTTTTTTCAGACAGAGTTTCGCTCTTGTCACGCAGGCTGGAGTGCAGTGGTGTGATCTCAGCTCACTGCAACCTCTGCCTCCCGGGTTCAAGTGATTCTCCTGCCTCAGTCTCCCAAGTAACTGGGATTATAGGCATGTGCCACCATGCCCGGGTCATTTTTGCATTTTTAATAGAAACTGTGTTTTGCCATGTTGGCCACGCTGGTCTCAAACTCCTGACCTCAGGTAATCTGCCTCCCAAATTTCTGGGATTACAGACGTGAGCCACCATGCTTGGCCCCACATTTTCTTTATACAAAACATTGTTTATGGGCTCCTAGGTTGATCCCATGTCTCTGCTATTGTGAATAACTCAGTGATTAACATATAAGTGCATGTGTCTTTTTGGTATAATGGTCTATTTCCCTTTGGGTATATGTCCAGTAATGGGAGTGCTGGGTCCAATGGTAGGTCTGTTTTAAGTTCTTTGGAGGCCATAATCCTAAGTGAATTAGCATGGCAATGGAAAGCCAAATACTGCATGTTCTCTTGTATAATGAGAGCTAAACATTGAACACACATGGACACAAACCTGAGGACAATAGACACTGAGGATTATTAGAGGGGAGAGAGAGGGAGAGGGGCATGGTTTGAAAAACTCCCTATTAGGTACTATGTTCACTACCTGGTGTAATATACCCACATAAAAATCCTGCATATGTACCCCTGTATCTAAAATAAAGGTTGAAATTAGAAAAAAAAAAAAAAAAAAAAAAAAAATGGCTGACCTAAGAATCTACTGCCCTGGAAGGCAGGGAGAGGCTTCTCCTGCGGTGGGTGGGGTGAATTGGGCCTGGCTGGTTCTAAGGCTCTGGGCTTGGCCCCCCTCTTTTCCTGTCCTCCTTCACCAATCACCTCAAGCCCCTTGGAGAGCTCTTTCATGCAGACACGCACCCCTCTCCCTGAAGATTAGTCACAGTAGCAGATAAAGAGGGTTGAGTGAGTTAGGGAGGCCACAAATGAGATCCCATTAGCGCCATCTGCGTGTCTCTAGTGGAAGGGGTTGGTAAACAGTTAGCACTTATCTTGCTCCTCAGCATTTAGCTGATTTCCATAATGAGCTCCATTGAACTGCGAGGCCCCAGAGGTGTCCCAGGGCTTCCAAAATGCACTGTGCTCTGTAAATCTGATTTATGGAGAGGTGAAGGCAATTAGGTTAACAAATCAGAGTGGCACCATCAATGCATAGACACAGCTTCGGCGGGGGGCAGAGAGGTCTCTGTCCCTAGGCCCCAGACTGGGGATACTGAGGCCCCCAGGGCCTTGACAGACTCTGGTGGGGGATATGTGGCTGCTAGGATTCTGCAATAGCCTTTTCTAGGCACAAGGAGAGAGGAACTGAGTTGAGGTACCAGCACACACTGGCTGGTGAGGGGTAGGTCATAGGGTCTGAATTGGACTCAACCTTTCTGAATTTTTTCAAGGGCAAATGATATAAAGGAGGCAATGTGTTCTGATTCCTTCTGCAGCAATAACTCATGTCCCAGCCAACCTAACTGTAGCAGATGTGGCAGACTTAGAAAATAAGTCATTTACTTGTCCTAGGTATTTACTATTTATCTACTCCTCCCTCCCTCCCTCCTTTCCTTTTTTCCCTTCCCTTCCTTCCTTCCCCTCCCTCCTCCCTCCCTTCCTTCCTCCCTTCCTTCCTTTTCCTTCCTCCCTTCCTTTTCCTCCCTTCCTTCCTTTTCCATCCTTTTCCTTCCTTCCTTCCTTCCTTCCTTCCTTCCTTCCTTCCTTCCTTCCTTCCTTCCTCCTTCCTTTCCCTATTTCCTTCTTTCATTCAACAAATATTTATTTAGGGCCTACAACATGCTAGATTGTTGTGCGTATTAAAGATAAGACGATGTGCTGTAAACAAATCTGGATCATGCTCCCATGGAATTTACAGTCTGTTGGAAGAGATGGAAGTTAATAAAATCATCAAACAAATAAAAGTAAAATTGCCACTTGGAGAAGAGCTATGAAGGAGAGATACTTGATGACAGCCTCTGACAGGGGAGAATGACCTAGTTAGGGAACACTTCCCTGAAGAAGAAATGCTTGAGTTTTGAGATCTGAAGGAGTTTTTAAAACAGAGAGGGGAGAGATTTCCAGGCAGAGGGGCCAGCTGGAGTGAAGACCCTGTTACCAGAGGGAGGATGATATCAGTATATTACTCAGATTAGGCTAGTTTTGCTATAGAAACCAGCAGCCCCCAATTATTAGAAGCTGAACATAATTGTCTTAGTGAGCTCAGGCTGCTATAAAACTATAGATCAGGTGGCTTAAACCACAAAAATTTCTCACAATTCTGGAGACTGGGAAGTCCAAGATCAAGGGACTGGCAAATCTGTTGCCTGGTGAGGGCCTGCTTTCTGGTTGCAGATGGTTATCTTCTGGTTATATTCTCACACAGCCTAGAGAAAAACCATCTCTTTAGTGTCTCTTCTCATAAGGGTGCTAATTCCATCCATGAGCGCTGCAATTATGACCTCATTTCCTCCCAAGGACTCTACTTCCCCTAATATCATCCGCTCAGGGGTTGGATTTCAACATACAAATTTTGGGGAGGAGGCACAAACATTTTGTCCATAACAATGATGAAGATTTGTGTCTTACTTATACCCCATATCCATCATTAGTTAGCATAAAATCTCTGTTTCAGAAATACAGATGGATGGAGCTTACATCATCAGGAAGTTTGCAAGTTACTGTGAAGCAGCGGAACTAGAAATAGTTGGTGAGCAGCTCTGATGATTCTACAGGGTGTATGGTAAGATGGCCAACGTGCCAAGACAGCAGGAAGGAGGGACATGTGATCCTGGACAGGCAGACAGGGGTCTAATCCTGTTTGGTCTCCCAGGCTATTGTAAGGATTTGGATTAATATACTAAATGCAGTGGGCAGCTGTTGAAATTTTGTGAACACAGAGGTCTTAACAAGAGGAAACTATCAGTATTCTGATTTTACAGATGTTGATATTGATAGTAACCAAGAATTGAGTACCTACTCTGTACCAGGCAATTATTCCCCCACTTATACCACCCTAGTAATTCTGAGATATTTAGCATTTTTATCCCTATTTAACGAGGAGGAGACGAGACTTAGAGCAGGAAAACAACTTACTTAAAGTCACAGGTACTATGTTCTTCCCAATTCATCATTCTAGTCTTAGAGAAAGTTAGACCTCAGTAAGTCTACTAGGGCTGAAGGTCATTAGAGAAAAAACACAGGCAAAGGGGAATGCAGGACATCTCACATACGGCAGCCATGAGCCTTGCCTGAGTTGGTAACTGTCACATCCTCACCCCTGGCACAGTGAATGGTACCTGGAATACACTTTATGCATGGGAAGGATGGATGGATGGATGGATGGATGGATGGATGGATGGATAAATGAATGGGTGGACAGATGGATGGATGGAAGGATGAATGGATGAATGGATGGATAGATGGATGGATGAATAGACAGATGGATGGATGGATGGATGGATAGATAATGAAGAGAAGAAATAAAGGGTGGATGGTCAGATGGATAAATGAAGATAGGCAGCATCAGGGAAGTTGGTTAACATATGGTAGTCACCCAATATCAAACTTGGTTTTATGGGCAGCCTTCTCAGTTCTGCAGATAAAAGGTGGGACCTGAGAAGAACAAAAGCAGGTCTACATGTTAGGGCAAGATAAATGAGTCTGAACAGACCTATAATTTCAAGTGTCTCATATGCATTAGGTACGTTTAAATATTATCTTGTTTAATCTGTGAGTTAGAAGCCCATGGGGCTAAAAACACATCTACATTTACTAGGAAAACAAGTGTGTCAGATTTTGCATACCTGAGAGTTGCTGAATTACCAATTTTTGTACTATCAAAAAGCCAAATACAGGAGAGAGGAAGCTTCAGCTCTACTCCATAAGGTCATGTTAAGTGTGATTCTTAATGCAAATTAGTCAACAAACAAACCGCTCATCAAAGGGCTGCTGCTGACATTGTTAAGAGCCTTGTATCTCTCACATCTTATTTTAGTCTCTATTGATGAGGTTATTGTCCCATAACACCCTTTTGGAATACACACCTAGGTATCCTGTGTGATTTCTATCTCTGGTTAGAAAGTAACACCAACGCGTGTCACTGGTATGCAGCCTCTTTGTTAGTCAATCTGTTGCTTTATAGAGACTTCTTTCATGCTCTTGCCCTGGTTTTCATTCCTTCCCTAGGAATTTTTTTTCAGGTTTCCTGGGTTGTAAGAATGAGTAGACTGAAGAGAAAGAAAGAAGGCATTGGATTTTTCTTTCATTACGTACTTCATCCAGTACTTCCAAGTTTGGCCAAATCTTCCCTAATATCACTCAGCTCAGGCCTTGCAACTCATAATAACCAGTGGTACCCCAATAGCTCTTGTTTTCTTCAATCATTTGTTTATTTGACTACTTATGAATTAATTCACTCAGTTACACACAGTACATTTCAAGCCCATTGCAAGTGCTCGGCACCCCCCTACAAACTCCTTTTCTGTTCTGTATGCAGATTCTTCTTTTTAAAATGTGTCTCTCATCATGACTTTCCTTAGCTCAGGAATCTGCAGTATTGCCTTTCTGTCTACTGGTTGTCAGAGCTCCCTGTAATCCTATCTCTGATGCTCGCAGTCCTGTCCTCTGGTTAACTTTCTCCCTACTGCTGTGTTCATGTCTTCAGGTTCCTGCCTCTGTATTTTTGCTTATGCAATTCCTCACTTATCCAGTTCACCATTTAAATCTTGCGTAGCCTTTGAGAGCAGAGTCCATTCTCCATTTTCTCCCTAGCACTTTTTCTATCTGCTTCAGGCAGACTTGTCTTCCTGTAACCCCAGGTAGCAGTGATTTTTGCTTATCACTATCAACTCAATCATGCTCTCCTGGAGGAGTAGACAAATTTATTAACTAGAGAGAAACACATTGAAGTTGCATACCAGACTCTACACTCTTTTAATTTCATTCATTCATGGTGTAGTGGAAAGAGCTCCGCTTTTAGAGCCTGAGAATGTGGGTAGTACTTGGCTTTTTTCTTACTAGCTAGGAAACCTAGGAAAGTTATTGAATGCCTCAGAGCCTGGTTTCCTTTTCAGGAAAACCAAAATAGTAACACCCATCTCAAGGCCTGTGGGGCTGCCAATGAGTTCGTTAAAAGTACCTGGAACACAGTAGGTGTTTAATGAATGTTAGCTGCTCTGGAATAAATCTTGAACGCTTACTATGTGCCAGGTTCTGTGCAGGGCCAGCCTCTGATCTTGCCATCAGGAAACCTACAGTCATCTGGGGGTGGTGATGCTGGCAAAAATAAGATTAAATGAGATATTGAGTAGAAAGTGCTTAGCATGATGCGTGCATCTATTAAGTGCCCTGTAAGTGGTGTTGTAATCTGCTGATGTACATTTATTCCTCTACATCATTTAACATAAAGCATATGTGAGAAAGTATGGCTTAGTTGTGAGTTTCAAATGGTTGCTCTTTAATCATATGATAGTATTGAGTCAGAGCTGATTTCAGAATGTAAAGCCTGCTAATGCATATTTGCAGATTTGTGCTATTAATGGACAGAAATGGTGTGACCGAGAGAACAGGTTGCTGAATAAAAACACAATGCAGGGAGTGGGGTTTAGAGAGCAAAGGAGTTGAGAGTGACTCACAGTCCCTGTAGGAGTGAGAACACTGGCATGTGATGCCCAAAGATCCAAGACCATGCCGTGAAGCCTCCTCCAAACAAAATGGGATTCCCAAGGGCAAAAGACATCTGAATGTCCCCTGAAATGAGCACCAGAGTTCTGGATGAGAACACCGAGTTTTTGGTGACTCAGAGCCATCCACTGATCACCAGGAGAGAAATGATGCAGTTGACTGAGAAGCAGGTAGGTCCCAGAGTCTCTTTCCAGCTGAGTCTTGGCCAAATTGCTTAGCCTCTGTGAATGTTGTTTTGCTTATCTGTAGAGTTGGGGCAGTCAAACTTACCTACCCAAATTATTACAAAGCTCAAATGAACTTCAGTAAGTGATGCAATGTCTCGGCCATTGTCCATGGTTCTCCTAATGGGCCAACAAGCAAGTAATGGCTCTCCTGGGCTCTCCCTTGAGTATGGGTCAGAATAGTGGCCTCCACAGAGAGTGCTGCAGAAGTGTCAACTCTTCAAAACCCATTTCTTCCAATTGACTGTTCCCAAGTATGACCTTATGGGAAGTCATGAAAGATCATTTTGGCTATAAGTCTGAGTGGCATCACCCAATTCAGTTTTACCTGTAATAAAGCTAACATTTTAGTTTCCATTTGTCTCCTGCATCTGTTTTGCACTTGGATCAGACCTGATAGGGGAAAGAGGTGAGTCACCTTACAAGGCTGAGTGAGAAGATGTGCATGAAGACACAGCAACCAGTGGGGGCTGAATAGATGCACATACTCAAAGTCAGTGGGGACTTTTCCTAAGAGAAGTGATCGTCAAGACATGGTTCTTAGGCAAAAGGCAACACAAATTGGCAGATACAGATCTGGGTGTACTGGGGAATCACACAGAGCTTGGGAATCATGGCAACAGAAAGCTAAGACAACTTCCCTAAACCCCACCATATCATCTTATTAGTAAAAGCAGTCTTACTTGCTACTGCATTTACTTTTTACATTGAGCTTTGGGGTCAGACAAATTTGGATTTTAATCCTTAAGATCTGCGTATCTCAGTTTCTCCACCTATTGAATGGGGATAATAATGGCTCTCTCAGAGTTGTTGGAAGGATCAGATGGGTAAATGCATTTGTCAGCAGCACAGCACACACACACACAGTAAACATTCAGTAAGTGACAGTTATGATTGTGTGGTCCCCACTATTATCCTATAAAATAATTTTACAATAATCAGCCTACACTATAAAAACCATTGAAGCAGGCAGAGCAGATATTGTTAATTAAGTGGGCAATTATTCAATTTAATAAATATTAATCAGGACCTACTATTTACAAGGCAGGAGTAGACACTGTAATAGTTAAAGACAATGGATCTTCCAGGGGCTGGAGAAAAAGGAGGAATGGAGAGTGATTGCTTAATGGATATCAGTTACCTGTGGGATGATGATAAAGTTCCAGAACCAGCTAGTGGTGAAGATTGCATAGCATTGTGAATGTACTTACCACCACTGTACACTTTCATACTAAATGTTATGTTTTGTGTTTTATCACAATTAAAGACAAAGCAACAAATTAGGTCCCATGTTCTCAAGGAGCTTACAAAATAAGAAAGGGCAGTTGGTCATCATTTAAATGATCCACATCAGGGTCATGGCTAAAGGAAGGTAGCTCAGGGATTCTGAATAACTTGCTAAGAACTAACTGTAGGTGAGGGAAGGAACTGGTACTAGAGCCAGCCTTTCATAGCCTTGTAGCTCAGGGTGCTCCCTTCCGTGATGGAAAAGCTAGGAGTTGTTTTAGGACATGAATCACTCTGCAATGGAAACCACGGAATAATGCCTTTTTCCCCAACTCTGCCGCAGTCCCAGACTCTCAGGGTAATGGGATTGATGGTAAGTGTGTGCTTGGAGGAGAGGCAGGCAGTGATGGGCTGCTTGGGTGTAATTGTATATTTTGGAGTTTGTGGAAAGTGTAACATGAGCTTTTCTCCCACCCTCATTTAATATTCCACAAACACTCACCACATAAACAACATGTCTTTTCTCAATCCTTATTATCATTCCCAGAACCACTTGCAGGCTTTCAGAAACCCATTATTATAATTATAATCAAGAATCTTAGGACACAGCCATTTGTGCCAAAAATACATTTACACTCAGAATTGTTTGCAGAAGAACAAGAGCGAGAGATGCTGTTTTGTAGCTCTGGAATCTATTGGTAGGAACTCCTATGCCATTTAATTTCTTTTCCTCCATTTAATTTCTTCATTTAAATTTTTGTTGTCAAATTTCTGAATAATGTTTGCTTTTGTCCCCTTGTTTTTTTTTTTAACCCCCCTTGGGCCTTAATTTTCAGAGAGATGCCTAAAAAATGCATTTATCTTCATCCTGTTGGCTTTCGCATCAGGGATAGCCACAGGCAAGGGTGAAATAGGGCTGATTTCAAAAGCATTGAGGGGTCTCTCATAACCCCACCCCCCCGTGAAAATAACTATCCACACCCTCGATTCTCTTATGTTAGAACAAAGGCTTTTATTCCATAATTAGAGATAAATCAATGTAGAATTACTTTAATTCAGCTCACACTTATTTAGTTTTTTTTCTTCTGTAGGCATATATAGATGAGTCAAACTTAGCGCTAGTCCTCAAAAAGAACATGGTTCATTATGGGACACAGACTGTGAATAAATATTCAATGTGATGAGAGCCATAAAAAATGAAAATACAAAGCAAAACACCAAAAACAATCATGTGCCATGGGAATGAGAGGAGGGGGAGAATTATGAGACTAGGTTTGATAGAAAAGGGAACAAAGAAGTGGACTCTTTTATTACATTTTGTGAAAGAGGTGGTTGGTATTTGGTCACATCTAAGGTCAAATCTTAGCCTTATATTTACTACGTGATAACTACAGATGAGATAGATAACAACTCAATGCCTTGGTTCCCCCACTTGCTAAATGGGAATTATAATGTCTATTCCATAGTTATAAATGTTCAGAAATTGAACTATAATTAGCCTATAATGCCACTAATTCTACAGCCAGTGGAAGTCCCCAGGTCTGCAGGTGCCGCGGGTCAGGTTCCCCAGGAAGCAGATTCTGAGACAGAGTCAGTATGTAGTATGTTTCCTGGGAAGTGTCCTTGGCATCAGCAACACTTACACAAGGCTGGGGAAGGAGGGAGAATTGGGCAGAGAGAGAAGCTGAGTTTTGAAGCAGCCCCGGTGACAGACAGCCTCAGCTGACCCTGCACGCTCTCACAGCTAAAAGAGCTCTCAGAGCTGTTCCACTCTGGGTCCCAGATGATTTGGCCCTTATACTCCTGATTCCATTAGACATTGAATGTTGGCCACCTAGGAAGGGGATGGCCTTGGTCTGCAGCTGAAACAGTCCCTGAAAGGGCTAACTGATGACAGCTGTCCCCAGGTACTGAGCAACCAGTCTTTCTTCTAGTGGGGATGTGGGCAGGGCATTTCTAAGCCCCCTACCCCAGTAGACCACTGTATGTACTTTCCAGTGGCCTCCTATGGTTCCTGGGCTTAATGTTAGGTTTGCTTCTGTATAGGATTCCATAAGAAATACACATGTGCTAAGCATGCTGTAGGTCACAGATTACACTACTGGCTTGGAAGTCCTAGAGAAGGATCATATTACAGAAAGAACATGTGCTTCCAGCACCCGCTTGGCTCCTTCTCCTTATGCTCTCCTTCCCTGCCCCTTCTCTCTCGGTCTGATGTGCACAGCAATGTAGCAGAAAACTTGTGTTTCTGGTGCAGACCCTGCATTAAAAGCTTTATTCTAAATGAATACAGTTTTCTCACCTCTCCAGAATCCTGAAGAGTAAAATTTTCTCTCTCATTACACAGGTCATACATTAAATACATAATAAAGGTTTTTGTTATTATTCATTAATGTCTACTTTATGAGGTCTGACTCATCCATAGACAGGAAGTCACTAAAGTGTGTCTGTCTTTGGGAGAAGTCTCAGCTTCTCTTTTTGTACCTTTGTGTCTTTTTGCCTTTTCCCTTATCTGGGGCTTTCTCTTAGTCATCTGTGAATCCACAGTCCCTAGAATCTGTAAATTCAAGTGGGTGTAGTTTGATGTAATAAGATGTACCGTGAAGCTAGATCCAGAATATCTGACGTTGACTTCCCTCTGCCCCATTTATCCTATTCTTTGATCTTGGTAGCTTCTGTTTATTCACTTAGGAAGGGGAATGGTAATGCTTATGCTGCAGTGTATTCTGAAGACTAAGTCATAATTCATTCATTCATTCATACATTTACCCTTTCCTTTGTTCAACAATTATCAAGCATCGATTGGTGTCAGCTCTGAAGATATTCATACAATAGTGACCAGGACAGCTACATTCTTGTCTCTGTAGAACATTCATGCTATTGAAGCAGAAAGACAATAAGCAGGTAAATTAATTACTTTGTACAAGTTGCAAACTGTGCTGTAAATAAGGGAACAGGGCCCAACAATAGAGAAAAACACACCGCCAGTGTAGATGGTAAGATCAGGAAAGGGCTGTTTGAGAGGATGTTGGTGACCCCAGAGAACAGCACGTGCAAAGATCCTGTTGCAAAAGTCTGCAGCAGAGCACTGTTTCCTTCTCTGAGCATCCACAACACTTGTAGGTACCTTTGTTATAGCACTTGTCACCTTCTATTATGACATGGTGAACTTGATTATTAACCATGAACTTTCCTCCTCACTCCTCCAAGACTAGGAATACTAGTAAAGGCAGCATGTGATAGCAGAATAAAAGCATCACTTTCTAATCACATAGATCTTGTTCAAATTTGTAGCTATCACTTTTACTGACTATAGATAAACATCAGCATAAACTGGAGATTTATGACATCTCATTTATAAATGGGACTTTTTATGTGGGCAAATCATTTGAGTCTATATCACAGAAAGAACATGAGCTTCCACCCATGTGCTTTTTTCACATAGTAGGCACCCAAGAAATGTTGACTGAACCTGTTACTTTTAATTCTTAACTAATATTCAAGGTTTTCTGAGTCTAAACCTACCTCTCAGGTTTAGGTGAGAATTAAGCAATGCTTGTAATGACTGCAGTGGCTCTCAGCTAGTAGGTGTGCAACAAATGCCACTGGAATGAACTGATTGGAAAGGGTGGAGCCCCAGGGAGGCCATTGCATCACTTATTGGGAAGTTTGGGGTGGAATAGGCTTTGTGGGAAAACATAAATGCTATCTGTTCCTGGATTTTATTAGTCTGTTACCCACGTCTTCGCTCTTGAAACACTTGGCAATCAAAAGAATTTGGAGTGGACTATTTTCAGCCCTCAGCCTTCACCCCGAGCTGCACTAAGAGGAAAAGTTGATTAGGGAAGCTCTGCGGTGTGCACATAAGTCAGAATCACCAATATCCATCCTCCACAGGATTAGACCGTTAATTTTTCCCCAGAAACATTACAATCATGTTTTCAATACCCTACTGTCACTCTTTTTAGGATTCATTATGGCAAAGACCCTGAAATCTATGACTCCTTTTAGCTAACTTAAAACTTCTTTCAAGACCTGGTTCAAAACTTCTCCTTGACTAAGATGCCTTCTCTAGGTAACCCTTCCTTCCCTAGAAAGCTTCAGTCACCTTCCTGCTGCACAGAAACTCCAATGTACACTTGCAGCAACTCATATCATGATAATTTGCATTTGACTGAATGTCTCCTCTTTGATCTTCTCTATACATAAAAGAAGCCTGGGTTTAGAATCAGACTACCTATCATTAATTCATTTCCTTGAACCTCTATTTCTTCATCAGAAAAAAATTATGGGGAAAATAAGATTTATCCTTTAGAGTTGATTACAATAATGGATGCCAGTATTTTCAAGGAATTGTTGAACACTCCATAAGTTTTCCAGTATTGTATTTTCCTTGTGGATATGGCTGGTCTTCCTAAATTATATTGTAAGATTCAGGTGGCCAGGGACAAAATCGTCTTTCACTGACTTTCCATGTGATCTTGTGAAAGATCTTTTCTTTCTGCAGGCCTCGGTTTCCTTATCTGTTCAACTATAATTTTGAATCTGATAGGCGGTTTTTAAATTTCAGTACATATGAGAGTACACTGGGGAGGTGGTTGAAAATGCATATTCCTACGCACCATTCCTAGAGATTCTGATTTAGTAGGACTGGGGTGTAGCCCTGTAATCTGGATATTTTGCTAGCTGCTGAGGAAATTCTGATATATGCTGTCTCTGGACACAGTTTTGAATATCACTGTACTGGGTGATCATGTAACACTAGCCTTCTCAGTGTTTGCGAGGTATATGTAAGCTTGTCTAAGATGAATTCTTTGTAGGCTGTCCTCTCAGAGAAGGAGGTGGCAAAGTTCCTGGGGAGCCATTTATGGCTCAATACCTACCCATCACTTCAGCTCAACTGCACGGCCTGAGATTCCCAATCACAGCTGGAGATGGGCTGGTGCTCCTTCCAGCCACAAATGTGGATCTGCCCACTTTGTCCCAGCCCATGACTACACTAGCAAATAGGCTGTGTTTTCTCAGTCACAGAATTTCACAACCCATGGTTTGGGGTCTGTATTAGTTAGTTTTCATGCTGCTGATAAAGACATACCTGAGACTGGGAAGAAAAAGACGTTTAATTGGACTTATAGTTTCACATGGCTGGGGAGCCCTCAGAATAATGGTGGCAGGCAAAAAGCAAAACAAAAACAAAAACAAAAAAACTTCTTACATGGTGGCAGCAAGAGAAATGTGAGGAAGAAGCAAAAGCAAAACCCTATGATAAACCTATCAGATCTCATGAGACTTATTCACTATCATGAGAATAGCACAGGAAAGATCAGCCCCCATAATTCAATTACCTCCCCCTGGGTCCCTCCCACAACATGTGGGAATTCTGGGAGACACAATTCAAGTTGAGATTTGGGTGGAGACAGAGCCAAATCATATCATTCCACCCCTGGCCCCTCCAAAACTCATGTCTTCACATTTCAAAACCAATCAAGCCTTCCCAATAGTCCCCCGAAGTCTTAAATCATTTCAGCATTAACCCCAAAGTCCACCACAGTCCAAAGTCTCATCTGAGACAAGGCAAGTCCCTTCCACCTATGAGCCTGTAAAATCAAAAGCAAGCTAGTTACTTCCTAGACACAATGGGGATACAGATATTGGGTAAATATAGCTATTCCAAATGGGAGAAACTGGCCAAAACAAAGGGGTTACAGGGCCCATGCAAGTCCAAAATCCAGGGGGCAGTCAAGTTTTAAAGCTTCAAAATGATCTTCTTTGACTTCCGGTCTCACATCCAGGTCATGCTGATGCAAGAGGTGGGTTCCCACGGTCTTGGGCAGCTCCGTCCCTGTGGCTTTGCAGGGTATAGCCTGACTCCCAGCTGCTTTCATGGGCTGGCATTGACTGTCTGTGGCTTTTGCACGTGCATGGTACAAGCTGTCGGTGGATCTACCACTCTGGGGTCCAGAGGACAGGGGCCCTCTTTTCACAGTTCTGCTAGGCAGTTCCCCAGCATAGACTCTGTGTAGGGACTCCAACCCCACATTTCCCTTGCACCCTTCCCTTGCAGAGGTTCTCCATGCGGGCCCTACCCTGCAGCAAACTTTTGCCTGGGCATCCAGGTGTTCACATACATCCTCTGAAATCTAGGCAGATGTTCCCAAATCTCAGTTCTTGACTTCTGTACACCTTCAGGCTCAACACCACATGGAAGCTGCCAAGGCTTGGGGCTTCCACCCTCTGAAGACATAATCTAAGCTGTGCATTGACCCCTTTCAGCCATGCCTGGGGCAGCTCGGACACAGGGCACCGAGTCCCTAGGCTGCACACAGTATGGGGACCCTGGACTTGGCCCATGAAACCACTTTTTCCTCTGAGCCTCCAGACCTGTGATGGGAGGGGTTGCTGTGAATGTCTGTGACATGGCCTGGAGACATTTTCTCCATGGTCTTGGGGATGAATATTAGGCTCCTTGCTGCTTATGCAAATTTCTGCAACTTGCTTGAATTTCTTCCCATAAAATGGGTTTTTCTTTTCTATCACATAGTCAGGCTGCAAATTTTCCAAACTTTTACGCTCTGTTTCCCTTTTAAAATGGAATGCTTTTAACAGTACACAAATCACCTCTTGAATGCTTTGCTGTTTAGAAATTTCTTCTGCCAGATACCCTAAATCTTCTCTCTCAAGTTCAAAGTTCCACAGATCTCTAGGGCAGGGGCAAAATGCTGCCAGTCTTTTTGCTAAAACATAACAAGAGTTACCTTTGTTTCGGTTCCCAGCAAGTTCCTTGTCTCCATCTGAGACCACCTTAGCCTGGAGCTTATTGTCCATATCACCATCAGCATTTTTGTCAAAGCTGTTCAACAAGTCTTTAGGGAGTTCCAAACTTTCCCACATTTTCCTGTCTTCTTCTGAGCCCTCCAAACTGTTCCAGCCTCTGCCCTCATACCCAGTTCCAAAGTTGCTTCCACATTTTGGGGTATCTTTTCATCAATGCCCCACTCTACTGGTACCAATTTACTGTATTAGTTAATTTTCATGCTGCTGATAAAGACATACCTGAGACTGAGAAGAAAAAGAGGTTTAATTGGACTTACAGTTCCACATGGCTGGGGAAAACTCAGAATCATGGTGGGAGGTGAAAGGCACTTCTTGCATGGCAGTGGCAAGAGAAAAATGAGGAAGAAGCAAAAGCAGAAAACCCTGATAAACCCCTCAGATCTCATGAAACTTATTCACTATCATGAGAATAGCATGGGAAAGTCTGGACCCCATGATTCAATTACCTCCTCCTGGGTCCCTCCCACAAGATGTGGGAATTATGGGAGATACAATTCAAGTTGAGATTTGGGTGGCGATGCAGCCAAATCATATCAAGGTCTCACGTCTGGAGTCTGATATTTGGCTCTACCAGATAGCTGTGTGCTGTCCTGTGGTGCAGTTTAAAATGGGAGACTGTCTACCTGCTGCTATTCCTGTCATCACGAAATTTTCCCCAACAAATGCTGCTTTTGAAGATCTGGGGTGTGTGCTATGTGGCCGTTTGCCTTTGTGTGCATTGCAGACATCTTCAAGCTTGATACTCCCTGAATAATATGTGTAAAAGAACACTTCAAACCATAAAGATTAATTTTTTGTATTATTGCCCACATTCCTTTAAGCCTGAGACCTGTTTCTGATCATGCTGTCACTGTAATTTCTCCCCTCACCAAACTCAGAATAGTGCTTAAATCATTCATTGTATTCGTTTCCTATTACCGTCATAGCAAATCATCACAAACGTAGCGACTTAAAACAACACAAGTTTATTATCTTACAGTTCTGAAGGTTGTAAGTCTGAATGGGTCTTATGGCTAAAATGAAGCTTTTGGCAAAGCTGTATTCCTTATGGAGTTTCTAGGGGAGTATCTGTTTTCCTGTCTTCTGAGCTTCTAGAGGTCCCCGGAATTCTTTGATTCATGGCCACTTCCACTATCTTCATTAACCTCTGCTTTCATTGCCCTGTCTCCTCTTCTAACTCTTATCTTTCTGCCTCCCCCTTAAAAGGATTATGAAAATCACATTGAGTTTACCCTGATAATCCAGAATAATCTCCATCTCAAGGCTCTTAATCACATCTGCAAAGTCCCTTTTGCCATATAGGCATCAGACATATTCACAGATTCCATTAATTAGGGTGTGGACATCTTTGGAGGTTCATTATTTAGCCTGCCACTATGTGCCAGGTGGCTGGGAACATGGCAGTCAATGAGACAAATATGGTTCCTGACTTGAGGAGACTTACTGAAGGGAAGATAGACTAGCACATGGGTAATGAAAATAAAGGATGAAGAAGGTTTTGAAAGGAAGAATAAAGAGAACTATTTTGGAACACAGTAAGTACCAAAAGGGCTCCTTTATGCAAACCACCTGCCTAGACTGAGTCACACCAGCCTGCACTTCCTAGGTCTGTGTTCTGCTTGCATGGAGCACTACCCACTCCCATATATCATCAAATCCTGGCTTGTTTGGGTTGCCATCTATTTGACAGTCTGCCAGTGGAAACTTATGCTCCTCTGCTTGACTAGACAGGCAGTAATAGGTTTTCTATACCCGCATAATACTTGGGGTTGAATCCTGGTTTCTTTTTAAGGTTGGCCATGCCTCGCTCCCAGGAACTGGGTCATATCCAGTCTAGTCCTAAGCCATAGAACAAAATGAGATAGTCAGTTCAGAACAGTTTGAAAATGGACACAAAAATGCAAAGGATCCTTGTCATGTCCTCTAAATGTGATTGTGTCTCACTCCTACTTCCCACCTCAGCCATTGTTAAGTCCACAGTGGCTTCTCATCACGGCATTCAAGGTCCCTTGAAGCTGCCTCCCTCTCTAGCTTCAATCCCTACCACACAGACCTTCAAAACTAGTGCTCTAATAATGCAATTATGGCTTATTGCCCCCTAAAAAACTATGCTCTTTTATGCATACATATTGTCCAATGATCTTTTCTTCTCTTGGAATGGCATAACCCCTACCCCAGCTTTCCTATTCTAACCTAACAGATTCCTCTGTCTTTTAAAACTAAAATAGGTATCAAGGTAGCTTCAAGAAAGCCTCCCTGACCCATCTAGAAACAGTCAGGCATGGCTGCGGAATGCCCTTCTATCCTGAATGTGCTTCTATTTCTACTCCTGCCACAAGGACACATGGATTGCTAATTTATGCATTTGCAAGCCTGACTTTCCTACTTGCCTATGAGTTCCTTGAGGGGAGGGGCCTGTACCTTCTTCATTTCTGTATCTTATATAGCACTGACCCTTCTAGGGCTCCCATATCTTGTAGCACATTCTCCATTGTTCAACAGACTATGATATGAATAATCATAGCTGGAGTTGCACAACATGGTTGTTCTGGCTACATCATAGATTTCAGTACCTATTTGTGAATGAATGAATGATTGCAGTCTAAGAATGAGCCTAAAAGGTTATATGTATACGACAACAGTGACGTATACTCTCAGCACCAACATCAACTCCATAATCATAATAAAAAGTTGATGCCTTGTGTGTATGCTTCTAGGCACTGTGTACCTTGCTTGTGCCGTTCTGCACCCATTCTGAAGCAAACGCTCTTTGGAGAGGTGTGCCTGTCTCTGCTGACGCCATTAGTGCAGACAAATAGGTACATAAAACAGTCATGCTGGCTTCTGCTTCATTAGAAACTCAAGGGGAAGGTGGGGGAAAAAAATCTATCAATGTTTGCCACTCAGAGAGAACATCAACAGAGGAAGGAATTTTAATTTTTTGAGTTACTGAGAGGTTATTAAAGAAGTGCAAGGTAAACACAAGGTTGGATGTCACTGAGATATTGTGTCTCTTCTGACTCAGAGTGACAGCCACTGAACACTTCACTGGAGTACTTCTGAACCAGGATAAGCCCCTAGCAGTAGAGAACAGAGGAAAATGACTCTCCTTTCTGACTTTGGAAGGCTTCAAATGGATTTATTCATTCATTTAGTCATTCATTAAATATTTATCAGCACCTATGTAACCAGCATTGCATTAGGTGGGCAGTGAATTCAAAGATGACTGAGATCAAATCCCAGACCTCAAGAAAATTGCAATTCAGTGTAGAAGACAGGTAGATACACCATTAAGTTACAAAATTTTAAGCTCTGGATAATAACACTTCCTGAGCACTCAATCTGTGCCATGTGATACATTATATATTTTGAGCACATTAATTCTTTTTGTATTCACAACAATCTTATTAGGTGAGTGCTAGGTTACTACCATTCCTCAAGTGAGAAAATGGAATTACAGAGAGGCTTGATTTCTTGCCCAAGATCACAAAGCTGGTAGGTTGCAGAGGAAGGCTTTGCACCCAGGCCATCTCTCTCCATTGTCTGTGCCCTCAATCCTCCCACTATACTGATGGGATGATAATCTATGCAGGTTTCTTTGGGATTCATTCAGTTTAGAAAGGGCTGGGGACAACTTCTCAAAGGTAGTGACCTGGGATCACATGGTCAACAAGGTATATAAGGAACTGTATTAGGGTTCTCCAGAGGGATAGAACTAACAGGTTATATGTATATATGAAAGGGGGTTTATTAGGGAGAATTTGCTCACACGATCACAAGGCGAAGTCCCACGATAGGCCATCTGCAAGCTGTGGAGGAAAGAAGGCAGTAGTGTCTCAGACCAAGTCCAAAGGCCTCAAAAGCAAGGAAACCGATAGTGCAGCCTTCAGTCTGTGGCTAAAAGCCTGAGAGCCCCCAGCAAGCCACTGGTGTAAGTCCCAGAGTCCAAAGGCTGAAGAACCTGGAGTCTGACGTCCAAGGACAGGAAGAACAGTAGGAAGCATCCAGAACGTGAGAAAGATGAAAGCCAGAAGACTCAGCAAGCCAGCTTATTCCAACTTCTTCTGCCTGCTTTGTTCTACCCGCTCTGGCAGCTGATTGGATGGTGCCCACCCATATTGAGGGAGGGTGTTTCTCTCCCAGTCCTTTGACTCAAATGTCAATCTCCTCTGGCAATACCCTCACAGACACACCCAGAAACAATACATTACCAGCTATGTGGGCATCCTTCAATCCAACCAAGTTGACACCTAATATTAACCATCACGGGAACTAAGTATAATCAAAGGCATGGAGATGGGCATGAGCAGAATGTGTTCCAAGTATTGTGGCTAAAGCAGGAAGGGTAAGCAAAGCAGCCCAGATCCCATGAGATACACTGTGATATCTGAGGTAGACATTACTAGTCACACAAAACAAACTTTTAGAAGTAGTGTCTAAGCAAAGAAGGAAAGATGCACATTACTGATGATTCATTGGTAATGTCTGGGGCGGGAGCGGGAGTCAGTGCCTTGTTACCTTTTGTCCTTCCCAGTCTAGGCTTGTTGGGTATTTGGGAAAAATTGGAAAAGGATGAGGCTGGAAAGGTTGTCTGAGCAGACTGCAGCAGGTGGTTGGCCATGGTAAGAACTGGAGGCTTTGTCATGTAGGTGATGGTGATTCAGGGAAGTTTGTAGAAGCTGAGAGGGGGATGGATGGGAGTATGGAGGGATTCGTGGGGTCATTTGTCCCTCTGTTCTAGTTCACTCCACCGTGATTTCTGGCAGGAGGCAAAGTCAGTGATCAAGAAGTCCTAATGGATGAGAGTCAAAAGAAAGGATGTGAGACCCTTACTGAGAAAGGTTCAAACTTATTAAAAGAATCCAGAGCTCACTGATTGCAGATAATCTTGTTTGGGGAAGATGTGGGACCAGTAGAACAATCTTGCCTGGGGAAGGGAGGAAGACGAGAGTTGGGAAAGAAGAGAGAAGGGATAATAACTTCCTAAGATTGACTAAAGTTTTTTGATTAAGAATCTTTGGGAATCTGTGAGAGTTTGCTTCTTTATCACTAGGGTAGTGTTGCCTTCTGCCTTCTTCAAACCATTAGCTCCTTGATCTTGCCAATGCATCTTTCCTTCTTTCATCAGAGTTCCTCCACAATGGAAGGAGAGCTGGACCAGGAGCCAGCAGGAATGTGTTCTGGCCTCCACTCTGTGGCTTATGCATTGCATGACCTTGAAAATGTCACTTTCCCTCTGTAAGACTCCATTTCTACACTCATAAAATGAAGGGGTTGGATTAAAACATGGAGGAATAGCCATGGCCTGTGTGCTCACACTCCACCAACTAACCCATGGCAGACGTGATTAATCGATCATAGCATTCTTTACCCAGTGTGTCTGGAACTGGCTTTTGAATTCTTCTCCAACACAGTACTTCAAGATGTCAATCAAAGTTGACATATGGTTCCAATTCTACTTGCCATTCCTGGAATAGATGATCTCAAAAACCTCTTCCACTTCTGATATTCTTAGATTCTACAAAATATCATTCCTGGGAGTACAGAAGAAAATTCTAGAAAGATAA
The DNA here is from genome assembly GCF_001698545.2 of Rhinopithecus bieti. Classification (NCBI taxonomy): domain Eukaryota; kingdom Metazoa; phylum Chordata; class Mammalia; order Primates; family Cercopithecidae; genus Rhinopithecus; species Rhinopithecus bieti. The sequence continues at coordinate 2,829,275 of NW_016807962.1, forward strand.
GTTGATGCCAGATATTTTAGGAAGGCCTTGAATGCCAGTCTGAGTGTCAACAGTTTTGGTATTTCAAGCAGGGCCACTCTTCCATATGCTCAAAGCAACATAACAAATGACAGCCTAGTGGCTTCATTTTAATCGGCCAGGGCATAAGAGGCCGTGTTCCTATTACAAGGAGATCTATAAGGAATCACACCCATTAATGGTTCCCATTAAATTCAGGGCATGTGGGGAAAATTGTAGTTTGATTTAGTTTAGCAACACGAAGATATTGGCAAGATAATCACATAAAAGCAGCATCTTTTATGGTTGGGCTATTTGATTTTATGTCAGCAGGTTCCAATTTCCCATGTTTTTATGATGGCATATAGGTTACCCCACCTAATGTATGCATTAGCCTGAGTAAAGGTTAAATAGATTGTTTCAACATTCAGGATTAAAACCTGATAATAATAATATAAAAATATTCCTTGTTATAGAGGACCCAGCCTCACCTACACCGTATCTGTTACTCCTCCTAAGTCATTCTCAGGCTGAGTGACAGTGGGAGTGTGAAGAAGCCAGTGGAGGACAGAAGGAAAGAACATGGGCTGAACACTCAGAGGCCTGAGTTCAAATCAAGTAGGGTGACTGTGGTTAAGAGGTTTTCCTCTCCATAAAATGCCTAATTTATAAAACAGAGACTATAAGACATACCCTGTGGATTCATGATAAGGTAAGTAAGCAAGTCCCAGGTGGGGGTAGGCCCCAGGTGAGGGGGAAACAATGAACAGTTATTCTGAGACATGGCTAATTACAAACAGCCGCTGGCACAATGACCCCGAGTTCCATCCACATGTAGCCCCAGCAGCACAACCTCATTGTGTAGCCCCCTCCAGCACAACCCTATAAAACTTTCCTCCAGCCCCTTTCTCTTGGCAGACAGCCCTTTCTCTACTAGGCTGCCCGTTGCACCCTTGCAAACATATTTTCCTACTTTCTCTAAGTTTGCCTTTCTTTTCCTGCAACTGTCTTGGTAAATTCCTTTACCACCCTCTATACAGGTCCCAGCTAGTTGCACCCGTGACGTCCCCTGTAGGGTTCCTGCCAGGATTTAGTGGGACAATGCAATAATGAGTCTAGTGCAATGTGGGGGCACAAAGTAAATCCATGATAAATTCATACTCACCCACACCCTGTACAATGGACAAGGAGCAAAAATGAGAGCCCGTCATCTGAAATTAAATTTCTTATTTAGAAAAAAATATAAAAGGGTCATTATTCCTTTCTCAGAACATAGTTCTAAAGGGCCTGATGACTTCCTGCCATGTATCAGGAGATAACAGCTGGGCCAGGTCATCTGACCACTCGGAGACTGCTAGAAATTAGCTCCTCAGCGACAGCGACCAAGGCACTAGAGTTATTTAATAGACATTGTTTTGGGGCTGAAAGGAGGGAGACCAGAGGGGAGGCCCACTGAGCTCTTTGCTTTCAATACCCACCCAAGTCCTGTCCATTTAAGCCCTTAATTCATCTTCTATTTAGGCCTCTTCCTTTCCCTGATAAGTTTTTAGGGGTGTTTAAAAGAAAGACGAATATTATCCCGGCCGAATGTAATTGGCAGTCCCTTCCCCTCTGTGCCATTGTTGAAAATCTCTTGGTTCAGAAGCCTGGGTTTCTATCAGGGGCTGAATCTCCAGAGATTATTTGGTGGACGCCTGGAAGATAATTCAAGCTGTCCCTTTAAATCTATCCCTCTGACTTTCAGTTTGGCCCTATTTAAATATTCCAGACAAGTTCAAGACTTAATAATGATGAATATGATTAAGATTAGTGTTTAATAACGGTGTTAAGAAAAGATTTTTCGTTCTGATGGAGGTGGGCTGCTGTGAGGATTGAACTGGCACCAGGTTTCCCAGGTCACACTGACCAGGAGGGTTCCTCACCTCTCCCAGCAGGTTAACCCTCTCAGGTCAGCATCCTAGGGAGAATCTGGCACATTACTCATATCTCTCATAAAGAAAATCCCCAACCCTACTGGGTTGGGGACAGGCCACTATCTCACCCCTCCCAAGTCACTCTCAAGCTAAGCCTGTTCTTCATATGCAAACCTCACCTGGCTACTCATTCAATTCTCACTCAATGAAAGCCCTTTGTTATAGTTTGTAGGGGAAATTTGGACAGACAGGAAAGAAAAACCTAGAAACTACTAATCCTTGTCCCAAACCTGGACCATTTTCACCTACAAGAAGTCTAAGTGAGATGTAATGCAGTCTAAAGTGGTGAATGGGGAAGCGGAATCATTAGAATTCTGGTACCTCAAACTCCCTCTTAGATCAAACCTGGATTTGGAGATTTTTACATACATGGGCCTGGCAATAGGGGAAAAATGGAAACAAGCAAAGAGAAAAGCCCTGAATTCAAGAGACAGATCTAGACCAGGGTGAGCAAACACTTTTTTCTCTAAAGGGCCAGAGAGTACGTGTTTTAGGCTGGGTGAGCCTCATAGTCTCCTGGCAAGTCCTCAACTCTGCCCTTGTAGTTGGAAAGCAGCCGCAGCCAATACCTAATTAAATGGGCATGGTGTGGCTGTGTTCCAATAAAACTTTATTTATGGACTCTGATATTTAAATTTCATGCATTGTGAAATAGTATTCTTTTGACTTTTCCAACCATTTGAAAAATGTAAAAACTATTCTTAGGCTGCTGGGTTTGGCCTGCAGGTGGTAATTGGCTGACCCCTGGTCTAGACGGTTTTAATGTGAAGGAACCCACCCACTGGTAATAATGGCCTATTTGGTGTCCTGGAATCTAAAAATTCAAGTTAGAAGCTATCTTTCCCTGCAGTTTGGGATTGGCATGAGGGCCTGTGACACTGGGGCTCTTTGATTGTGTCTTCAGCTACTTTGCAGTCCCAGTCTCCTGCCCCACCCCATACCTGACATTAGCCTTGCCCTTTTTGACCTACTCTTGGCTGCCTGAACCCCCGATTTAGATGACAACAGTCATTTCTGCTAGCCCCTCCCTTTGTTTCCCTTAGTGTTCCAGCACTCAGCACACTGCTTCCTAAACATGGTGTTCCTTGTGGTCCTTCCTTTCTCCAGAACCTACAGCGACTCCCCAGTGATACAAGAATTCTCTCGACCCCTTCACTGGAGTTGCGACGGGGGTACCCATCTACTCAGCTTGCCTCACCTCACTGAGTAGACGGGGCACCCCTGTTGCAAGTCCTCCTTGAGGGAGGGAGCGTGTGAGCCAGTGAGTGCGGGATCTGGCTGGACTCTTTGGGCTCTGGCAAGAGCAAACTTTGTGCAGGCCCTGCAGCAGCACTCAGGTGGGGGTGCCTGTGACCCCTGAAGCCTCAGAGGGTGTGTTGCAGTGATCTTCTTAGCTCTGCTCTCTGTGGACAGCAGTGTGTTATCAGCTCAATGGGCCCTTTGCCTTGTTGCGTGGGGCGGCTGCCCTCTGCCAGTGAGAGCAAAAGGCCAGTGTGACAACCTTTTTTGGGTACCCGCACTTGTTGGGTCCTGAGCTCTTGTCTGGTGCCCAAGAAGAATGAGGTCACATGGACGAACAGAAGGATGGAGAATGTGCAGAATTTTATTGAGAGCTGGAAAGGGGATGGGATGGGCAGTAATCTTCTCCGTAAGTTGGGCTATGTCTGGCCAGCTCTCCTCTGAAGTCCAGCCATCCCTCTGAAGTCAAGTCACCTCTCTCTCAAGTCGAATCACATCTCTCCCCTAACTAATGAGTCTGGGGTCTCTATAGGCACAGGATGGGGGCAGGGCATGCAGTGGGTAGTTTTGGAAAAGGCAACATTCAATTGATAAAAGAACATTATTCAGAAAGAACCAATCAGGAGGGAGCATGCGAAGAGGGATAGAAGTTCTCACTTAGGGCTGCAGGTTTCAGGCTTTTTGGCTTGAAGGTGGGGTTTTGCCAGGGGCCCACCCTTGCCTGCTTCTATCACCAGCATATTTTGGATCAACTGCAAGTCCTCATTCTTCTTTCAGGAATCCTCAAAGTTGACCTTGTCTGCCCAGCAATCTCTCCCACAGCTCCCAAGAACAAATCTTCCACCTGTGTCTGGTCAGTCTCCCTGACCCAGGTCCCTCCATGACATTTATCTCCTCTGCACCTTGCCACATGCAGTTCCCTCTGCACTCTCCTTCCTCTTGCTTATCTCTCAAGTCTCCTCTCATGGAAGATTCTCTGACCACTGTTTATATTCCTTGGCCTCCTCTCTCCCCTGCCGCTCTTTGCATATGCTGGTGTCTGTCATATAACCACACTTTTTGCTCTCATTCATCTACAGCTTACTGGGCACCACTCTGTTGTGTGGGGTGTCTGCCCTCTGCTGCTCTTTGCATGTGCTGGTGTCTCCGTTATATGACCACACTTTTTGCTCCCATTTATATACTGCTTCCTGGGCACCACTCTGCTAAGCATTACACTAGAGGACCCTCTTCAGGCAAACTCAAATGTGTCCTTGATTTCCAGGGTCCTGAAATTGGCACATATTTTGAAGCTTAAAGCCTTGTCCTCCTATGGAGAGATCAACGGTCCTGTTTTATGCTGTGTTTGTATTTGTTCCCCTCCCCCACCCATGGTGTAGGAAAGGGTTGAACACATGGAAAACAACCAATAAACATATGTTAAATTGAATGGTTGTTCTAGGCGTAGGAATGCAATGATTACCCACTGAGCTCAGGAGAAAGCTCCCAGGTTAAAAGGATGAATTACGAGAAGTTTACTATCTGGTTCTTGCTTCCTTCTCCTGCATCACCTTTCACCCTTCCATCTCTCTCCATTCCAGCAAACCTGAACTTTCTTTCATTCCATCCACTCAACACAGTTGCTCCTCAGTCTGGAACTTTGCATGGACTTTGCCCTCTGCCTTGCCTTCTTTTTCTAACTGACCTGCCTAATTCCTGCTCATCCTGATGATGCCAATTTAACAGTCTACTTTGTGAAGCCCTCCCTGCCTTTGCCCTCACACTCCGTGTCTCCTGTAGGTGTCTGTTTTAGGTACTTCCCTCTGTGTAGCAGCAGTAACAAGCACCATGAGGGCAGGGGCCTCATCTGTTTGTTCATTCCTGTATCCTAAATGTCTAGCATGGGGCCTGGTACGTTTATGGTTAAGGCTTTATAAACTGATTTTTTAAATGGAATGAATTTGAAATTTGGGAATAATAGGCTGGAAGGTTTTTCTTTGTAACATTCCTTCTGGGGCCAGATGAAAGTGTGTTAAGTATGAGGACTATTAATTTGTGTTACTGTGGGTGATAGTTAGAAAGGGCAAATTGGGGATTGGGAGGAGAGAAGGGCTATAAGCTAATGGTTAACCAGGGGCAAACAGCTTTGCAAATCAGCCCTGGGAGAGGAGAGGGAGACAAATGTAGAGTACATGGGGATGTAGCCCAGCTTTCCAGTATTCATTTGTGGGAAAGAAGCTGAGAAAAGGCAGAGGGCCTGGCATGACCCAGTCTAAACTGGGGAGAAAGACAAAATGCCTGTGAGGCCCAGGCAGAGGCAAGAGCCAGAAATGAGAAGGTGTCAAGCTTTGGAATTCAGGAAAGTGAACTCTGGATTCAGGATTCAGGAAAACTGTGACAAGCAAATGTCTCCAGATATTACCATATGTCCCCGAGAGAGGCAAAATCAGCATTCTAGGGAGTTAACATCTATTTTCTTCCAACCCTGAGATTCTCTGATTCTCCAGGTCATTTATTCATGCCCCCTCATTTTGACTTTAAGGAAACTAAAGCCCAGAGAGAAGCTAGGGTTGGCTCAAGGATTCAGCCAGCTTGTGGTATCATTGCCTTGGCCTCCTAAGCTCGAACCACACCTAAATGCTCAAACCATGTCCATTCTTTTAGGCCTTTATGCTTTGGCATGTGCCGTTACTTCTATTTTCTCCCTTTTCCCCTACAACTAGAGAATTCCTACACAAGCTTCCTGTGGCTGACGCTGTGTTCTCATTTCTCCATTAATGCAGTCATCTCGGTGCATCTGAATGACTCACTCGTTCTCGCTTCCCTCTTAACCGTGAGGTCCTAGGGAAGACGGACCATGTCTGACTCAGCTTTGATTTTGCACAGAGGCTGGCATATAGCACACACTCAGTAACTATTTATTGATTAAATAAATTAAAGGTCATCTGATTCAGCTGCTTTCAAGTTTTTTTAAAGCTAGCGCATCCTTTGTTGAAATGCATCTTGCGTAGAAGCATAAATGAACAAAAGAGATAAAAGCAGAGGCTCTGTTTAAAACTGGGAGATGGGATGTAGATACTCCACTTCCTTCCCTTCATGACTCTCTTCCCATGACCTCCGCCCCTTACCCTCATCATCATCCTGCAGCAGTCCCAGAGGAGCTTCAGGACAGAACTTAGTTTTAAAAGCACTGATCTGGTCCAACCTCCATTTGATGCTTGAATTCTTGTTAATTACGCTTATGATTCTTAAACCTGACTGTCCATCAAAATCACCTGAAAGAGTAAAAAGTACTGATTCACAGATGCTATGGCTAAAGATTCTGATTTAAAAGGTTTGTGGGCCGGGCATGGTGACTCATGCCTGTAATCCCAGCATTTTGGGAGACCGAGGCAGGCAGATCACGAGGTCAGGAGATCGAGACCATCCTGGCTAACATGTTGAAACCCCGTCTCTACTAAAAATTCAAAAAATTAGCTGGGTGTGGTGGTGGGTGCCTGTAGTCCCAGCTACTTGGGAGGCTGAGGCAGGAGAATGGCGTGAACCCGGGAGGCGGAGCTTGCAGTGAGCTGAGATCACATCACTGCGCTCCAGCCTGGGCAACAGGGTGAGACTCCATCTCAGAAAAAAAAAAAAAAAAAAAATGGTTTGTGGCTGAGCCTGAGAGTAAGCATGTGAAATAATCTCATGGGGTGCTGGATATGGATATGTTAATTTTTCTGACTGCAGTAATCACTTCACTATGTATATGTAGATCAAAATATGTTGTACACCTTAAACATATACAATAAAAATATTTTAAAAAAATATTGACCCTTTCCTTACACCAAACATAAAAATCAATTCCAGGAAAATTGTAAGTTAAATGTGTTAGGTAAAAAAAAATTCTCACCATGTTTTAATAATTCAACAACACAGCTAGATTTGGAGAACTTCTTCGTGCATACCCTATGGGGATACTTCCTCTGATACTGACCTCATTCTCTTCCTGAAGCCCATTCCTCTTGAAACCATTCTGATGATTAGAAAGTTCTTGTTACTTTTAAGACTGTGTTAACTGTAAACCTTTTAGTATCTTTCACAGAGCTTTGTAATTCATGCATTCCAGAAAATATTATCTGGTGGTTGAACCTTGACTATAAGCAAGTTTAAAAAGGAAAGATCAGAATGAAGGGCAATGTTTCATTGGATCTTGGTTTGGTTGACCTTTCATGTTGTCCCTGCCCCATCCAGGAAATGGGTGGGCTCTCAGGCCTGGCAGTAGATCTATGAGCTCTAGAGTCTGTCCATGATGGGGGAAAGCATAGAAGGTGGCTGTTCTGTTGACAGCTCTAGCAACCCCCAAGCTCTGTGTGTCTTCCAAAGGCCATGCCTTCCTGTAAGAGTTCAATTTGCCTTTGAGGACTAGGGAAACAGTTGCAGAGGGAAAAAGACCTAGAAAGAAATTCTATCCCCCATGATTCTGCCCCTTGATTAAGCTGGGGGAGCAAATGTTTATATAGGAGAAAGGAGCCCAGTGATTGGAGTTGGAAACTGAATTCTAGTTCAGGGTTTACCATCAGCTGACTGTGTGATCCTGGCCTCTTCACTTCAACCCTCTGTCTATTCATTTGTAAACTGGTGATAACATACTTCTAACCTCATAGGGAACATCAAATGCAATTGGGGTATAAGAGCTACAGAGTAAAGCACAGATGTGTGGTAGTTATTCCACCAGGATTTAAAAGAGAGGCTAATGATAATTGCAATACATGCCATTTATGTTCCAGATGCTGTATTCACATATTATGTAGATTACACATTTTATTTAATTCATCCAACAATCCCGTGAGTATCCTTGCCACCATCTCACAGGTGAGGGGTTAACTAACTCACTCAAGCTGCTAACTTACAACTTTTGGTTGGCTTCTGAGGCTGCTGGCTCTAAAGCTTGGAGTCCTAAGCCTCAGCTTATACAAAGATGGAGGATTTGGAGCAAGAAACTTTCTAGTTAGAAGGAGGATCATGGAGAAAGGGACCAAAGTAGGAAGGTGACAAATTTATTTGGGAAACAAAGGCCATCAGAGAAATGGAAAAACAGGTGAAATTGTAAAAGGTAAGGCTGAACAGCAGGAGAAAGGGAGACCATGGAGAGTTTTGAATACCTCACTGAGAAGTATGGATTTGTCCAAGTAGGCAATGAGGGGCTGTTAAAAGCTTTGAGTGTTGCACAAACCATGGTAGGGCCCTCAGTGAATAAATGGATGAATCTGAATCCAAAGGAAAATAGCAACTAAGACATTAAGGAAGGAAAAAAGAAAGGGAGGAATTAAGACAGGAAGGAAAGAAGGAAATAAAGAAGGCAGTTTCTAAAAAAGCCCCCGACGATCCTCACCTCCCTGTCCCTGTGCAATCTCCTTGAGGGTGGGCTTCCTTAGTTACTTGTTTCTAAGAAATCAAACACAGCAGATATGACAGTATATCCATCCTGAGATGAGGTTACAGAAGACTTTGCTATTTTTCCTGCTCCACTCTTGCTCTCTTACTTGCTTACTTTGGTGGAGCAAATTGCCACACTGCGAGATGTACAACTGTGATGGGTGACAAAGCCAAGGTTTGAATACAGGTCTTTCCCCAAAATCTGTTCTCTTAACTATTATGATGCAATAAATCAGTCATTTGGTAAAAGGAAAGGAAGTAGATGAAAGTAAGGCTATAAAGGTAGATGAATTTGATAGTGAATTTGGATGAAGGAATGTGAATCTGTGGGCAATAGAGAGACTTCGGGTGCTCTTGGAATAGGAAGGGAAGCAATGGAGCCATAGAAATGTAAGCCCCTGCCTCCTTTTAGCAGCTCCTTCCTTTGCTTGATGCACCACAATCCTGGCATGTTCAGAATACTTTTGTTGTTGTTGTAACCGTGATTTGGTTCTTGACTCTGCCTCCCAAGTGCCCTCCAAGATATGATGTGGAAGAGGCACCAAAGCAGTAACTTGGACGTGACTTATTCTTGACTTGACTCTTTGCCAGGGCTCATAACCAACCCTGAAACTGGTCTTTTTCACCGTTATTTGGATGATCAGATATAAATGTACATTTTAATTATTTACTTAATTAAGTCAGTGATTTGCTGCTGATCCAATATGTTTGACAATATTTTGGTGCCACCTGTTTCCTAATTGGACTTAATCTTCAAAAGATGTTACCAAAATAGTCACCGAATAATTACACACAAAAAAAATTCAAGCCACGTAAAACAAACCCTTCACTGCCCTGAACTGCATTCGTGGATACATATGAACACACAATTTAAGCGTGGTGGGACAACACAATTTATCTCACCATTTTTAGTAGTTCTAGGTATTATGTGCGTGACCTGATAGCTTATATTACATATTAAAGGTATTCGGTAATATAGGAAAATTGGCCTATTTTGGCCCTGGAAGGCAGGGTGAAGAGCTGACTCTTTGTGTGACCTAAGACAGGTCAGTCTCCTTCTTTGGTCCTTAGCTCTGATGTGCACATAACTTGGGTTCCTTCTGGTACTTGAATGTCTTCTTCATTGTATGCTGTTCCTGTCACATGGATGCTACTCCATCGTTGGGTATGTTTTATTACTAAAAGGACCCTCTTGAAATATGGGCCTGGGTGAAGGCTGACTTTGCTTTGTGACCTTGAACAAGCCCTTTTCCTTCTCTGAGCCTAAGGCCTATTATTCGGTAAAATAGAAGTAATAATATCCAATACTGGTTATGCATCCTTACTCTGCTGGATAACCTTGTCATGTAAAATAGCATTTAGGTCATGAGAGAAACTGTAAAATCAAAATGCATGGGTTGGGATTCCTGCTTCACCACTGACCAGCCATAAGCCCTTGAGAATGTTATTTAGTCTTTCCAAGCCTCAGTTCCCCCATCTGTAAAATGAGGTTCCTGACAGGATCTTCCTCCTAGGAATATTGAAGTTTAAATAAGAGTATGCCTGAACAGTAGCTGATGTACAGCAAGCTCTCAATTAATGTTAATTGTCATTATTACAAGATTGTTTTAAGAGTTTCATTTGAAAATCTGCTTTGAAGGACAATGAAAAGTAGTCAATTCTTTTAATTTTCGAAGTATGTGATACTTGTGCACGAATTAAAAATATTATCCTGTGGGTTAAAGAAAACTTTATCCTCATTTTATAGGAGAAAAACAGGGCAAAGAAGACTTAAATGAACAATCAAGAAAGAACTCTTGTTGTCCAAGAAGACTTCATTTCTGCTTGCAAGAAAAGCATTGTTTACAGAGCTGCCTTGTTTTTTCTTCAGATTTCATGGCTCATGTTGAGTGGACAAATTATTTTTCATATGTGTTTCCCCACACACTCCTAATCTTGGAAATAATTAATTATTAATTATTAAACTACTTTATTATTAATTAGTAAAGAAACACTTTTGAGCACCTATTATGTATCAGGTGCTGTCCTAGGACTGAGAGCATAGCAGTGGATAAGATGGTCAAGCCTTCTCTACTTCCGATATGCATATTCTAATGAGACACCTACACCCCCTGCCCCCCAACATGTGATGTCCAATGGTGAATTAGGGACTCAGAAACAAAGCGGGGAGGGGGATTGTGTTCCATTTTCAACAGGGTAGTAAGGGAAGCACTTCATGAGGAGGTGCTGGTTGAGAAACTTGCTTGAAGCAAGGGAATATGCATGTGGGTATCAGGGAGAGGGTGCTCTAGGATGAGGCTGCAGCAATTGTGAAGTCCCCAAAGGGTGACCTGCTGGCTCATTAGAGAGTCTTAAGAAAGCCAACATAGCTGGAGCTGAGCGAGGGGAAGAGTGAGAGGAAGCAAGGTCAGAGTGACAGCCAGTGACTGGACTTGTTGGAAGGGGAGGGTCAGATTTATGTTTTAATACGACTATGGTTCTTGCATCAAGAATAGATAGTAAAGGCTGAGAAGAGAAACAGACCAGATTGGAGGCTATAGTGGTGCATTCATGATATACCATGACAGTGACCTCTATAACAGATGTGGGAGAGATGCAGGTAGTAAAAGTGATAAAATTCTGGACATGATTTAAAGGCAGATTCAACAGGATTTGGGGGGTACTGGGGAAGGGAGAGGACTCAAGGATGACTCCTAGGTATTTGACCTAAGCAACTGAAGGAACTCGTTCATTGCAGAGATGGAGGATGCTAAGTGAAAGAAAAAATTTTTTTTATATTATTTTTTAGGATAGGATCAAAGGTTTCATTTTGGTTATGCTAAGTATGCCTTAAATTTACAATGAGAATGCATCACCGCACAGATGCTGTTGAAGTCAAGGCCCTGGATCTAATAGGTATGTAGCAAGTATGCTACAGTAGAGTTAAAAACAGTTCAAAGTCTTTCACCTGGAATACTCCAATATTTAATAGGAAGGGAAATTAGTAGGAACCAGGAAAGGAGACTGACAATGGGCAACCAGGAATTAAGGAGAAATATCTGGACATCAAGTATACTTGTTTCCTAGGACTGCCTGCTGAAAACAATGGACATTTGTTCTCTCAGAGTTCTGGTGGCCAGAAGTCTGACATCAAGTTGTTTGCAGTGCCAGCTCCTTCTGAAGCCTCTAGGGTACGATCCTGTCTTCCTTCTTCCAGCTGCTGGCGGTTGCTGGCAATCTTTGGTGTTCCTTTGTTTACGGAAGCATAACTCCGATCTCTGCCTCTGTCTTAACATATCCTTCTTCCCTGTGTCTGCTCTATGTGTCTTTAAATCTGTCTCTAAAAGTACACCAGTCATTGGATTTAGGGTCCATTCTAATCCAGTGAAAACCTTAACTAGACTCCATCTACAAAGATCCTGTTTCCATATAAGGTCACATTCACAGATACTGGTGATTAGGACTTAAACCGAACTTTTGTGGGACATGATTAAACTCACAATAGGAGGTAGTAACAGTTTCTGGTTGAGTCTATTTTATGTCTTCTGGCAGCACTGCCTGATAATCATAGTGAATATTTAGCTTTTAATTTTCCCTTCATTGGTCATTTGGGGGAATTCAACATAACAGCAATTTCCAAATAGTAATTAGGCAGGATGTTAAGAAAGTATGAACCTGAAAGAAGGTTTCTGTGGTCAGATACATTGAAACAATCCTCTGTTAAACAAGTATTGTTACTTGTTTATTGTTACTGTATTTAAATTGTAGGACTTATCAGTGCCTTTATTGCATGAATGAGCATTAGGGATCTCCAAGAAAAAGTATGGTGTATACAACATTCCCTTTAGTTCTCAGAGGCTTCAGTTCATAGAGCATATCATGTTCAAATGAAGGGGAAGGCATGGATGGCTGGAATGTGGAACTCCAAGGGAGTGCTAAGATACTGAGAAATCAAGAAGACAGCCCTACAAATGACTTATAAATAACCTTCAGTGGTTTTTCCTCCGGAGAATGCTCTTGTGCACACTGCGCCATCTATTCACAATCAGCAAATTCCATTATGCAGATGAAATTCTGGGGAAACAAATATGACATGAGGAGAGAGAAAAAAAAGTTTAATCTACCTCAGACGTTTGATTTCATTTTAACCTTCTCAGGAAAATGTTTCCTCTGTAAAGTTTCCAGTGGATTTGAGTTGATCCTATTATGCTCTGTATTTATTCATTCTTTTCCAACTAATATTTGAATGTTGATCTGGAGCCCAATGTGGGTCAAGTACATTAAGGATATCATCCCATTTAATCTTTCCCATGCCCTAAAATGTTTCCCCCCTTTTATAAATGAGAAAACTGAGGCTAAGAGAGGTGAAGTAACTTGCAAAATATTGCAAATTTAGTAATGGTGGCAATGGTATTCAATTCTAGGGCTGTCTGTCTTAAACTCATGATTCATCCAAACTATTCTGGATGCCTTTTGCTTATTAGTTTGTTTTTTGGAAGGAAGAAGGGAAAATTATTTTTAATTCTCTGAATAACTTGCTACTATTCTACATTGACTTTATATGGAACATCAAATAAGGGAGAACAAGTTATTAATGATAATAACAGTAGCTAATAATAATTGCGTTTTTACCATTTGGCAGACGTTTCTGGTTGAAACATTCACAACTTTGTTATAAAGGTGACATTTATATTACCATTGCAGAGATAAGGAAATGGAGGCTTTGAGTGACTTTCCAGCTACAAAGTGCTAAAGTTGGGATTAGATACCAAGTCTGACTCTGGGGTTCAGAATTTTGTGCCATTTGTTTTCCTTTTTGCTATCTTTAAATGGGCTCTTCCATTTGATGGTGTTGGGAGGTTGTACGTATAAATGATGGTGCTTATTTGAAGCATTGTGTTAAGAAGGATCCTGAAGCTCTATCTGGGCTCAGTGAGAAAGAATGATATTTAGGTTTGCTGATGTGTGCCCTGGGGATGGAGACCACAGGCATGCATGCTGTCATTGTTATTTTAGCTTAGCTCTTCCACTGTTCTGAAGCACCTGTCTTGTTTTTTCATTTCCCCTTTTTCATTTTTCCAAATTTCAAAGTACCAAATGGATAGTTATGAGAATAGTTTTCATTTAAGAATAAATAAATTATAATGCTACCTAACAACACCTTAACATTTTACTACCATTCAAGGGCACTGTCATATCCCATTGAGTTAGTTGATCCCCACAACAGGCTTGCAAGGTAAGTAGAATATAGTTTATTATCACACTTTAAAGGTAAGGAGGCTGAGGCTCAAGGAGGCACAGTGACTCCTTCAGGCTCTCACATAGTCTCTAAGTAATATTCACAGGTTTAAACACAGGTCTTCAGCCTTCAAATCCAGTGGCCTTGCTACTACAGAAATGCTTATCTTAGTCTGGTCTGGTCATCACCATAGATATGCTCAGAGAGTTGGGATAAGACCAAGATAGAGGTGAAATTAATCCTGAAGACATATTAGGTTGGTGTGAAGTTAATTGTGGTTTTGACCAATACTTTTAATGGCAAAAACTGCAATTACTTTTGTACTAACCTACTTTTGCACCAACCTAACAATTTGGGTGAGATGTAATGGTCATGGTTGGGAAGGAGGAAAGTTTAGAGATGAAATTTCAGTACCTCTCCTTCTCTTCACAGCCAACAATTCTTTCCTATATAATAATATGACAATAACTAACATTTTTAGGTGCTTACTATAAGCCAAACAGTGTGCTAAATGGCTTCCCTGGCTGATATAATTTAATCTTAAATATAATCCTGCTAATGAGGCCCAATTTGTGCCCCCTATTTTACAGATGACAAAACTGAGTCTCAGCGAGGTTTACTATTTGCCCCAGCTGGGAAGTTTCTGAGCTAGGATCAGAATGCACGGGATTCCGGAGCCAGCTCCCTCATCCAGCGTGCTCCTCTGCCTCTGTGAACTCCACTGTCAGACTAGCTGGGAAGCATGGACACCCTTTTGATATCTATTTTAAGATTCCAAAGCTGTTGTTTGCTTATAAACATCAGATCTGCAGCTGATGTAACACACAGCACAGACTCACAGCGTGTCACAGAGCTGGCTGCACCAGGCTGGGGCCGGGACCCAGCCAGGCAGTCACGTGCCTGCTATAAATACAGCCCTTTCAGCTGATGTAGCCAGAGACGTAAAGTCTTCCCTTTCAGAATTCTGACTTCAAATACATTTTTTTCCCCAGGCTTTCTGTCTTTCCTCAAATACCCATATAAATCTTCAGATTTGTTGTTACCTTAACCTAGATCTATTTTTTCTTGCTTTGTATTGTTTTTAAACAGAAAAAAACTGCTTCTTTTTTTTTTTTTTAACCCAATATAATACCCCATTTAGAGTTGTCTTGCCCATCAGGAAATGAAATACAATCACATCAGACAAGGCTTTAAAGTCAGCCCTGTCTTCATATTTTGCTATTTGAGTCCTGAAATTTACACAGCCTCATTCCCACTCTAATTGATTCTTCTAACCTGACTATGACTTTTACCATCCTGTGGTTAGAACACTCGACTGGCCTTATTTCTCTGCTGTCAGAGCATATATCACCTTTAAAGGAACCCATACTGTCAGGAAGTTTATGTCTCAAATTTAAGATTTCTTAAATGAAACAAGAACTGCCGGGCAGTTTAGAGAGCTTAATGTAAATAATAAAACATTCAAATGTGAGGTTTTTTTTTTCCTGAAAACTTTATTAAAAATATGACAATAACATCTCCCCGTATCACAGACATGCCAAAAGCAACCGATTTCTTTCAGCCTTATAAAACTTGTAACAACAGAATCTACTCTCACTTGAATGATGGTATCATTAGACTTGGGCTTGCAAAGGGTAATCCTTGCCCTATCTATTAAAATAAGAAAAGATTGGCCAAGGCGATTGAAGCTCTAAGAGAATATAGTTGGTATGTTTAATCTGCCTCAGAAGTCACACTGGTTAGACTTAGAGAACACTCCGTTCATCACCTTATGTCATTATGTTTGCAAATACTACCAACAATTGCAAAGAGACCTGGGAGTCTTGGTGGAACACACATCAGACTGTGAGATCACAGTCCTGGACTCTAGGTTCAGTTGTGGCACTTAGAGCCACCATTTACTATGTAACGAGCACGTTCTTTTTTTTTTTTTTTTTTTTTTTTTTTTTTTTTTTTTTTTTTTTTTAGATGGAGTCTTTCTCTGTCACCCAGGCTGGAGTGCAGTGGTGCAGTCTCGGCTCACTGCAAACTCTGCCTCCCGGGTTCACACCATTCTCCTGCCTCAGCCTCCTGAGTAGCTGGGATTACAGGCACCCGTCACCACACCCGGCTAATTTTGTTGTATTTTTTAGTAGAGACGGGGTTTCACTGTGTTAGCCAGGATGGTCTCCATCTCCTCACCTGTAATGAGTGCTTTCAATCTTGAGTTAAACCTTCACAAAAATCTCTGGACAGTATTATTCTCCTCGTTTGGCAGATGAGCAGACTGTAGCCTTTAATAAAGAAATTCAAGAAAGTCTCCTAAGGACATGCAGCAAGTAAATAGAAAATTGGAATTTGAGCACGTCTGACTGACACCGCCTCTCCTCTTAGCCAATGTGCTGGCTCACTGTGTATTCTTAGACTGGCCACTTCCCATCAGGTCTTAGTTTCCTCAGAGTGGAATAGGGAAATTGATCTACATAATGTTTCCTGCAAAACTACAATGAACTTGGAGTCAGAAGACTGATCTTAAGATCCAGAATTTCTTTATAAATTTTGTGGTTCTAGCTGGGTGTGGTGGCTCACGCCTGTAATCCCAGCACTTTGGGAGGTCGAGGCAGGCAGATCATAATCTCAGGAGTTCGAGACCTGGCCAATATGATGAAACGCTGTCTCTACTAAAAAAGTACAAAAATTAGCCAGGTGTGATGGCAGGTGCCTGTAGTCCCAGCTACTCTGGAGGCTGAGGCAGGAGAATCGCTTGAACCCGGGAGGTGGAGGTTGCAGTGAGCTGAGATTGTGCCACTGCATTCCAGCCCAGGCAACAGAGTAAGACTTTCTCTCAAACAAAACAAACAAACAAACAAACAAACAAAAAGTTACGTGGTCTTGGGCAAATTGTTCAATTCTTCCGAGCCTCAGTTTCTACATCTGTAAAAGGGATAAAATCATTATGTAAAAATCCAATGAGATAATACAATTGAGAGTTTTGTACACAGGCAGGGGCTTATTTTATTCATTAAAATGGTTGCAGTAGGACTTAAATCTTAAAAAAATCATGTGAATCATGTCAACAGCTAGCTTTAAAAATATTTCTATTTTTACACTGCTATCTAAGACACAACTGGCTGGTGGAGGAGTATTGAAGAGTAATTACAAGCAGGGACTATAGAATTAGACAGACCTATCTTCTCTATCACATACTAGTGATATTACGTTGGGAAGTGGCTAAACCTCTCCAAGGCTTGTTGTCCTCTGTGAATGGAAATCATAGTGGGGCAACTCCACGGTGCTGGTGTGACAATGACCTGGGATAATAATATCTGAAAGGTACTTAGCACAGGGTCTGGCACAGAGCACGTGCTCAGTCGGCATTAATAAACGAGAGAACATCTAGCTTGGTGGTGCACGGAGCACCCTGGACCACAACACAGAAAACCTGGGAGATCTTCTGAGTTTTTTGATCATTTTTCTTATGAAATTATATAATCCACTTAACCTCCCAGGGCTCTTTGACCCTGTGGCCCTCCCTGCCACCTTTCCAGCTGTTAGCATTATGAAACATGAATGAACTGAATCCTTCTGCAGAAAGGAACCATGATAAGAAAGCTGAAAGGAGCAGAAGACAGAGATGATTTACATCTCAAATTCAGAGATAATTCTTCACTAATTCTTACTTTCATCTAGTTGTAGGCTCTGCACTAAGTTCTTCTGTGTTCATGATCCAATCTGATCTATAGACAACCCCATGAATAACTGACATTCTTGATACATTTGAGAGGCCAGAGGCTGAGGCTCAGAGAGCTCTGATGAATGACTTGTCCAAGAACACTCAGATAAAGAGTGTTGGAACCAGGACGAAAATTCAAGCATTCAACTATATACACATATATGTACATGTACACATACATACACACACGCATATAACACACACTTTTCCCTTCCTTGCTTGCCATTCAGTGACTGCTCCTCTCACTTTTAAAAGAGGATTGTTTGTCACTGAGGGATGAGAGTATAAGAAATGCTTGGAATTTTTGCAAAGGATACTCTGGAAAAGTGCCTGGAATCTATAATACATGGAGACTATATTCTAAAATATATTTTTAAAAATTCCTTTCCATTTTCATTGTTTCCATCTATGGTGAACAGAATAATCACCCCCTAAAGATGTCTATGCTCTGGAACCTATGAATATGTTACCCTATTGGGCAAAAGGCTTTTTGCAGATGTGATTAAGTTGTAAATATCTTAAAATGAAGAGATTATCCTCAATTATCTATGTAAGCTCAGTATAATCACAAGAGCCTTTATAAGAGGGAGGCCAGAGGGTTAGAGTTAGCGAGATATATAAGGATACTGTGCAGCTGGATTTGAAAATAGGAGGAAGGGGCCATGAGCCAAGGGACATGGGCAGCCTCTAGAAACCAGGAAGGGGAAAGAAATGGATTCTCCCCTAGAGCCTCTAGGAGAATTGTAGCCTGGCCCATGCCTTGATTTTAGCCAATACAATCTATATCAGACCTCTGACTTCCAGAATTTTAAGATATTACATTTGTCTTGTTTTAAGTCACTAAGTTTATCCTAATATTTTTACAGTAGCCATTAGTAATGAATACATCACCATTCTCTCTTGCCAAGAGAACTTCATCTAACTCCAGACTGGTCTCTCTCCTTTTACTCTGCCCACCCCAACCTACAAAATCTATTCTCCATACAGCAGCCAGAGGGATCATTTAAAATTGAAACTTGCTAATGTCTCTTGTGTGCTTAAGATCCTCAACAGCTTCTTGTCACACTTAGAATAAAAGGCAGACCCCTTATCATGGCCTCATTTTCCCACCTAAGGCTTGAAGGTTAATAAACTTGCCCAGTCACTCCTGGGAGGTTAGGGGGAGAGTTGAGCCTAGAATCCTAAGATCTGGACTAAGTTCCTCTGTTTGGGGATATGTAAGCACTTTCTTTGATCTGGACTAGGTTCCTAAGAGCAAGGAAGTAACGAGATTTTCCCCAAAAATGTCAGAGCAATTGCCACAAAATGTCTGAGGTTTCTAGATGGAAGGCTGAAAGGAGTGGGAAAAAAATCTTTTGGAACTTTCTCCTTCCGCTCTTAGAATTTCCTGTACTCAGAAATATATAAAGTGTTATAAAATCAACGACTCAGGGGAATTCTCTAGGAAAAACAAGGACCATTTTAACAAACTACTTGTTTCCCAAATGCATAAATAATAAATAAATAATAACATATAAAGTATCTACTTATTCATGTAGGGTTATAAACACAAAATGCCTGCAGTCCCAGGCTAGAAACATATGGGTGGGTGTATAGGCAAAGTGTTGCTAGATCTGCTTTTTCAAAAGAAAATAGGAATCTGGAGTTTTATGTTAAAAAAAAATCTAAATTTTTAAATACTGACAATGGAGTGAAACAATTCTTTTAACCTTATGAAGACCAAATGGAAGGTTTCTATGGACTGAGTAGGGTCTATGACCACGTGCTTGAGATGCTGGTCCTCCACACTTAAGAGCCATGTCCTCTCTGACATACTGGGGTTCTATGGTCAGGTCTGGCTTCAGTCTACATTAATGTCTTTCTTCACTTTGGATCTTGGTTGGCAAATGGGAGCCCAGCAGAGCAGCCAAGGGTTGAGTGCCAGGGATCTCAGAGCACAGCACCCAAAGACCACAACCCTGGCTCAGCTCATGTCTAAGGAGTGTGTCATGCCCATGTTGGGTGCTGAGAAGACAATGACTTTAAGAGCCATACTCTTTCCTCAATTTAGTTAAACTTTTAAAATACCTGATGCGCCTGCTTATGCTCTAGGATCGACGTGTTAGAGGCTTCAGTTACTGAGCTGAAAAATACAGGATCCCTGCCTGCAATAAGTTCATGGTGGGGGAGTCAGGTCATTGTGAGACA
This sequence comes from Rhinopithecus bieti, assembly GCF_001698545.2. NCBI lineage: Eukaryota > Metazoa > Chordata > Mammalia > Primates > Cercopithecidae > Rhinopithecus > Rhinopithecus bieti. Next base: position 2,848,998 of record NW_016807962.1, read on the forward strand.
CATAGATAAACATGTAAGCATCACAATTTTCTCCATGCTGAACATGGATTTATAAAATTACATACATCTAATGGTACAAAGCCCTGCCTTGGAGGACTGTTAGTCCAGGTAGGATTTTTAGAGTAGGTGGCTTGAAGTATAAGTTTTTTTTTTTTTTTTTCAGATGAAGGTGGAGAAGTGTTCTCCAGGAAGAGGGAACCCCTTGAGCAAGAGTCTTTGCTCTAAGTATCATAGATAAACTCTAGTTAGGGAGAATGAATATATATTTGAGGAAATTAGATGATAAGATAATACGTTGGAACAGACAGGACATCAGGCAGAGTATGGCAAAGAAAATATGCAAAAGAGGAATAAGATGGTGCACAAGAATGAGGGTCATAGGTCCTCATGCTGATCTCCTTGGCTTTGCACTGACTTTGCTAAAAGTCTTGGCCTTCTTTCCAAGGTAGGGTCTGTGCTCATCATCAGTGGCACTCCAATGATGCCAGGGAAGGGGCCTCTTTTTCCCTTTCTAGGTTCTCACTGATCATCTCCCAAGGCACAGAAAGAGTCCCTGTGGCTGGCCTAGCATCAGTCATTGGGAACCAGGTTAGGGATAGCATCTATATTCAGACCAGCATGAACAAGTCATATGGCTTGCATCTGCCTAGCCTGAAAAGAGAAGGATAGTGACAGGGCAACCTCCCCCTTTTCCCCATAATTCACTCTGACCACAAAACTAAAAATCCAAGGTCAGTTATCTGGAAACTCTTGATAATCTTAGTTCTAGCAAAATATTCTTTTGAACTCTCACACTTCCACTGCATTTTTCTATCTCTTCTGACCCCCAAAGCATCACTTTTACTGGTTTACCATTGTTCACAGATACCCTATTCATTTTGCAACTTATCTTTCAAGTTTTGTCATTAATTCTTTACTCAAAGGCACTGCAGTGAGGTCTGTTTTGATAATTCTATTTAACCTCCCCCACAATAATAACTCCCTATCCTTCTATTTCAGGTTATTTTCACTAGAACGCATTCTCCGACAGGACAAGTAGTTTTGTTGTTTTATTTATTGCACCATCCTGGCACCTATGACAGTGTCTGACACACAGTAGAATGTCTTTCACATTGACATTTGTTTCACAGATATTTATTGAGCTCATGCTATGTGCCAAGTCTCTACCCTCACAGAACTTACAGCCTATCTGCCACTTGAATATCAGCCATTCCATGGCATCTTATCCATTCCTGTATCCCCAGATATAGGATGATGTGTAGTACATGGGAGATGCCCTATAAAGTCTTGTTGAATGAATTAATCTGCTTAATGTGGCCCCCTACAATACAGCCAAACTGGGTTTCTCAATAATCTTGAGAATGTCCATGTCTCCTGAGACCTTTTAACTATTCTGTGCAAAAATGGATTTCAAATTCTCTCTCTAATATCACTCACTCATCTGTAGTGATGCAATGAGGTACTGAAAATATGAGCTCTGGAGTGAAATAGATGTGGCTTCAAAACCTAGTACTAGCTGGGTGCAGTGGCTCATGCCTGTAATCTCAGCACCTTGGGAGGCTGAGATGGGAGGATTGCTTGAGCCCAGGAGTATAAGACCAGTCTGGATAACATAGCAAGACCTCATCTCTACAAAAAAACTTTAAAAAATAGGTGGGCATGGTGGTGCATACCTGTTGTCCCAGTGGCTTGGGAGGCTGAAGTGGATTGCTTGAGCCTGGGAAATCAAGGCTGCAGTGAGCCATGATTACTTTCCAGCTTGGGTGACAGAATGAGACCCTATCTCAAAAAAAAGAAAAAAAAAAAGGAAAACAATATGGTGAGCTAATATTGGAACACCTGCACACATACGACACGGTGACCCCAACACTGCTACAAAAAGGCAGCTCTTAGTGACCCCCTTTGAAAATGAACTAGGACTTACGAAACTTAGCACTGTTATTTACTACCTTTGTGAGTGTGGTTACTTAGCTTAACTTCTTTAAATCTTGGTTTCCTCACCTTTAAACAGAATTAAACAACAGTGTTCCTCTTATTAGAATTCTATGAGGTTTTAGTAAGATAATGCATTATAAAACACTTGGTACATCAAGAACTTAATAAATATCAATCATTAATAATATTTTTTAAAACGACCTTTATTTACAGTCTTCTTGGATGATTCTAGTACCTCCTTTATAATGCTTGACTCAATTCATCTTGCAGTATAAATGCTTACATATTAATCTTCTTTCTAAGTTGTATTCCTTGTGTAGAATGTGTTTATGACAGATGAGTAAGGTGGTAAGAGTAAAAGGTAGAGGTTAGGCAGGTGATGAGTCAGATCTGAACTTTGTTACTGGGTAGTTGTGTGAGTAGGAGCAACAACATCCCTTCACTTCTGTGATCTCCACTTCCTCATCTGATAAATGGGCATGGCAATGTCTGCAGCACAGAGTTGATAGGAACGTTCAACAAGATCCTGTTTGGATAGAGTCTAGAACACACTTGATGGTTAATACCTGTTAATGCCTGTCTCTTGGCTATTTAAAATTCTTTTCATAGGATGGACTGTCCATTGAAATCAATGGCCCTCTCCCTCCTTCCTTCTGGGATCTTGTACCTTTTACTGTATCCCCTTTTTGCATTTCATGAAATCCCACTGCAATGGGAAAGCGGGATGGAAATATCTCCCAGCCTCTTGTGGATGATTGGTTTACACCTAAATCACAAAATCTGATTATAAGTTTGTAAATGTCTTTGCTTGCCGAGAGAGACCCATATTATTAATGGTCATAAAATTAAATTACCCAGTGCATTTCTATTCCGAAAGAAAAACTGATCCATGTTCCCTAGTCAGCCTGCATAACGTAGATGTATAAACAAAATGGAAGGAGAAAACACCCGCCATATTATTTATTCAGTTCCAAAACATTTTCCACACACCATATGGCAGGATTTTTTTGTTCCCTTCTCAAGCCTTCTTCACAGATGTAATTATAATTCTTTTCACCTTCCCCAGAGAGATCATCTTGAGTATTGTAAAGATTGTGTGAAACGTGAGACCTTATGCAGAACTTTGTTATTATAGCCATTGGTCTCCTCCTCCTTTTCAAAATTCAGCCACTGGCCCAAGGACACTTGCTCTGCTGAGCATCTGGCCCAGGGTTTTCCCTGGGGACTATTAACAATGGGTGAAGGATAAACGTCATCACGCCCACTTTCTCATCTGCATCACCATCTCTCTGGTAGGTATGCAATTCAGCTGGACCAGTGAGCTGCATGATCAACCTGAAACATGCCCCTGACCCTCTTTTTCTCTGCCTTCTTTATCATCTTTGGAGTGTTTTCTGATCCCATTTCAATGCAGACCTTTGCAACATTTCCGTACCATATTCTTAGCTTGAGAGGCCTTATCATGTACTTCTCATTTATGCTACATGAAGCCAAGCATGGGATTGAACACAAAGAGGCATTTGCTCAATTCTTATCTTCATCCATTTGGGCTGCTATAACGAAATATTGTAGCTTATAAACAACAGAAATTTATTTCTCACAGTTCTAGAGGCTGGGGAATCCAAGATTAAGTTGCCAGCATGTAAGTGTCTAGTGAGGTCCTGCTTTCTGGTGCATTGATGGTACCTCCTCACTATGTTCTCACATGGACAAAGGGGTGATCTGGCTTTCTGGAGTCATTTTAATAAGGATGCTAATCTCATTAATGAAGGCTTTGCCCTCATGGCCCCATTACTTAACAAGAGCTCCACATCCTAATACTATCACATTGGTAATTATGTTTAAACATCTGAATTTTGAGAGACTACAAACATTCAGGCCATAGAACTTACCAATTTTAATTTTTCTGGTGCACAGGATTATTAATAATGATTGATTTAAATCAATCCATAATTGTATGCAGATATGGCCAGGCATTCCTGAGAAGGCAAAGAACATCCCCACTTTTTATTAAACACTCTTCTTGTGTTAGACTGTACTAAGTGTTGTGTGTACATGATCTCATTTGTGTTTATAATAACCCTGCGAGGTGAATATTATCATTTATTTCACCCAGGTGGAAACTGACTCTCAGAGCATTTACATGCTTGGTCAAGGTCACAAGTGGTTTCTCTGTCACAATGTCGTAATGATAACAACAGACACAGTGACCTAGTATTGGACGCCCTCCACACATATGACACAATGACCCCGACACTGCTACAAAAAGGCAGCTCTTAGTGACCCCCTTTGAAAATAAAGTAGGACTCACGAAGCATGAGCAGCTTATACACAAGTTCCCACAGCTAGCAAATGTGTTCTTACCCAGTTCACCACACAAAATATACAGCATGTCACACACCCTCCGAGTTTTAAAACATGGAAACCTAACCTCCATTTATATCCTTGTTTCTATGGGATGATGTGATCCAAACTCCAAACATCTGAGTTACGAAGGCACTTTTGGCAGCATAACCTGTTTATGTGTTGAAGACTGTCTGTATCTTCCATGCTGATAGGGTGCGTCTGGCAAGAACAAAAATTGTCTTGTGATTTACCAGATGGCAATTCAGTTCTCCAGCTGGATTGGAGATCCCAGGGGACCCATCTCTTCTAGCAGGATTCCAGCAGTAGCACCCTATGCTGCAGCTTCACCACCAGGCGCAGGTCTTCCAGGGCCCAGACTGGAACCACACGGCGCCCACAGAATGAGAAGGAGGTCACCCAGGTTAACAAGATCCCATGCTTGGCGTTTTCCTTGGTAGTTCCTCAATGGACACATTCAGCATGAGAGTAATCACAGCCACGTGCCTCCTCCAGAGTTTTATATTCACAAACCATTAGCTCTAAAAGGTGGAAACAGTTCTGTAGAAGTCATCCAGGGAAGGGCTATTCTCAGTGGCTTACAGTAACGTTTTCAAATGGTTTTGATCACAACTTCCAGATAGATGTACATTTTATATTGTGACCCAGTGCAGCCATAAATATAAATGCATATAATTAAAATATATATGTAAAACATATATGCATGTGTATGTAACTACAACAAAAGTTCACAAAACAATACTGACTCTTAATTGTGTGTGATTTGCTCTTATTTTTCTATTCTAATCAATTTCAATTCATTCAATTTTAATGTTTTCCATTAAAAATTGTGCTAGTTGCAACCCACCACATTGTTTTTACAGCCTGCAGTTTGTAAAACACTATTTTGGTGTGGGTTCCAGTTACAGCTCTGGGGTACTGGACCTAGCCTCCTAACATCAGTTTTCTCTTCTGTAAAATGGATATAATACCATTATTTTTCTCATCTGATTGTTGTGAGGACTAAATAAAATGATGGTTACATATGGATCCTCAATAAATGAAAGCTTTTATAATAAAAATCATGAAATATTATCTAATTCATATTCTTCACTTTAAAGATGGGAAACTAAGAGCCACTGAATGGGAAGAAGTTCACTAGAGTTTATCCTAGTAATAAGCAGAGTTTGTGGCCAGAATCAAAACTTCTGATACATTCTAGTACTCCAGGCCACCTCTAAGACATCCTGCTTTTAGAAGTTGCACTAATTGCTCAGGATGACCACATGTCTTCAAATGTCCCACTCCTTCTGTGCCTTTTCCAGCCTCTCGGAAACTCATTTTTACCAGGTTCCCTGCAGAGGCTTTTCAAAATGCCTGTGCCCCAGGGAGACCACGTGTTTTCCCACCTGCTGAGTGTAACAGCCAGTAAATGGATGTCTTGGTCAGGGAATGAGGCCACAGGGATGCTCAAATGGAAGGAAAAAGTCTCCCAAAGGGCTCGCTTATTCACTCTAAGTCCCTCAGAGGGACTGACACTGGGAAGATGAGATGACAGAGTGTGCTTAAGTTCTGAGTCTGGTCTATAAGAACCGCAGAGGCATAAGTTCAGGTTTTTGTGGGGAAGCTGATAGCTGTGAGTAAAGAATGTTTTTATCATTTTTGCACAGGTGTGGGGTGAGGAACTCAGCCAGGGCTTTCCAGACCCACCATTCCTGGTGATTACCTAGTGCTTTCTCACCTCCCTGCCTTGGCTCAGGCAAGTTCTTCCTGCCTAGAGCATGGTTCCTTCTTTTACCATGTATTCAAATCCTTCCCATCCTAAGCCTTTCCCTGATGCCTCATGTAATCCCCCGCTAGAAGATACCTCATGGCAGCTGCTCATTCCCTAGCTGTGTCATAGATAAGTATATAAAATTGTTCTCCTCTACTGATACATAAGTACCTCAAGGGGCAGAATCTATATCTGATTTATCTTCATGTCTTTCTCTGCCCCTAGCAATACAGATACTTCTTGGCCTACGTCAAGATAAGCCCATCATAAATTGAAAATATTAAGTCAAGCAAGCATTTAATACACCTAACCAACTAAACATTATGGTTTAGCCTAGCCTACCTTAAATGTGCCCAGAACACTTACATTAGCCTACAGTTCGGCAAAGTCATTTAACACAATATATTTTTATAATACAGTGTTGAATATCTCATGTAATTTATTGAATCCAGTCCTGAAAATAAAAAACAGAATGGTTGTATGGATACTCAAAATATGGTTTCAACTGAGTGAATATCATTTTCGCACCAAGTTGACAAATTGTAAGTTGAATCATCTCAAGTTGAGAACCGTTTGTATTTTGTTCATGTAAGGCATTGAAATGTGTATTGTGTGAATGAATGAGTTAAAAAAATAGATGAGCATGTAGGTAGGTGAATATTATGAAACTGTTTAGTACTACAAGAATACATTATTGAGGATGTGTTTACGTGTGTGTGTGTGTGTGTGTGTGTGTGTTTTCCATAACTAAATTGCAAGCCACAAGTTCTCTATCTTGGGTGCTCATGAGCATCACCTGCTGAGTTTATATTAAATACTACAAACCCACAAACAGAAATTCTGTTTAAATTGGTCAGGGCTAGGCCCTGGAACAACCATATATTTAACATTCTCTCTTGGCTATTCTAATGTGCTATGTCATGGTTCAGAGCCCACTGCTGTTAGCTTTTTGATTAAAAGGAAAATGATGCATGGAAGTGCCTGGTGGAGTAGCTGGTACATGGTAGTGCTCTCTAAATGTATATAAACACTGCCTCTTGTTCCTTCCTCCTGAGGGTTGGAACTCTATTATGCCTTTTCCTATTGTGCATGGAGCTGAGGTCAAGGGACAAGTTAGAGAGAGGGCAGCAGATGTTTCAGTGGGGAATGTTATCCGGTGTCCAATGAGGCAGACCAGAAGATGTTATATATTCAGAACTTGGGTAAAATAATTGTAGACTACTGCATTCAAGGAGAACTTTGCAAATACAGTTAGGATTGAGTTGGCACTCACTTCAATGGGCATAATTTGATGAACTGGTGAAAAACATGCAGGACATTCTAGAAAAGGAACATAGCATCATCAAAGACAGGAAGATGGGAAGGATTATCATATGTCAGGCAAGGCACTGAGGACTTTACATGCACGGTCTTATTTAAAACTCATAGGAACTATTGCCATCCTTACATTGCACATGATGGGACAAGGTTCAGCGTAGGTAAGCAATTAGCTCAAGATCACATAGATAGTAGGTGGTGATCCTGAGATTTAAATGGGGATTTGTCTGAGATATTGACTGCTGGAAAAAAGATAGGGAGCACAGTGTATAGACAAGTCTGACTGGTGGACTTGGAAAGGGAAGAGGTAAATTGATTGGAAAGGCATGTCTGGGCTAGAATGTGGATACTGGTATACCACCAGACTTTGATTTACCTTGAGGGCCATAGGGAGTCATGAATTTTTGAATGACATGATACATATGGCTAAAAAAACAGAGAATCAAGAGTTAGCAGGGTTGACAGGAGCCTTAGGGTAAGTTACTTAATTCACAACCGGCCTAATGAGGAAATTGATTTTACCATTGCCAAGTTATTCTTGCTGGTGATCAAACCCAATGAATCAAACTTTTTTAGAAAAAGAAATTTGTAAGCATCTGCATGAGCAAGTTTGTAATCTTATTTCAGCTTTTTTTTTCAGGGCTCATTCAATAAGAGTGTTTTTACTGAATACCTCCTGCAGGCCAGACCCGGTATGGTGAGCTGCAGAGAAAGAACTAGAGAAGACTCTCTCCCTTCATTTTTCCCTCCCCGTGGTGATGCCCTGGGAGACTAAACTGGAATTGACTCATCAGAAGTTTTCCATTATCTCCCAACCATCTTTTCGCTGAGCTGAAAATGCACAGAATTACCTTAACATTCCCAACTGGGTCTTATTTTCCAGGCCACTTTCATCCGCTGTCTTGTTTTCCTTTGAACTACATCCAATTTATCACTTTTTTCTTTTCTTTCTGGAAACATGATGCTTAGAATTGAACACAGCCGTCCAATTAAGTCTTAACCACAGCCAGCTAGGGCATAGTAATTGTCTAGCTTGTTTTACACAGTGAAGTCTTATTAATAGGTAGACGGGGAAGAGGACAGAAGTATACTTGGGCCATTTGAAATTTTATTTTGAAGCAGCACATGCAAAGGTGGGCAGCAGAAACTAATAAGCCAAATAAGTCATCAGCTGCCTTAGAAACATTCTTTTAAATTTTTCTGTGACATATTTTATTTGGGAGGGTTTTGCATTCACTTATTTTATTACCTTGACATTTTATACCGCTGGTAACAAAAATTTTTTTTTATATAAGTTAAGCTTTTACTTAGGTACAGTGCAAAGCTGTTCTTGAGATGAAAGCTGTTATCTGATTCAGAGCTTAGTGTTTAAAAGTTCTCAAGCTGGTGAATCTAAAGACATTCCCTGCATAATTGTGTACTTAGAATTCAGTGGCAGCGTAAAAGAGAGAGAGCGCTTCATGTTCTGTCTGGAGTTACGAAAAAAGACACTTTATTTTTAAGTGAACTGGGGGAGAAGGGGGAAAAGACTGCAATGAAGGTGTTTGGCTGAGTGACTGAAATACCATCTGGAGACTTGGCTGGTAAAGAAGAGAAACCCTAGAAGGAAGAAGAAATGGAACACCTAAGCTGAAAAGGGACCAGCACGTTCCGGGAGGTGTAGTCTTAACCAATGATGTAAATTTGTACAGAGTGAAGGGAGTGAGCTAACTAGCCCCTTTTGATAACAAGGTAATTATTATTTAATTTTTTTAATTGTGGTATAGCATACATCAGAAAATTGATCGTTTTAACCATTTTTAAGTAGACAATTTAGTGGCATTATATACATTGACAATGTTATGTAATCAACACCATCATCCATCTCCAAAAGGTTTTTTCATCTTCCCAAACTGAAATTCCATACCCATTAAGCAATAACTTTCTACTCTCCTTCCCCCTAGTTGCTGGCAACCACCATTCAATGGGAGGCCATTATTTTTAAAAGGATAGAAGGAAGTAAAGTCTTTGTGTCAGGGCTCAACCAATCACACCAATTTTATGAAGCGACTTCCAACCATTCCCATGCCATTGTTTTCCTCCAGCCTTAGTTTAGTCTTTTCTTTGATGGTGGCTATAGTTCCACAGTTCTATGTTGTCTAACCAGACTATGATGTCCATGAGAACAGGTAGCCTTAAGGTCACCTTCTATGGTGCTCAGGGTTCCTGTAATACTGGATGCTAACAGCTAACTCTTCTTGAATGTTTGCTACCTGCCAGGCATTGTGATAAAATATTTTACATCTTTTACTTCTAGAATTCTCACAGCAATCCTGCAAAGGAGGTAACGTTAAACTTGTCTTCCAGATGAAGAAACTGAGCATATGACAGTTTAAATAATTTGCTGAAGGTCAAGTGGAGAAACCAGAGTTTCAATATAAATCCATCTGTTTATCAAATATGGGCACTTTCCAATGTTCCTTTTAAAACAAATCTTCATCAGCATCTTTGTCTGTAGGAAGATGGAACTTTCAGACACAGAAACAATGTGGTTAGTAGAAGTCCATTTCTTTTCAAAGATGTTGTTCCCCAGAACACTAGTTGCACAGGATGGTAGTAGGTACAGTATTTCTTGAAACTGAAAAAAGGGCAGAAGGGTAGGGAGCACTTTTCATGTGTGATTCAATACTTTTGGTATATATTGAGTTAAACACGGGTAAACAAAATCTTTCTTGCAGGACTTCTCAGAGCCTAGGTGATTCATCCAGTTTGCAAGCTTATTTTTCTTTGTTTTATGACAATCTTGTGAATCCAGTACTCCATAAGAAAACTTTGGCAAATGCCAGGGGTGACGTTCAAAATATTTAACAACCGTTACAGCCTGGTTGGCCGATCATAATGGGTAGCAGTCTAAACAGGACGAACATGAGCCAACAACTGGTGTGAACACACTGATGGGTACTGTTGGGAAATACCACCTGCAGGACATCGGGCCTCATCTTAACCTATCAATGCTCCTGGAGCATGGACATTGCAGGGGCTGGGGAGCAGCTAAGATGTCCAACTGTCCCGGGAGAAGGTGGAAGCCAATTTTCTAGAAGTGCTCTTTGGGGATGTCCAGAGTTCACAGATTGGTAATACACTGTTGTCCGTCTCTGATGTAACCCCTTGGCTAACCTATAAGTATGCCTCAAGTCTGTCCATGGTAGATTTTTGCTAGGCTCTATTTTATTTTAAGTAGTGGCAGTATAGCTTATTGAAAGGAACATTAGATAGAGATCCAGAGGGACTCTGCCTTGGATGCTTAGTGACTGGAGGTTGGTTTTTGCTCTTTGATTTGCCTTTGTAGTGAAGGGTGTGGGCTAGGTTATCAAAGTTCTCTTTAGCCTCTAACATCTCACAACTCCATCTTTTGGACAGCTCAGAGATTTGCTGATTCCCGTTTTTAGTGGTAAAGTAAGTATACTTTTCTTCTCTCCTCAAGTAAAGGTAGTGTTTGTTTCTTTCTTACCTGTCATACTATGCTACTAAAGAGGAAGTTTCTGGACTTTTGAATTCTGTGTCTGTCTGATTGTTTTTCATGCTTGATGCAGCCAGGAGTGGAGTGGGGACATGTATCTTTCATATTTATTGAAGGGCTTCAAATCTCTGTAATCTTTACTCTTTGCTCCTGTTAAATATTCTAAACTTCTTTTTTGTTTAAACATGTTTGAGTCGTCTATTCATGGGCTGATGTGCATCCCTTGCTTTCTCTGCATCTTCTGCAGTGGGACAGGAGAGTAGTGATGAGGCTTACGGGACATGTTTAATGCTCATGTCAATTCAGTTTCTACTGTGTCCAAGTTGAAGCAATCTAACCTGGAAAACCCACCAGTTTGATTGATGTTTAGAAAATTATCACAAAGAAACTGAAGTTATTTGTTTGAAGATACTTGTTGTCATGTTATTTATAAGAGTGCAATATCCAAAGTGCACTATGGTACAGCACAAAGAACATGTTTAAGTAAAGTATAATAGAATGATAATTTTATGTAGTTATTTAGGTTTTAGTCCTGAATTTGACATTGAACTTTAGGGGAGCTCTATGGCTATGACTACATAAACTGCACAACTGCCTGCCTACGCTCAAGATTGAAGAGGAATGTGGATGAATAAACATGACTGATTTGTTAGGGTAGTGGGATTATAGATAAAATGGTTTTTTTCTGTCAGTTTCTGTTAGTTGCAACAAATGTTTATTCAATGTATAAGATATGGGGAATCATGTTATATATGGTGGAATAAACACTGACTTTAGAATCAGACAAATCTAGATTTAGATCCTGATTTTTTGTTACATCTTTATGTAGGATTTTGGGCAAATATCTTATTTCCATATAGCTGGTGTGTGGAAAGTGAGTTCTTTTCTTCTCCTAAAATCAAATCAAATCAAATTAAAGGGAACTTCTATATTATAGTAAAACTATCTAGCATTATAATAAACCGGAGTTTGACCTTTGCTGATTCATGATGATCCCTATTTTAAGGCTGTCTTGTTCTAGAATTTGTAGGAGACACTATAGCATCAGGGTTCTCCATTTGAGCTCCAGGATGCCCGTGTCCTAACTGCATGCAAGGCCTTGGCACCCTTGCCCTTCTGAGCTTCAATTTACTCATCTGTTGAGGTTTGACCTGGGTAGCAGGCAACAGTCCTCTTTTTGTTGCCTGAATTTAGAACCAGCTGAGAAAGAGACATTTGAGTCACGGATATGGAGATCAGAATATTACCTTTATTCCTTTAAAACCATTTTGAGAATGTAACATGGACACACAGCATGGATGTGTCTCCTAATCCAGTTTTTGTTTTTTCCAGCTATATACAGCACTGCACAACCATAGAAATTTCTTCCTCAGGTAGAACAGGCTCCCTTAAGCTCACAAGAAGGGTGAGCAGAACGCGTCCAAGAGAAGCAAGACTCAAAGACCCAGTTCCGTCTCCAAACATACCCCTGAAGACTCAGTGGGATTGCACACATTGGTTTTTATACAATAGCTGGCATATAAATAGTGCTCAATAAGTAGGGACTGCTACTGTTTATCTACCAGCTTCCCAGGTAAAAGATTCTTCTGGATGCCTTCATGGATGAATTGCCAGACCAGCATGGCCACATGTGGCCCTGTGGCCAACCTCATGTGGCATGGGGTTGAGGGTGTGAACTTAGAAACTAGATGGTCTGGATATAAATCCTGGCTCCAGCATTCCTGGTTGCAGGGCCTTGGACAATTTACTTAACTTCTATGCATGTTAGTTTCTCCATCTGTAAAATGGGGATAGGAATAGTAACTACTCATAGATTCTTTATGAGGATTAAAGAAGTTAATATTTGTAAAGCACTTAGAGCAGACTCTGGAACATAGTAAAAATGTTTGGTAAATATAAATAAGTAATGAAGATCTAGATGTTAATTATGGGGCCTCCCCACTCCACAAGCTCAGTGGATTTAGGGCACAATGATGACATACTGGATCACCTCTTAATGAGTGTATTAGAGAGATTTCTCACCTCTGTGAAACCTCCCATCTCTTCTTTGTTAGAAAAAAATTGGTGTGTGGCTGGCAACAGGAATGATTCTGGGTGGAACTGCCTCCATTAGCATGTGCAGAGTTTTAGACTATGGATCCACAGTCTTCTTCACCCCTCTTACCACCCTAAATTTCTTGGTTAAATTTCCAGCAAGATGAAGATTATTTATAATTTGGTCCTAACTGCAGCCCAGCAGGAGAACATGTTAATGAATTCATTAATTAATTAGCTTGCATTTGCATAGTACTTTAGCATTTGCAAAGCCCTTTCAGATTCATTATTTCATTTTATGATCACAACACCCCAGCGAGGAACAAGGCAGGGGTTATCCAGATTTTCAGACAAGGAGTCTGTGTCTCTGTGAAGCTAACTGGTCTGCCCCAGAAAACTAGCTCAGTGGCAGAGCTGGGATTAAACCCAGCTGTCCATTCATTTTAGGCAGAGACCCTGGATTCTTTTTGACCCTCATTTACATCCTAACTCCAATCTATATTACCTGTGTCCAATCTATATTACCTGTGTGATCGTAATCAAGTTATTCAGCTTCTAGGATCGTTAGTTTTCAAATCTTTAAAATAAAGATAAAAATAGTATCAACCTCATTACGACCATAAGAATATTAACCAAGATAATACACAGAAAGCACACACTGTAACTGTGTGGCTTATGGGAGGTAATGCCATTATTATTATAAAGAATGAGACCGGGCACAGTGGCTCATGCCTATAATCCCAGCACTTTGAGAGGCTGAGGCAGGGAGATCAGTTGAGGTCAGGAGTTTGAGACCAGCCTGGCCAACATGGTGAAACCTTGTCTCTACTAAAATACGAAAATAAGTTGGGTGTGGTGGTGGGTGCCTGTAATCCCAGCTACTCAGGAGACTGAGGCGAGAACCTGGGAGGCATAGGTTGCAATGAGCTGAGATTGAGCTACTTCACTCCAGCCTGGGCAACAGGGCAAGACTCCATCTCAAAAAAAAAAAAAAAAAGAGTGACAATAATGACAATAATCTTCTACTAAGTATAACATGGTATAGGCTGTGGAAGCAATACATGCAAAGAGAGAATAAAGAAGAGATGAATCGGATCCTCTTTATGCAGTTGGGGAATTGGGAAAGCCCTCTTTGAGGCATAGGGGCTGAACTTTGGCAAATATAAATTTTTCCAAGCAGAGAAAGATGAAATAAAATATCAGCAAAACTCTTTGGCCCAAACCACAGTGGTGATGAACCCATTTTCTGTCCTTAGGGACAGGATAACAACTTAGTTAGGGAGCTGGTGGAAGGTACATAGTAGTGAATGTGATGGCAGATATGTAGATTTGATATATTATGAGATTTCTGTGGTTGTGGTCATTGATGGGATATGCCATAGTGATAGCACAGGATACCTATTGGTTGAGGTGGTGGTAGGGGTGCAGGCATACAGTACCTAGTGGCTCAAGTGTTGGTGGGGGTGTTGATAAGGAATAAATTATTGATAAGATGAGCTAGCATGGCAAAGATTAAATTGTAAAAGGTTTGGAGTCCATGACAGCACGTTTGTGCTTTTATGATAAACCGTATAAGTGATGTGTGTCTATTTTTTTTAAGAACAAGGAGTGATTTTATCTGATCCATGTTTCAGAAATATTGCACTGATTGGGAGCACATGGGGTGGATTGAAGATGAATCTTTCTATCACAGGAGCAATATTCCTGGCTTATCCTGGAATGTCCTCTAAAAAAGAACATGTTTTCTTTTTCTCACTTTTGACTTTTACTTTGAATTTTCCAAGGGTCTGTTTCATTCTAAGCCTGCAGCATAAAGTTTGCAAGTGCAGATTTGAAAATGTACAGCATCTTTCCAAAACCAAAGGGCTTAGATTCATAAATTTATAGAAATGTAGGCTTTAATGGGACCTTAGAGACCTCTAATTCCAAATTCTCATGGAACAAGTTGGGTAACAACAGTAGTGTTTACACATTTTCCTTTGGGCCTCTGACTCTGCACACCTGTGAATCGGAAGCTCTGATATGTCTTGTAAGTCATCTGGCTGCTCAGGGCAAATCACACTCATGGATCACCCACTGTTAGATGCAATAAAGGACATCAGAGCCCATATAGCTCAACATCTTGCTGTACCATAAGACAATACCTGGTTGAATAAGTTAGGGGAATTTTACTGTGACGGTTAATTTTCATGTACCAAATTGACTGGGCTAAGAGATGCCCAAATAGCTGGTAAAACATTATTTCTGGCTGTGTCTGTTAGGGCGTTTCTGGAAAGGTTGGCATTTGAATTGTAGACTGAGTAAAGAACATCATTCTCACCAATGTGTGTGGTTATCATCTAATCTGCTGGGGTCCCAAATTGGACAAAAAGGCAAAGAATGGGAGAATTTGCTCCATTTAATCTAGGACGTTCATTTTTTCCTGTCCTAGGACATCCATGCTCCTGGCCCTTGGCACTTCTGGTTCTCAAGTTTTTAAACTTGGATTGAATTACACCACAGGCTTTCCTAGATCTCTAGCATGCAGAGGCACATTATAGGACTTCTAAGCCTCTATAATCATGAGAGCCAATGCCTATAATAAATCTCTCTCTCAACACATGTAGGAGTGCACAAGTGCATGTACACACGTGAGCATGCACACACACACACACACACTTTTTTACTTTGGCCAGTCACACATCATATTGGAATATTAAAGACTTTGCAGGGAAACAAAAGCTGCAACAAGCAAACAGAAAACCAGCATTTCCCAAAATTAATGGACAACGAAAACACCATTTTTTAAAAACAGAAAACCTTTCTACATCCCACTTTGGGACATCCTCATCCATCCAGTCTTCTAATAATCAGATAAGATCTGTGAGTTTGCTAGAGATACTGGAGTAGTTACTGCTAGAGCTCTGACTAGAATCCAAGTTCAATGTCTGGATGTTCTCATTTTTGTAAAAATATTCCAAGTTCTGAGTCTCCTGGCTTGGATCTCCATTATAAAGATAGATTTGGGAGAGTATCAGGACACACAAGAGCATAGCTATCTATCAGTTATGACTATATGAGTCGCTGGAGAGTTTTTCTCTCTCTAAGTAACCAATATGCACTGGGGCTTTCTTGTTATAAAATGTCTTGAAGAGTGAGGGTTTTATTTTTGTCTCATCTGTTTCTTTATCTGCATCTTGCATTTGTAGCAATCTAATAGTAGTTGCTGCTTTGTCTAAACAGAGTATTCTTTCAGAGGGTGAAATTTTGATCTGATAGTTTGTCAGAGTGATATGTTGGTTAATTGTGCTTTAATAAAGTCCAGGGAAGGAGCTAAAAATAGTTTATTTTTTATAAAAATGAAGGCATAACAGGAAGGTTACCACCTTCTTCTCCAACTCCAAAAACATTGCAGTGAACACAACTTGGATATCAATGGTTGGCAGAGACAAGCTTGATGTTCACCAATCCTACCTCTTGGGAAACAAAAGAAGACTACATTTCCCAATCTAATTTGAACTTAATTTAGGACCGTGTAACTTGGTTCTGGCCAATAGATGTGGGTTGAAGTGATTGTACTCAATTTCCAGTGTTGGTTCTAAAATCTCCTGTACAAATGTTTTCTTCCCTCTGTCTTTCTCTTCTCAGTGACCGTGAAGGTCTTGTGTCAAAGATAGGGCCAATGCTGGTGGAAGTTTCTGAGTTGCCACTGGAGGAGAATCACCAAGAGATCTCCCCAATCTGTACACTGTGGTTCAACAAGGAACAAATGTTTGCAGTGTGAAACTATTGAGATTCCAGGGTCTACTGCTTACTTCAGTCTAGCCTAGTCTATTCTGATGAATACAAATAACATGTCAGTGACTTTAATTTTCCCTAATATACTTGAATACTGCCTGTTGGAAAGAAGGATTGATTCCTTGAACTTTAAGCATTTGTATAGCACCTCACAAAGACAGCTTCACATCTCTCTACTCTCCTTTGATCCTTTCAATACCCTATGGGGAAAATCAGAAAATTGTCATCATGCCCAATTTATAGGTTTAGGGGGTTTAGGGGGTTTAACTTAAAGAAGATTGTCCAAAGTAACTTGGAGAGGGGGTCAGTGTTTTATCTGAATTCCAAACTCTGGCTTCCTGTCTTTAACTCCAGGGCTCACTCACCATACTCTCTCTGCAGACCGGCATGAAGTTAGCAGATGGTAAAGCCAGCCAGGACATTCAAGATGGTTTATTTTATATTATCTCTATTCTGAAGATAGGAAGAATTTGACTATCAAAATTTTAGAGCCAATGACATTTCCAAGTTAAGAAAACAAAATTCTTCTAACCATATTCTTACATTATTTTCTTTCACTGCTAGCTATACATTGTTTTCTGTGTTTTCAGTGGTTACTCAAGAGATTAAAATAAGTAGTATTTTTTGTCTTATTTAAAGACTAATATGAATTTGTACTTTTGATTTCCTGGAAAATACAAGGACCTTAGAACACTTCTAATTCCCTTTACTCACTTCACTCCTTTGTGCTATTTCATTGAGTTTTAATTTATAACTCAAATTTGTAAAATTAGAATTTTGTAAATATTAAAGCTCACAAAGCATTATTTTATTATTGTTTTATACAGCCAGTATTTATGTTGATTTGCCACATCTCTGCTTACATGCACTTCAATCAACATACTTTTCTTTCAGTCTGAAGTATATTTTTAGTATTTTCTTTTTTTTTCTTTTTCTTCATTGTTTTTTAATTTTTTTTTTATATACTTTAAGTTCTAGGGTACATGTGCATAACGTGCAGGTTTGTTACATATGTATACTTGTGCCATGTTGGTGTGCTGCACCCATCAACTCGTCAGCACCCATCAACTCGTCATTTACATCAGGTATAACTCCCAATGCA
>NW_016807962.1:2868548-2917876 GCF_001698545.2 Rhinopithecus bieti
TCTTCTTTTGAGAAATGTCTGTTCATATCCTTTCCCCACTTTTTGATGGGGTTGTTTGTTTTTTTCTTGTATATTTGTTTCGTTAAATTTTCTTCTAGTCTCATGACTTCTGTTGAGAAGTCAGCTGCAATTTTCATTGCTGCTCCATTCAAGATAATATACATTTGTTCCTCTGACTACTTTTAAGTTTTTAAATTTTTCCTTGGATTTCTTGTCCATATAGTTTCTTTGTGTATATGCTGATGGGGTTTGTAGTGCTTTCTGAATGTGAGGCTTGATGTCATTCATTGGTTTTGAAAAGTTCTTGATCATTATTCCTTCAAATATTATTTCTGCCTATTATCTCTCTCTTCTCCCTCTAGTATTATGAAGTTTGAATATATATATATATAGTGTATGTATGTATATATGCGCACACACACCTGCATATATATACACACACAGAGAGACCTTTTGACAATGCCTCATTGTGTCATACTCTTTTTCCTATATTTTTAATTATTTTTCCCTTTGTGTTTTAGACTATATATTTTCTTTTGACTTAACTTCCAATTTATTAAATCCCTCTTGTGCTCCATCTCATCTTCTGTTAACTCACTCATCTATTGTGTTCTAATTTCATCTTGCGTTTATTGCATTTTTTCATCCTGGAAACATACTGAAACTCTAGAGAGGATTTATATTTGCTTCTAATAGACTGTCAGATTAGGGGTAGATTTTAAAAACTGAATCAGATTAAGCTAATGGGAATATGGTTTTTAGTATTTTTAAGCACTTCTTTAGTTCTAGTTCATCTTATTCTTAGGATAGGGTCTCTCAGATACCCCTAGAGCAAGCTTCTCCTCCTTGGCAGATTTAAATTCCTCCTGAATTTAAATTTAAATTTAAAATACTCCAGTCACATAAGATTACTCTGTTTAGCTTTTTTTCCCTCTCAACTACCATTTTATGATGAGCTTGATTAGTTTTACCCACTCAGGCACATTTTTAGAATCATCATATGCCTCTAGGGATTAAGTAGCACCAAATGCTACATTCACTTCTCTCTCTGGAGTGGTAACCTCTCAAGTCTTGGTAGTTCTTAGATGCCTTCAGAAGGATTACTGTTTTTTTTTTTTATGGAGTCTTTCTCTGTCCCCCAGGCTAGAGTGCAATGGCACGATCTCGGCTCACTGAAACCTCCGCCTCCTGGGTTCAAACGATTCTCCTGCCTCAGCCTCCCGAGTAGCTGGGACTACAGGCACCTGTCACCACGCCTGGCTAATTTTTGTGTTTTTAGTAGAGACAGGGTTTCACCATATTGGCCAGACTGTTCTCAAACTCCTGACCTTGTGATCCACCCGCCTAGGTCTCCCAAAAAGTGCTGGGATTACAGGCATAAGCCACCGCACCCGGCTGGATTATTGTTTTTAGCATGGACTTAATTGAGAGAACTTTCTAGTTGTTCTCCATGGAACTGTTGGTCTGAAACAAACTAGTCCACTGTAGCCAGAAGCAGAATTCCCCTCCTAAGCACTTTCTGGTAAAATCTTCAGACTTCTTTCATTCAGTCATTTTCTTTTGCAGAATCTCTTGCTGCATTTAAATTTAAATGTGTATCTTCATGCAGAATTGAGCAGTTATGGCCCCAGAATAGAATTTCTGAATATTGGTATAATTGAGGGAATGTATCTGGCCTTTAAAACTACAGGAATATACCATAATTCTGAAAAATGTTTCAGATCTTGGGAAACAAAATGAACTGAAGGATAGAAGAGAGAAAATTATGAGCTCAGTATTGGAGTCTTGTACCAGCCTCTACTGCCAGATGTTCTTCCATTTTTCTACTTAGAAACCATTCCCCTATTTAGTCAAGGGGAGACATGCTGCCTTTTTGTTTGGTAAAGGAGATGGGAAACATACATTAAGAAGTATATTATTCTGGAATTTAAAGGGATGGGAATGGAGTAACAGGGGAAGGAAAGCTTTGCCTTGATTACTACCTTCTGGACATAGAAATTAAAGTGCAACAAATAAGTCATTTTACTACAAATAAATGGTAGCACCACTTTCATAACAGTAGCAAATCTAAGGAAATAAAGCCTAGTCTACAAGGTTTATGAGAGCATGGATTTTGGCTACTTTTTTCACAACTTACATCTAGTGCTAGCTTGGTAGGTGTTCTAGAAGTACTTTTGTAAGAAACAGTGGTTGAAATTTAGAACCCTATAGTGTCTTTTTTTCTCTTTTTCTAAAGCTGGAATTAAGAACTCTGTGTATCACCTTGTTTAACCCTCTTATTTTACCAGTGAAATAAGAGGTTGCTATCTGTTGGTTCATATTTGTTGGGTTAAAAGCAGAGTAAGAACTGTAAACAAAATACCAGAACCTGAAAAAGAAAAAATGTTTAGAATTAGGCATTGTTACAAAGCTATAAGTGTAAAAATATGTACACATACACTGCATGTACAAACATATACAGAAATGCACACCCACACCCATACAAATAATTTTTTTTCTGGGTCACTCTGTCACCCAGGCTATAGTGCAGTGGCATGATCATGGCTTGCTGCAGCCTCGACCTCCTTGGCTCAGGTGATCCACCTACCTCAGCTGGGTAGCTGGGACTACAAACATACACCACCATGCCTGGCTAATTTTTTTGTATTTTGTGGAGACATGAGGTTTTACCATGTTGCCCAGGCTGGTCTTGAACTCCTGGACTCAGGCGATCCACCTGCCTTGGCCTCTCAAAGTGTTGACATTACAGGTATGAGATACTGCACCCAGCCTTATGCAAATAATTTTGACTAAGAAGCTGGATGAAGGACAATTGAAAGTTATTGAAGGAAACTTTCAGTAAATCCACCAGGAAAAATAGTGAGCTACATCCTGTGGTATCCTGGGAAGATTACAGGA
This sequence comes from Rhinopithecus bieti, assembly GCF_001698545.2. NCBI lineage: Eukaryota > Metazoa > Chordata > Mammalia > Primates > Cercopithecidae > Rhinopithecus > Rhinopithecus bieti. Next base: position 2,871,447 of record NW_016807962.1, read on the forward strand.
GCTGATTCTTCCACACTTTCTGCAGTGGGTTTGAGTACATTGGCCAAAGTGATTTAGTACAGAAAAACCTGTGTTTTTTTAGTGGATGATTGCCTTCCATTGTTTTGATAAAATAGTCTCTATCTCTACCTTTCAAGGGAGAATCATCTATTATCAACATCTAGCCATTGGCATTTAAGTGCACAGAAACTTGGGCTTAAAAGAGAAGACTGTATTTAAGTCAAATGTCAACTCTAATTTTTGAAATGGAAGCCCTCATTGCTGTCTGAAGTAATTATCAGAATATGGATTTAAACAAAGTAATTTTATTTCAGCCAGTGCCCTATAAGTTGAGATCAGGAAGTGGGTTGACTGCCTTTTCCTTTTTCTTTATTAGATTCTCTATGGAGAAAAAATAAAACCCCTCATTTTAAATCTGTATCAGATGATACTTCGCTGACATGTTATCTGCTGAAATCGATGCAGCACCCTGGCTAATTTGGAGTGTAGCTGTTTGCAACAATTTAGAACATAGCTTGAGAATTAGCTATTCAGCAAGCCTACATTAAAATTAATTTGATAAAGTATACATTAACATTCTTGACACTTCTGTAAGCATAGATTTTAATAGATCAGTGTATGGGGGGCTTGGCCAGTAAAATAAAAACCTCCTCAATGAAATGGAGGGAGAAATTCACCATCTCACCCTCCCACACTGCAGGACTAAACCCTTCAGCTATCAGTACAGTACATCAAATTTAAGAGTCTTTAAATATTAAATATCAGTGTGCACCATGAAATGTAATAAACCCACTTTTCAAATAATGTTTCATTCTGCGACATCAAAATGTGTGAGGAGTTTTCTTTTAAATATACTGTAGAAGTTAATTAAGTTCACTCAAGTTTATTACACAGATTCACTAAGACTACATTAGGATATTTACGACCAACCCAGAATGCAACTCCCTGAAACTTTTGATATGTTGATAAGTGATAAGGATGTCATTTGAGGTTTATTTTTTAATAATAATTTAATTGTCATTGTAAAATGCCTCATAGTTAGGACAGATTAAATTGCCACCAAAACCATTACTAAAATTCATAACCTCTATAAATGTAAAGTGTTTTCTGCTGTGTCATAAATAACAACACTTGTTCCAGGAAAATGAGGTGCCTGAAATAAATTAAGAAAACCAAAACATATAAATGCATTAGATTGCAACAATTTCTGGTTGCTGATGGGAACGCAGCTTAGTGGAGCGGTTGATTCTTTTACTGAGCAAGGGTTACTTATGATCTCAATAAATCTTAGGTACTGGAGGATTTCTACTTTGGGTTTTTTTTTTTTTTTTTTTTAACCTTTTGGCACATTTGGAATATACTTCCTTTCCTCACTGAAGAGGAGCAGGAGAACCTGGGAAAATTAGAAGAAATTACGTCACTAGCAAGGTGACCTTGTCCAAGATCCATGGCCCTCTTGAGTTTCATGTTCTTTGTCTGCAAAATGGGGTCATGTTTGCCAATTGTTTTAAAGACAGAAGACAGCACTGGGTTTTCTCATGAAGTCCTTTCCTATTCTAATCGCCACTAGACTTGTCTGAATAATCACCTTCCCTGGAAAACATGTTTTGGTTTCTTAAGTAGGCGTGGACCTTCTCTCTCTGCCATTCGTGGAATGTCATTTATCATATGGCCATTATTGCATGCTCAGAGGCTGGTTTTATTCATCAGGGCATGAACGACTCAAGGCCAGAGTCTGTGTGCTCATCTTTGTATCCCTGTACCCAACAGACTATTGAATACAGTAAGTGCATAATAGATCTTAGTGGGATATATAGATCAATATGTCATTTTGTATATTTGAAAAGAATGTTTTATATAGTTAGGGGAATGCATGGTTTATATGAAAGGAACTCTCTTAAAAATTTCCCTTTTGGCACCCGACAGTTCAGTGTTGAGAACGAGGTTGGCTTGCTATTGGAATGGGCTGATCAGGAATGTTTGGGGATAAAAGATTGAACAAAAGGACTGGCTGATTTATCTACGGAACTAGCATCTGTCTAAAACATATTGAGCTGATAAACGATACAGCTGCCATGGAATTCACACAGAGAAGTAAACATGGGGGCCATATGCAATTCATCGTCTGTGTTAATTAGAAAATTTTTTAAAATTATGGAAGAAGCAGAAAACATTCAGAAAACTGATCATCATAGGCACGGGTCATAGATTGAATTGGTACTTGACCTGGCTAAGAAATATTACCTGGGCTGAATTCTGTTCTTTGAAGAATTCCTGAGCTTTACACAGTGGGGAAAAAAATCAACATTAAGGTGAAAGCTAAAAGATTTGGATTTCAGTCATGACTGGCCACATCCTTTCTCTGTGACCTTGAGTAAATCACTTTCTCTCCCTGGGCCTCAGTTTCCTTGTATGTAAAATGAAGGAGCTGTGATGATTTATACATTTTCTTCCATGTATCTCACATATACCATGACTCATCTTTGGATGACCAGATGGCTCTAAGAGATGGGAAAACTGTCAGATAAGAGATGTGGAGAGCTGCAATTTCCATTTTTGGGAAAATGGAACACGAGGTCATCAAAGTTGGGAGGTGGAGATGACCTAGCATTTCCACTTCCTCATAGCTGAGTTCTCATTGTTCTTTTGAAGTCAGAGCCAAACTAGAAAATGATTATAAACTTGCAAGACACCCAGGATAAAAGGAGACTGAACAAGAATGAGAAAGTTCAACTTCCTGGCCCTTACAGCCAATTACAGCACATACCCTCCAAGTTGGGTGTCCCCACTGTGTTTAACAACCCAGCAGGAAATATAGCCTTGAAGAGACTTCACAACTTCTCTCCTAGACATGAAATAAAACAAAAGAATCCCTATTAGTGGGTTGAAAACTTAGGGACAGTAACCAGGAAAAAATAAAAGTTATAAAAGTTCTTTCCTTTTTAATAGAATTTTGTGTTAGTACTGTAAATTAATATAAATGTCACTTTAAAAGAGAATACAGAATAAAATCCTAATAAAGTTGGATAGCACCACAGGGGTGGTGTGTAAATTGAGAGAATGTCTGATTAGATTTCAAATGCTGCTTTTTAATTTGTGGCCCTCTTTTCTCCCAGTTTATTAGAGGTATTGGTTCAGCGTGAGCTTCCTGGGCTAAAAGGGGCTGCATTTCACTTCTAATTCCATATTAACTAGTAGATCACAGGGATGATGTTTAGCATTTGTATAGGTTCTGCTTTTGTAAGTGTTTTGAATTGTTAGTCATTCCCTTTGAGAAAGTTAAATGGAAGGACTGTCCAACAAATGACCAACAAAAGAATCTGGAGACCAGGGAGGTGAAGTAAACTGAAGTCATACAACAAATTGAAAGGTGCTCCAGTTCCTGCAGGAGTCTGCCAGTGCTGGTGCAGCTCTGGAAGGCGGAGAGCAACCCTCCCTTATGTTTATGTATTCTGTCTGACCAGGTATATGCACATCATGACCATATAATAAATGCTGATAGATTCTAGGTTCTGCAAGCATTAGGTTATAAAAGCACATTTTATTGGGAACTCTTTAATAGCAGAAAGATTCACTTAGACACCTTATACTTGAGACTTTGTTCATCATTCTCATTTATATCTCATTAAGATCCTCCAAGAACCATGGGACTTGGGAGGTAATGTTCTTCATCATTAATGCAAAACATACCTGGCAACAGAGCCAGAACATTAGACATCTAGTTCTGACTTACCATGCACTTACCTGGGTGACCTTGGGCAAATCCCTTTTTTGCACTGGTCCCCAGTTTCCTTATGTGGAAGAGTGGATTAGACTAGATTCAATATGTTTCACTCAGCACTGGTCCCGTGAGATACTTCTTGATAAAAGTAGCCCTCCTTACCATGGCTAGGTATGCTTAGATAAAAATGTGATCCATGCCCATTCCTAAGAGATGTGCAACACACTTCAGGTAAGAAAACCTGCGGAACTTCAAGTTATTCCTACCAAGATGTATGTGACCTCAATCTGTTTCTGAGAAATGTCCACTGACACCCTTTAGATATTTTGTGACATACACTTTGGCAGCTGTTAGACAAGATGATCTCAAAGAGCTCTTTCAAATCTACTATTTACTGTTTGTGCATGACTATTTATCTCACACTGATGAGAAAACCTGAACCCACAGAGAGCAAATAAAAAACCTGAACCCACAGAGAGCAAATAACCAAATTAACATGACAGATGAACTGGTAGTTACATCCCCTATATGGATTCCTTGTTTGGCAATATGTATCCTACAGACATTGCAAAATCCACATGTCCTATCTATTCCATATGGCCACATTGACATTTAAAACTGTTCTCAAATGTCTAATAGGTCCCAAGCTTTCTTCAAAAGCCTTCACTGAGGAAGCCAATCCTGAAAAACAGGGTAGGATTAGGGAAGGATGATAGTTAGGATAAAATAGGAGGCAGCCCTTATGTATCCACAGCAGGCTTTTCTGACCGCCCCCAACTCCCCAGGTTGAGTTAGGGAGAGTTTTTGTGCACATATCTCTATTGGGACTCTTATTGCATTTTCTTTATAAATTATGTTTGTGGGTTTTTTTTTTTTTTTTTTTGAGATGGAGTTTTGCTCTTGTCACCCAGACTGGACTGCTATGACGTGATCTCGGCTCACTGCAACCTCTGCCTCCTGGGTTCAAGTGATTCTCCTGCCTCAGTCTCCTGAGTAGCTGGGATTACAGGTACCCACCAGCATGCCCAGCTAATGTTTGTATTTTTAGTAGAGATAGGGTTTCACCATGTTGGCCAGGATGGTCTCGAACTCCTGACCTCAGGTGATCCACCTGCCTAGGCCTCCCAAAGTGTTGGGATTACAGGCATGAGCCACTATGCCCTGACTAAAATTATGTGTTTTAAATATATACGTTCTTTAGAAATCTCTTTATACTTCAGTGTTCCTAACATAGTGCCTGGTACATAGTTGGTGCTCAGCATCACTCTGAAACTGGAGAGTGAAACAGTGAATGAGTAAGCAAATGAATGAATAAATGCTGATTGAAACCAAACATTTTATAGCCACATCTCCACTGTTACTGGTGCAATGGGACAGGATTGAAGGAACTGAACCAGAGACTGTAAGCCCAAACTGACTGCTTTTACTTCTGGATCCATAGTCTCCTGTTATTTTCAGTTTTGTTTTAAACTTTACCTCGGGCCATATATTACCTTGGAGATCTCTTCCATTAACACAGCACGCTGATCCTAAGGACAGCCAAGGTCTCTTTCTTGGTGTGTCTCCTTCTTTTCTAAGGAATAATTTATTTGTTTACATTTTTAAGTAATTAAAGAGATACAAAAAACATATCTGGTGGGATGACATTGTGTCAGAAAATAATACTAGGTACAGGGGATATGGTGATTTGTGAAGAAAACAGAGGAAGAAGATGCTAGAATTCAGGACCAAAGTGTCTAGTTCAGTGTTGGAGGCCAGAGAAGGATTTATGGAGGAAATGAAAGCTAAACTGAGATCTGAAGAATACATAAGAGTTAGCAAGAAAAGAAAAGGATAAGTGAGTTGTTGCAGACAGAAGGAACAGCAGATTAAAAAGCCTGAACATGAGAACAAATAAGCTACGTTGGAAAACTGGAAGGTATTCTTTTCAGCTGGAGTAGATCATGTGAGGGAGGAGGTGAGAATGAGATGGCTGAAGTTATGAGCATGAATGGATAACAATGAATTGCATGCCACCCCTGAGTGCACCTGTGGGCAATGGGCTGGGAGAGCAGAGGGTTCCAAGCAGGTATTTGAGGAGAACAGACTGACACCTTAGCACAAGGATAGGTTAAAGCAAAACAGAATTCAAGGAGCTTAATCAGGAGCTTCCCATATCATTGAAGAAGTGCGTACATCCTGGGCTAGGGTAGCAATCGTGGGAATAAGAAAACAGTTTGGCTTTGAGACTTTTTCAAGGAAGTTGAATCAAATTGGAAGATGAATTAACTTGATAATTAATTAAATGTGAGAGATGAGTGAGAGAGATGAATTAAATATGATTCCTAGTTTTCTGACCTGACAGCCAGGTGAAAAGTGATAGATACCATTCATTGATATTGGAAAACAGGAGGAGGAGAAGGTTTTAATAATGTTGGGGATTTTATGAGTTGGGATCTCAGTTATATATTTTCTTCCTGATTCAAAACCATTTGTTATGACTGTAACCACTTATTTTCTTAATTAATTTACCCACCAGTATACAAAGCACACTATATAAAAAAGTTTAGGTCCCATAGATAGAAAATAGCCCATTTATACAACTTTGAATCTATCCACAAGTTGATTGCCAGGGTCTACTCAATTCAAGCAAAGCATCTGGAACATTTTGAAACAACTAACAGTTTGGTTCATCAAATTTTATAAGTGAGGTCACTTGCACCTTTGGACAGTAGAATAAACAAAATAATAAAAATGCTGTAGAAAGTACTGGTGAATGCTTTGAATTTTATGTCTTTTGAGGAGCTGGAAAAGAGTGAAACAGGTTTTGCTTCAGCATGTTACCCCTTGCAACTAGAAGTATTGGTTTTGGGGAGGAATTCCTTAAGTGGGTTATTTGAAATACCTCTAGACTAGTGTGATCAGAAGGGTAAAGTAACTTAGTAGGTGATGTAAGTTACTGTGGGGGAAATTTGGAATATTTGATTTTGAAAAAGAGAAGCTATAGAGAGGGTAGGAATAGCTGTTCAGAAGCACACAATGACTCTTATAGGTAAGGCATGGTTGAGGTGTACAAATGGTCAAGTGGGAAGATAATGTGTTTTCGAGTTGGACATGGTTGGTGTCTGCCTCAGGTATTAATTGTATGAGCTTGGTGAGTCCTTCAACTGTCCCAAGTCCAGTCTTTTCATCTATAAAATGGAGAAAACAATGCCTCCATTGCAAGGCTGAAAATAAGGAGAATGTGATCACTTGTCAATGCCTATAATTTTGTAATTTTACTTCCTTAATCTGATTCATCTATCTTATTTCTGACCACATTACAACCATCCTTAGTCTGACATCTTACATCTATGATTCAGTTCTACCCTAACCGTTCTCTTTGCCTCTTGTTTTGCTTTCTTCAACCACCATCTACGTGGCTCAGAGAATGATTTTTCTAAATTCCAAATATGATCATATTTTCTACTGGTTAAAAATTCTTCAACAGCGCCCCTTTAGCTGTACAATAAAGTCCAAACTCCAAACTCCTTAGTGCATTTTCCAAGTCCCTGGATGATGTGACCCTTCAAATTATTACTGAGACTGCCAACCTGAGCTTCTGTCAGATCAAATTGTGCTTCCTCAAATTTGACTAGTATTTTGAGACAATTATGCTTTTGCTCAAGTTTGTTCCTTTCCTTGCAATTTTCTTATCCCTTCCCTTTACTACTCTCTTGCAGACAGCAAATATCTACTGTGACAGAGAAAATACGATGGTTCAGTGCACTCCATTCCATCTTATGCCAGAGACTACATGACTACACTTCCCAGTCTCCTCTGCATTTAAGTGGGGTTGTGAGATTTAATTTTAGCTAAGGGAATGTAAGTGCAAGTAATATTTGCTATACATACCAGGCCCCTTAAACATTCTTTGCAAAGCTTCATTAAATTTGTTCCCTTGTCTATTGTCTGGATGCAGATGATGCAGAAGGGGACTTTAAGACAGTGGAATATGGTAGTGTCATTAAATAGAAAGGGCTTGAGGGCTAGAATAATTGTATGGAGCCCAGATCTTCAACCATCAGTGAATTATGAGAGAAATGAGTAGTACATTTTATTATATTAAGCCAGTGAGATTTGAAGGTGGTTTGTATAGCTGCTAGCCAGCTGTTAGCCTACCTTAAATCATTATGCCTACTCAGCTTTCAGGATCTCTTTCAAAAGTATCTGGGTTCAAATCCCTAATCTATCACTTTCCACTTCTCTAGTAAGTCACTTAACACCCCCACCATCTCCCCATGTCTTGTTTTCCCCATTTTTCCAGTTGGTGATAACACTATCCTTTGGTTTATTATGTTGATTGAGGATTAAATGAGATAACGCATGCAAAATGCATGGATCAGAGTGAGTACAGGATAAATGTCAGCTTTCATTATCATGTAATATTACACCAACCATGATAATCCATAATTGATGATTTTTCAAAACCCAGAGCCGACAATCCTGAGAAATGACCTCAAATGTTTTCCCCACAGTTCTGATGAAATAATTTTAGAATATAGGCTGTAGGAAATACATGGAATCATAGTGAATTTAAAAAAATCACCTGCAGTGCCTTTTATAAAGTCAATCTGATGAAAGGATAATTTTGATTGAATGACCATCAAGGTGTAATCTTGGAAGAGTGAAGCTGTACCAGCAGTTATAAGGAGTCAGGGGCTGAAAATGACAAACATCATGAGATGAAGTTTTATTGTTATCCTTAGTCGGCTCAAAACTTTGTCACTGAAATAACACAGACCACTAACCATCTGTTCTCTAAGAGCCATGACTCATTCATTTCATGCTCTTCAAATCTGTTGCTTAAAAAGTCATTAACTATGCAAAGTTGTTAGAAGAAACCCCCCACCTACCAATTGCGTCCAGCACTACTATTTGTTGTGTATTCTCTCAATGCTTGCTGAGATGTTTTGCTAACCATCCAACCAAAGTTGTAATTAACTCAGTTTCTATGGGGTCATGGAAAAAGCATAGCTTTTGGCATAAGACAGACTTGCTTGGAATATAGGACCCATCCCTGAACTGGTCCATTTATTTTAACTCACTTAGCCTCATTGTCACTGTCTATAGAATGGGAGAAATTATGCACATCTTGTTGGAATTTTGTGAAATTTGGACATAAGTAATATAAAGTGACTGGCACATGACAGGCACTCAATAAATAGTGGTACTATAGCCTATATTTATATCTATATATAAATTTATACATTTATATAGGTATAAACATACTTTTTCCTTCTTCCATTAAGATCCTATAGAGTGCGTTCTGAGATGGCTAGATCTTATACAGTTTAGGCCATAAACAATCATGCAGAATTTTGCTCACAATATCTTCAAAATGTTTCAGAACTATTCCATGACATGAGTGCTTTAATATGAATACCTGTATACACTCCCCTTTACATAGCTCCATTTATTTATTCCCCAAGGAAAAAGGCTGAATTGGGTTATATATGAGCTAGGTATTAGGCTTAGCTATGAGTATCAGAGACCCCAAAAGTTGTGGCTTAAATTAAATTATTTATTGTCTTTCATGTAAAAGAAGTCTGGGGATAGGTGGTTTTCATGGCTGGTATAGTAACTCAAAGATGTTATCAAGAACACAGACTTCAGTTATTCTACTTACCATGTTAGGGTATTAATTTCATCATCAGGCCATTCGCTGGTCAGATATAGTGTCTAGATCTTCTGCAACACAAGTTGGAAAAAAGACAAGGGCAGAAGAGCTGAAAGGGCATCCTGCAAGATGAATCAGTCCCATTAAGCAGCCTTCCTGGAAGTTCTATATATTACTCTCTTGCATGTCGTTGGCTAGAATTTGACAATATGGCTTCATCTAGCTGCAAGGGCATCTAAGACATGTAGGCCTTTATTGTGGGTGTCAGTGTTCTAAACTAAAAAGTTGTGTTTCTATTATTACAAAGAAATAAGAGAAGACATGATGGGGTGAGATGGTGAACAAGACTGAAAGATACTGGAAGTATAACTCAGCAGCTTCTAAGATATTTCAATTCATGGACCAACTCCAGTTGATTTATAAAGAATCCCTGGAACAGAGAGTCAAGTGGGATGCTAGAGCCATAAATAAGGACCCTGGAGGGACAAAAAGTACTTTGACTATTGAATGTCCCTCACGAGTGTAGATTGGAGGTGGGTGACAGCAGGCACACCATAGGTTTGCTATTTGTGGTTTAACTTGAGGATGACAGGATTTCAGACAGTGTGGTATTGGAAGAGTAGGTATTTTCATACCATAACAATGACAAATATTTGTGCTTTCTTCTACATTATAAAGATGCTTCTTAAATCATTTTCTTATTTAATCTCTCCCCTCAAAAAAGATGGAATGGGCAAAGATTATTAGCATCTGCATTTGGCATTTGCAAAAATAAACTCAGATGCGTAAAGCAAAATGCATAAGGTCGCATAGCTATCAAGAGGCGGACCCAGGATTTAAATGTCTGCCTCATGACTGCAAGTATTAAGCTATTTATGTTGGATTTGACAAGCACTCAGAAGCAGTGTGGCATTGGGGTCAGATAAATGTGGGCTTGAATGCAATCTCCACTCTTGTGGGATCTTTCTGTTTTTAAATGCAGTAGTAATTATTGTTTTTTGGTGTACAGTTCTGTGAGTACACACTTATGCATAAATTCTTGTACATACTACCACGAATAAGACACAGCACAGTTTAAACATCTCAAATAATCCCCTTGTGTGGACCCCTTGTAGGTTCTACAGTAAAGCTAGTGAGATGCTTCTGCCTGTGTTGCTATTGATAATCAAGATTCAAAATAACAAGAGCAAACTCATTATGACTATATGATAGATTTATTGATTCCGAAGGTTTGGGCCTCAAGTAACAGGGAACACAAATGAAGCCCAAAATGACACAAATAAGCCCAAAGAAAACATCTTATCTCACATATTGGGAACTCACGCCAGTGGTGGTGTGAGTTGCAGGTGCTGTGTGTCAATGCTCCTGGCTTACTTTTCTACAGTGCTCTTGGCTCTGTCTCTAAGGCTTTATTCTCGGAATGTTCACAAAATACTATAGATGTTCTAGGTTTCACTCTGAGATGCAACATACCCAGAGACATAAAGGTGCCACCATTTGCTGTTTCCTTCTTAGAGTAAGGTATCCTGTCTAGAAACCCCAAAACAGAGCATCCCTCTCATCTTTGTATATATCCTTAGTGCATCATTCTATGACTACTACTGGATCCCATGCCTATTGGTTAACTGATTATGGGCCAGGGAAATAAGATACCCTTGAATGGCTAATGCTAATCAGGATGTAACAGCTAGGGCTGGGATGGTGTCAACTTCCCATGCAGCACATAGTTGTATGGTGGATTCTGTTAAGATGTGGAAGTGGGATTATGCATAATGGGTAGGGAATATACAATAAGTGTACAGGTGAATTTCTGTTGACAGCTCACGTCCCCGTTCCAGACCACTGCATCACTCTCTGAACCAACACGAGAGAGAATTACCATGTCATTACAATCTTCCCCCTTGGAGTCTTTCAGTTTTGTTAGAACTTCCGTATGTGTGTGTGTGTTTGTGTACATGTGTGTGCATGTATGCGTATGTGTGTGTATGTGTATGTGTGTGTACGAGAGAGAGAGACATTATAATAGACACAGAGGAAGGGAGAAAGGGTGGGTGAGAGGGAAAGACAGCGAGAGGAGAGACAGAGAGAAAACAAAATAATTGCTACGCATATTATATGAACATACTTGAGCCCTACAGTGACAACAGTATAATGTTTACTTATTGTAAATAAAATTAAAATCCCACCAGAAAGTCATTAGTTATAAATCTCTGTATCTCTCCATTTGGTGGTTCCAGTAAGACAATTATTTCAAATCCAAACAAGGTCGAGAAGAATAAATTAGTTAATTTGTGATAAAAATAATACAATTTATTCAAGTATTTCCTTTTACTGGGTAAGATACAAAGTAAAGTTGCTGTATAATTAGTTCATAAATTACTCATCTAAGAGGTTGAATGTTGGTTCTTTTTAAAATTTATATTTTCTGCAGACTTTCCAGTGGCTGGTTGGTAGGGGTAAAACATTTCCAAGTTTTAAATAGTGTTTTGGGAGAGGGAGTTTCATTTAGTGCTGATAAAGGAACAGTAAGATGTCTTAACAGAAGTCAACCAGCAAATTAGCAGGAGGACTGGGGTCATTATCTTGATTTACAATCCATTTAATCATATCCATTCTCTTTATCACTTTCAAAGTATGTTTATAAATATGTGGCCTCCTTAAGGGCAGAAGCTGTGTCCTATTCATCTCTGTCTCTAGCATTGCCTATCAGAGGGTCTGGTGCATAATAAGTGCTCAGGAGACACTGGCTGAACTAAACTCACGTGGGTGTCCCTGGTACTTAATATCCCTGTGTCTATCTTATCCTTAGTGCATCTTTGTATATATCAAAATATGTTTATTTTTCACACCTGTTCTTTTCATTGGGTCTGCCTCAGGTAACGTAGAAATTTAAAGCAATAGGAGTTCTTGCTGTTTAATCTCAATGGATCTGGAAATATTTCTTTTTGTGTGGCAAGATAACAGACAGGGTTTTGTGAAGACCAACAATTACCATCCATTAACCCTGATAGCATAAACTGAAGCACAGAATTGAATGATCTTGCCCAAGGTTACTGAGGACGCCAACACCCCTAGACCAGAATTTCAGTTAATTCCAGATGGATGTTGTTGCCACTGTTATGTGGTGTAGTTTGATATTCAAAGGAAAATTCTCAACCAAAAGATACATCCCGTCTATTGATGTCTGTAATTTCACCTTTAATGTTTAGTCCCTTTGCGCCAAGTTTCTAATTTAAGATTACATTTGCATATCACTTTTTTAGTTTACAAACTACTTTCAAGATCTCATTTGATCCTTACAGCCGCAGGGAGAATTGGGCAGGGAAGGCATAATTAACCCTGTCTTGGAGATTAGGAGACTAGCTCAGAAAGGCTAAATAACTTGGGAAGTCAAAGGACCCTGAAAGATATGAGTATGTTGCCTTCAATTTAATAAGCCCTTTGTTCACTGTCCCCTACACCCTGCAAACCTTCCCTGTTTTCACTGGTTGGAATTCATTGTTTCATGATTTGTGTTCTAGACATCTGTCATATCCTGTTATGATAGCGTTTGACTTGTTCTGCGTTGTTTTTATAGAATCTCAACACTTCTAAGAAACTTAAAGTTAGTCTTGCCCAAACAGATTTGATGCTTGAATTTCAGCTATACTATGCCTTACAAGAAGTTGTCCAGACTCCTTGAATAATTCCACCGACAGGGACTCACCATCTCTTGAAGCAGCATGTTTTCTTAGGACACCTTCATATAAAAATCTCCATTTAAGACGTTTCTGCTGTGTCTGGGAGAGTGTAAACTCTCTACGGACAAAGCTGGGCATTCTGATCCTTCCTATATTTCATCCCATTATAGCAGAAGCTCAATAAAAGTTTGTTGAATTAATAAATCAGTGGGTGAACAGTTGGGTGAGTTTCTAATAAAAGCTTCAAACAGCTCTGTCTAGTATCTTTCAGAAGCTATTGACCTGACACCTAAGGTGTTTTAGGTTGTTAATTTATTTTCCTCTGGTTGGGGTTTTGGAATTCCTAATGCAAATATTTTTGAAATACAAAGCACAAGCCATCGGTCTGGCCTCTCATAAACTAGATGCTTATCATAACTGAATGCAAGAAGATGCGAGATATGAAAGTGTAATAATATATGGAACAGTCAGCAGCAGGGAGATATAAACTGATAACTGGCTGCAGGAAGATAACAGTTAAGTCAGGGGGAAAACAGGAATGTTGCTTCATATTGGAAAGGAACAGGCAACAGAATGATTAGAGGCAGTAGCATGGTAGGCAGGCAGAGGTGGAACACCCTAGTGGTTAAGTTTGTGCACACTGGCACAGATGGCATGCATTTGAAACCTGGCTCTATTACTCATAGCTGCATGACCCTGGGAAAACCACTCAACTTCTCTATCATTGGTTTCCTTATGTAGGAATATAGATTAAAAGAATTAATGTATGCATGAAAAGCACCCAGAACAGTGCATGGGGCATAAATTATCTTTACAAAAGGACTGGTGTTTAAATAGTCTGGGTTCCAGCCCTGGTCTGCCTCTAACTAGCTGTGTGATTTGACCTCCGTGTGTATTTTACCAAGTCATTATTAGTAAGGGAATGAAAATGTACTGTAGAGAGCGGTTATATTAAATGAGATAAATACATAATCTTGTTTGTTAGCTAGTTGTCAACATCTCTGAGATTCAGATAATCTGGTTGGAACCCTGCTCATTGTGCCTCCTGTGAATAGATAAACCTTTCCCAAAATATGTGTGAATTTTTGGAACACTTACATCCCTAGCACCACCTGGGATTCAGCTCCTGTACTGCTGAAACCGACTTTTGCATCATGTTGACTGTGATGTAAGGTTCCGCCTCTTCTTTGGTTTTTATAATAAACACGACTAGTCCTTCATTCAGGTACTTGTAAATTAGGTAGACACTGCTGATGACTTGAAGTGAATGGGTGTGAGTGCTCTCATGCATGTGTGTGAGTGTGTGTTGGGGGAACAGGGAAAAACCACAGCCATACCTCCCAGCCTCCTCCCATATATGGCCTTCTGCTATCTCCTTTTCATTTCCTAACACCCAGATTGTCAAGAGAACCCCAAATTATTCTTTCTTTTATAAGGGGCAATTGATCTCCTCAGATGTTTTTGTACCAGCTGATATTCAAGTGTGAAATTCCATCTTCCATTCTAAGCATTTATTAAGAATTTTTTTTTCAAGTAAATGCAGCCCTCCTTCATGACATCTCCAGAATCCACTGGCAAGTCTGTAAAATTTGACTAGGTCTTCAATACATGTTACTTCACCCATATTCATTTTCAATTTAATAACTTTTTTCCCTCACTCCCATTTTCTCCCTGTTACCTGGTGAGATAAATTCTGTTCCCCGAAGAATGGAACAGAAACACAGAAAACACAGTATAGCTCAGCCATTTTCCTTTGGAAGCCAGGATACATGTCATCCAGTCTTGCACTAAACCCTGACTCAGGCCCAGCTGACATTGATAACAAGGGGACTTGCTCTGAATGGAGGATCTAAAAATGTTCAAGGAACAAAGGAACCAATCAGGCAATAAATACATGAAGAGGAGTCATCCAAGTGCAGAGAAAAAAGGAAGAAAAAACTGGTCTGAACATTTCTCTGCAGACTTTGACACCACCCCTCTTATCATGCTCTGATAACTCCCCAAAGGCCAAGCTTCCTGTGCATGCAAGAGAGAAAACAACTAGCTGACTTTCTTTTTTCTAAGAAGGAAACAAGATTTTCCCTAATCTCATTTACAGAAATTTTGAAAACTGATGAGAACATTTTAAAAAAATTATAAAGGGTTTAGAACAACAGAGCCCCATGCCCCATGCATCCATTGCTAAGTGGACACCACCTCCCCTAGAGCATGAACAATTCTTCAAAGAGGTGAGCTTTCATACATTCACCTAATTGCAAAACAGGGCCAGGATCCGTGGCTCACTCCTTTAATCCTAGCACTTTGGGAGGCCAAGGCGGGTGGATCATTTGAGGTCAGGATTTTGAGACCAGCCTGACCAACATGGTGAAACCCCATCTCTACTAAATATACAAAAAGATTAGCCAGGGCTGGTGGCACATGCCTGTAGTCACAGCTACTCGGAAGGCTGAGGCAGGAGAATTGCTTGAACCCGGGAGGCGGAGGTTGCAGTGAGCCCAGATCCCACCACTGCATTCCAATGTAGGTGATAGAGCTGGATGCCGTCTCAAAAAAAAAAAAAAAAAAAAAAAAAAAAAAAAAAAAAAAAAAAAAAAAATGCAAATCAGCACTGAAAGCCAGACACTGTATTAAGCTCCTTGAATCTTAAAAACAGAAATAATCTCTGCCATCATAGTGCTTACACCTTAAGCAAATACTTATGTAAATTATTATATTATGATTATTTTAATGCTTATTATGAAAAATACAGGCTACCATTAACGTGTAAAAGGAGGCCTATTTTGAGGAATCAGTGAACAATTCATGCTTGAGGAAGGAACATTTAAGTTGACATTTGTGATGGTTTATGTTTCAACTTGGCTTCGCTATCTAGTACTCAGTCATTTAACCAAACACTACTATAGGTGTTGCTACCATGCTATTTTGTAGACACAATTACATCTACTTGACTTTAAGTTAAAAGAGGTTACTTTTGAATAATGTGAGTGGGTCTCATCTAATAAGGTGAAGGTTTTAAGACTAAAACTGAGGTTTCCCAGGGAGAAGAATAAATTCTGCAATATTAACTCCATGAAGTTTTCAGTCTGCTGGCGTTCCATACAGATCTCAGGATTGTCAGTTCCACAACTGTGTGAACCAATTTCTCATTAAATAGATAGATAGATAGATAGATAGATAGATAGATAGATGCAGACAGATAGATAGATAGATAGATGATAGATAGATAGATAGATAAACAGATATAGATAGTTTATAGACACATAAACATACACACACACATGCATACACACTCATAATTTCCTATTGGTGCTGTAGATACCAAATGATGATACAACATCTAAAGGCAGGTAGAGAGTGAAGAGAAGAAATTGGGGAATGTGTTCCAGGCAGAAGGAACAGCCTATGAGAAAGTCTTGCTCACCATTTCTCATTGCATGCCTTTGGTGCCTCCAATTGCATGTTTTTGGAATGCTTCAGCATTTCCTCTACTTGTCTACCTGCAGCTGCCTTGATGAAACTCCAGGCTCTGCAGGTTTAGAGTGTCCCATGGACCAGCCAGTAAGTAGGAACTCCAGGGAGTTGCCTAGAGGCAGAAAGACTCTTGGCCTTGGAGTCCGGTATCTTTTGTGCCCATATCCTCATTTCTTCCCTGGGAATCCTTGGGCAAGTATATGAGTCTCTGGAGAGACTCTTTTGTTGTTCTTCTATGAAATGCAAAACATAATAATAGTTAATGTTTATTGAGTCCTTAATATATTCTGTGCACCTTCTAAGCATATATGTTAATTCAGAGAATCCCCTCAACAGTCACAGGAGATGGGAAGTACTGTTACTCACACTTCACAATGAGGAACTAAACAGGTGAGGAGATGCTTAAGGCCCCACAGCCAACAGGTCTCAGGTACAGGCTTTGAGCTCAGGTGGAGTCCAGCTCTGGACTCTTTGCTCATAATCATGACATTCACTCACGCTCATAATCCCTGTGTCTCCCACTTTCCAAGGCTGATCAAAGCATTATATATCAAAGAGCCTTTTTAAACTCATAAAACTACATGAATGAAGATTCTTGTTCCATTATTTTCCTCTTCATCTCAGCAGAAGGCTCTGAGATCTTTTCCAAAATTGTCTTAAGATTTGCTTTATGTATATTGGGTATTTATTTTCTGAGTAGCAATCTCTGCAATATCTCATTTTTTTATTGTATCAATTCTATAGGAAAGACATTTTTGTTTTAGGGCTGGGGCACTGAGGCAGACAGGTGAGATGAGAGGGCAGTCATGTGCCTGAGGTCACGTAGCTATAATTTGTACACAGATTTGCCTGAAAGGAGAGCCCAAGCTGATACTTCTTATGTTTCTACTATCCCTACCAGCCTCTCTGCCATTCACACCTTGACAGGCGAGGTTGTGCCGGAATCAGCTGTGGCCTTCCTCCCTAGACTTTTCAAGGAAAGAAATAGTTTCATCAGCTTTTTAACAAATTCACATTAATCACTTTTGACCATAAGCTCTTCAACTTGTGATTTTGATTCATGAATTTGCCCTGCCTTCTCTTTTTTCCTCAGCAATGTCTGTGGCTTACTCAGATGTAGAAACTCAGGGAGCCCCATATCTTTCTCCCTCCTTCCATCTTCTTGCCCAATCGAGGGTCCCTTCTTTCATTTGTGTTGAATCTTCTCTGGATCTGTTTTTCTGTTCCTATTCACATCCCTGCTTGCCAATCCTTTATCTTGCAGCTGAAGCCCCTGCTTCAATGGGCTCTGAAGCTATTTTGATGTTCTGCTTGTTGTGAAAATAAATTTTCCCTCACACACTCACACGCAGCGTGTGTTCTCTAATGGAGTATGTGGTATGCATTTGTATGCAATTCTGGTGCAATAAAGAACTGTAGAGTCCAGGAGAGACCCAAGCAGGTGTTCCAGTTGCAGAGGTGTTTTCATGGAGAGAGTATCTTACAATTTATTTACATTTTATTCTACCTTAGTATCAGCTAACTGCCTACTATGTGCTTTTATCGCACTGATTTTTTTAGATCAGTAAATATTTTGTAGCTCTCTTTATATCAGAATTATTAGGGATAATTGGGACTGGGTAGAGAAATTAGGGAATTAAGAAAATAGAGGTTAGAGAAATAGATTTTGCAATGATATTCAGGAAAGAAAGTAAGCAGCAGCAGCACAGAATGTCCAGGCTATATTTGCAAATTCCAGAGGCTGTGGGGTGGTTCTGGGGAAGCGTAGGGGTATGAAAAGGGGACTGGTGGAGCAGTAAGATCTATTGAGGGCTATAAAATCCCACATACTAGAGAGGAGGGTTGAAAAATGGAAATAGGACACTTTGATGTGACTATTTTGATGTTATGAGTTTGCAGGCATTTTAATGTGACCTAAAACAGAAACCTTTAAACCTTCTGTTTTTATTTCTATTGTAAAGTAATGTGAGCAGAAGACATCCTCAGCCCCTCCCTGATCTTGTCCCTAAGTCTGAACCCATGCATGAGATTGATTCCCCTTTTCATGGTGTTCTTGAATGCTGTCTTTCTATCCCTGTGCCTTGGTTCATCCCTAAGCCTCTGGCTGCCAAACCTCCAATTGGTTGTATCCAACAGTCCTGCTTACAGAGTAACACCTGCGTGAGCAGAGAGAGTTCTTTTATTGTCACGCTGTAAGTTAAATAAATATTTCCCAAGGCATTTGTCTACCTGAGCAACCAGGTTATTTTGTATCTCTTGTCATATAGAGAGTCTTGCAAGGGAGACATCAACAACAAAGCTGTGACAGTTTTTGACTAAAAGTCTATTTTGTCTGATACAAGTATAGCCACTCCTGCTCATTTTTGGTTACTGTTTGCATGGAATATCTTTTTCTATCCTTTCATTTTCAGCTATGTGTGTCCTTAAATCTAAAGTAAGCCTCCTATAGATGACATATAGTTGGATCTTGTTGTTGGTGGTTTTTTTTTTTTTCTTTTTTTTTCACTAAGTCACTATCTTTTGATTGGAGAGCTTAAATCATTTACACTTAAAGTAATTACTGATAGGGAAGGGCTTATGGCTGCCATTTTGTTAATTGCTTTCTGTCTGTCTTGCAGTCCTTTTGCCTCTCTTTTTCTCTTTCTGTCACCTTTTGTATTTCATTGAATCTTTTTTGTATTGATATGCTTTGATTCCTTTCTCTTTTTCTTTTGTACATGTTCTATAGATATATTTTTGAAGTTACCATGGAGCTTATATAAACATCTTATATAATAGTTATAAGTTTATTTTAAACTGATAATAACTTCACAAAAGACAAAGAAGGACATTGCAAAGTGATAAAGGTGTCAATTTACCAGGAAAATATACTAATTGTAAATATACATGCACCAAACATTGGATCACATAAATATATAAAGCAAACACTGAAAGAATTGAAGGAAGAAATAGACAACAGTACAATAATAGTGGGAAATAGCAATACTCCACTTTCGATAATAGATGGACCATTCAAACAGAAAATCAATGAGGAAACAGAAGACTTGAACAGCACTATAGACCAGAAGTTCTTACAAACACGCAGAACATTTCACCCAATAGTAACAGAATATTCATTCTGCTCAAGTGCATGTTAAATATTCTCCAGGATAGATAATGTTTTAGGTCACAGCACAAGTGTTAACAAATTTAAGAAGATTAAAATTATATCAAGTGTCTCTTCCAAACACAATGGAATAAAACTAAAAAATCAATAGCAGAAAGAAAACTGGAAAATTCACAAATACACAAAAATTAAACAATGTATTTCTGAACAACCAATGGGTCAAAGAAGAAATTACAAGGAAAATGAGAAACTATATCGAGATAAACAAAAACACAGCATACTAAAGTCTGTAAACACAGCATACTAAAGTCAGAAGCAGAAGTTCAGAGGAAAGTTTATAGGGATAAATGTCTACATTTACTAAAAAGAAAAATCTCAAATAAACAACCTAACTTTATACCTCAAGGAATTAGAAAAAGAACAAACTAAGTGCAAAATTATCCAAAGAAAGAAAGTAATAAAGTTTAGAACAGGCTGGGCACGGTGGCTCATGTCTGTAATCCCAGGACTTTGGGAGGCTGAGGCGGGTGGATCATCTGAGATCAGGAGTTTGAGACCAGTCTGGTCAACATGGTAAAACCCCTCTCTACCAAAAAAAGAAAAATTAGCTGGGTGTGGTTGTGCATGCCTGTAATCTCAGCTACTCGGGAGGTTGAGGCAGGAGAATTGCATGAACCCAGGAGGCAGAGGTTGCAGTGAACCGAGATTATGCCATTGTACTCCAGCCTGGTAAACTGAGCATGACTCTGTCTCAAAAAAAAAAAAAAAAAAAAAGATTGGAACAAATATAAATAAAACAGAGAATAGGGAAGTAATAGAAAAAAATCAACAAAATCGAGGGGTTTTTTCTTTTTTGGAAAAAAAGAAAAAAACAAATTGGCAAACCTTTAGCTGGACTAGAAAAAAAAAGAGAGATTACTCAAAATCAGAAATGAAAGAGAAGGCGTTACAACTGATGCCACAAAAATAGAAAGGATCATAAGAAACTGCTATAAGCAAGTATATGCTGACAAACTGAATAGTCTAAAAGAACTGGATAAATTCATAGAAACATGCAACTACCAAGATTGAATTATGAAAAAATAGAAAATATGAACAGACATAACCAGTAAGGAAATCAAGTCAGTGTTTAAAAATCTTCCAACACCACCAACAAAGCCCATGATTAGATTGGCTTTTATAGGGAATTCTACCAAAAATTTAAAAAAGAAATAGTGCCAATTCTTCTCAAATTCTTCCAAAAATTGTATAAGAAGGAACACTTCCAAATTCGTTTTATAAGATTAGCCCGATACCAAAGCCAGACAAAGACACTACAAGAAAAGAAAATTGCAGGCAAATATTCTTGATGAACATGCATGCAAAAATCTTCAATTAAATACCACCATACCAAATTCAACAGCATGTTAAAAGGATCATATACCATGAACAAGTGGGATCCATGACCGAGTGGGATCTATCCTTGAGATACAAGGATGGTTCAACATATAAAAATCTATTAATATGATATACCACATTAACAGAATGAAGGATAATCATATGATAATCTCAATAAATGCAGCAAAAGAATTTGACAAAATTCAACATCATTTTAGGGAAGAAAACTCAACAGAGTAGCAATAGAAGAATATTACCTCAACATAATAGAGGCCATATGTGAAAAGCCCACAGCCAATATTATAGTCAATGATGAAAAACTGACACCATGCCACTAAGATCAGGAAAGAGTCAAAGATCCCCACCGTGACCATTTCTGTTCAACATCATACTTGATGTACTAGCTAAAGCAATTGGACAGGAAAAATAGATAATAGGCATCCAAATCAGAAAGGAAGAAGTAAAATTATCTGTTTGCCGATAGCATTGTGTTATATGTAGATGGTTCTAAAGAAGAAAAGGTATTCGAATTGATAACCATATTCAGTAAAGTTGCAAGATACAAAACAATATACAAAAATAAGTTGCATTTGTATAGTAACAACAAACTATCCTAAAGGAAATTAAGGAAACAACACATTAAGAAAACAATTAAGAAAACAATGTCAATTTTCAATAGCATCAAGAAGAATAAAATACTTAGGAATAAACTAAGGAGGTGAAAGACTTGTACATCAAAAACTATAAAACATTGATGAAAGAAATAAAAGGTACAAATAAATGGAAAGATATTCTTTGTTCATAGATTAGAAGATTTAACATTGTTAAAATGTCCATACTACTGAAAACAATCTACAGATTCAATGTGATTCCTATCAAAATCTCAATGATACTTTTTTACAGAAGTAGAAAAAAATTATAAAATTCCTGTGGTACTACAGTTGATTCTGAAGAGAAAAAATATCTTGAGAAAAGACAAAGTTAGAGATGCATCATCCTTCCTGATTTCAAAAATATATTACAAAGGTATAGTGATTAAACTAGCATGGTACTGGCATGAACACAGACATATAGACCAAAGGAAGAGAATAGAAACCCCAAAAATATGCCCGTGAATATACATCTGATTTTCAACAAGAGTACCAAGAATAAACAGTGGGGAAAGAACAGTCTCTTTTATAAATGGTATTGAGAAAACTAGATATTTACATGCAAAAAAATAAAATAAAATTGGTCACTTAACTTAAACCATATATCAAAATTACTTCAAATTGATTAAAGGATTAAATATAAGACATAAAACTGTAAAACTTCTAGAAAAAAATGTGAGAAAACCATCATGACATTGGTCTTAGTAATAATTTCTTGGATTATGACATCAAAAGCACAGGCGAAAATACAAAATATTAAGAGGTAAGTGGGACTACATTAAACTAAAAGCTTCTTCGTGGCAAAGCAAACCATTAACAGAGTGACAGGCTACTACAGAATAGAAAAAAAATTGCAAGCCATACATTTGATAAGGAATTAATATAAAAAATATATACAGAACACCTACAACTCAACAATAACAATGACAAAAACAAAAATGACTCAATTAAAAAATGGGCAAAGGACTTGAATAGACATTTCTCTGAAGAAAATAAATAAATGGTCACAGGTATATAAAAAACTGCTCAACATGACCAGTCGTCAGAGGAATGCAAATCAAAATCCCAAAGAGATATTGCCTTAACTTGTTAGGATGACTGTTACAAAGTAAGCAAAAAAGAAACCAAACAAACCCCCAAATCACAAGTGTTATTGAGGATATAAGGAAGAGGGAATCTTGTAAACTGTTGGTTGAAATGTAAAATGGTGCTGCCACTATAGAAAACAGTATAGAGATTCCTCAAAAAATTAAAAATAGACTGCCATATGTTTCAGCAACTTTATTTCTGGTATTCAAAATAATTAAAATCAAGATCTTGAAAAGATATCTGCAAAGATGTTCATTGCAGCATTATTTACAATAGCCAAGATGTGAAAATGACCTAAATGTTCATTGACAAATAAATGAATAAAGAAAATGTGGTATATACATATAATGGAATATTAGCTTGAAAAAGAAGGAAATTCTGCCATATGTGACAATATGGACAAATCTTGAGGACATTATGCTAAATGAAATAAGCCAGTCAGAGAATAAAATATACTGCCTAACTTTATTTATATGAAATATCTAAAATAGTCAACCTCATAGAAGCAGAGAGTAGAATGGTGATTGTCAGGGAGTGGGGATAAGAGGAAATGGGCAGCTGTTTAATGTGTATAAAATTTCCATTATACATGATACTTAAGTTTAGGAGATCTACTGTACAATATTGTGGACTATAGTTTATAATATTGTATTGCACACTAAAACTTGTTAAGAAGATAGATCTTAGTTAAACATACTTACCACAATAAAAATAATAACATCAACCAAAACACGAAAGCTGTGAACACACATTGAAATTAATTTGTTTCTTTTGGGGGAGAAAGGCAGCATGCTATATTGCAAGGATCTTCAAAACAGACTCAGGATGTGTGGATACAAGTCTCAGTTCTGCTTCTTGCTAGTTCTGAATCATTAAAGTAATTATATTTTTCTGACCTTCAATTTCTTCACCCTGAAAAATGGGAATATGACATTTGAAAAGGCTCCACCATCTAAGTTGGTTCAGAAATTGTCTTCCCAACTTCTTCACGAGAATGCCAAGGCTTAGTGTGTTTCAAAGACATGCTCAAGGTCACATAGCTAATAAATAATAGAGTTGGAGTTAGAATCTAGGTCTTTTGGTCTTTAGTAGAGTGCTTTTCTTGGTATGACATTTCCATATTGTATAATTTAGAAAAAGACATTGTCCTATCAAAAAAGGGTTTTGTTTATTTTTTAGCATCCTACGATTATTTCTGAAATTTCTGATAGTAACATTACATCTTGATCAGCTTTCTGGACACGTGTACTTACTGGGTTAAGAATTTGAGAGTGAATCAAAGTTGAGTTCTGGCTGAGCACAGCCCCCTAGAAAAGGTAGTTCTCCTTTAAGGGAAGGATCCTACAGAAGTGGAAGGTTTCCCCCACTGCAGTTTACTTCAAGGTAATTACTCACCAAGAAATGAACAAAATGAAAAATATTGTATATGTAATTGGGCACTTTTGCCTGGGCATGGTCTTCTGGTAAGCTCTTATATCTGATATTTGAATAAAAAGCTAGCCTATACTCAGAGCCTACATGCAATACAAGTAAAATTTACATACTCAATGGGAACAAATAATCTTTCCACTAAAAGATCCTTGAAATTATCACCTTAGCCAGACCCTGTTGGTTTTATCTTTTAGACTTGCTTGTTCTGTGGAGCCCTCAGAAGTAGAATCTACTGGGCTGGGATTCAAAATCTTGCTAGTATTGAAAAAACACATCCCTACATAAAACAATTAACAGGCCGGGCGTGGTGGGTCACACCTGTAATCCCAGCACTTTGGGAGGTTGAGACGGGTGGACACGAGTTCGGGAGATCGAGACCATCCTGGCTAACACGGTGAAACCGCGTCTCTGCTAAAAGTACAAAAAAATATTAGCCAGGTGTGGTGGCGGGCGCCTGTAGTCGGGAGGCTGAGGCAGGAGAATGGCGTGAACCCAGGAGGCGGAGCTTGCAGTGAGCCGAGATCTCGCCACTGCACTCCAGCCTGGGGGACAGAGCGAGACTCTGTCTCAAAACAGATAAATAAATAAAAAATAAAAAAAAGAAAAATTAACAATCGTATCAGATAAATAGTTCATTTACTCCATCCCTTTATCCTGAAAAATCATGCAAAATTTACAACTCTCCATTGGTAAAGATCTCAATAACATTGTTAGGAATTTTGCCAAGAGCTAATCAGGCTCTGAAGGTCTCTTTTTATTTCTGTGTCTGGACATCTTTCTCTTGGGGTGGTCCACAGTGTCTGAAGCCAGGCGATAGGTGGGAATGGATGAAGATATTTGGTAGTTTTCACAGAGAGCTTAGGGGAGCTGGTGGGACATCAAAAAGCTCTTAGAGAAAAGTCAGCAGGTGACTTTAGAATAAATGAATCTCTTAAAACATTTAGGGTATAAAATATTAATGGAACCAGTGCTTGACCCCAAAAGCATTTGAGATTTTTATTGATGCCAAAACATTTGAAAAATAGTTAAGCAATGTTTAACAACCTGGAAAAGCTGAGCTGTTCACCCAATTCTGTGTTACTTGTGAAGTGCTTGAAGAGCCTCTGAAAGAACAGCACATCTGCAGGGACTCCATTAAGGAAGGCCCCTTGGAGGTTCTTTTAAATGGGGTGGGAAGGAAAAGCTGAGTAAGAGTCTCATCAGGGAAATGAGAAAATTGCGGAAGTGTTTCCATATTGCATTGAATTGCATTAGTCACTCTCCTGGAAAAGAATCCAGAGTTATCAGCAAAACACTGAAAGAAAGTGTCTAAAATATGAAGATTACAGTCTGCATTGCAATGACTACCACGCAAAAAGAATCGCCCATCTGATTTGATAAAGGAGCAACAAGGTACAGTTTGGAGTTGCAGAAACAGTTATTAAGGTTAGGATATACTGAGCTCCTTTCCCAAATTATCAATAGAATGATTTAAACAGGCTAGGGCAAGGGAAGAGAGGTGAGTTTTAAAAAGCCCGTTGATTTCAAGGCACTGGACTGAATGTTTTCAAACATTTCCTCATCTTAGTATTAACTATTGTAAAACATTGTATCTGTTTTAAAAATTAGAAATTAAAGATAATGGACTTGAATAAATTGTATAGGGTCAAACAGTTGATAAATGGCAGTACCTTGACTTGAATCCAACTCTACTTAATTCCAAAGGCCATGCTGAGAAAGAAAATCATATGAAGGATTCTCCTTTTTTGAAATCTACACATCCATCTAACTTTAGGTCTTTCTATATGCAGCCTAGTTAGGTCTAGTCCCAGCAGAGTTGTAGACCAGTGTCTTTAATATTTTGTACAGATATCAGATTACATAACGTAAGACTTGGAAATCTCTAATAGTTTTATAGAGTAGCAGACTTCCGACCTCTTTCCTCAACTGTTTTTTTTTTTTCCCAATATAAGGAATAAAGAACCTCTGGGTTAGCATCCAGTGGTTTTTAATTCTAAAACTTGTCCAGCTTTTTTTTTCTAGGTTTATAAGTTTGAGAAGTTCACATAACATTTCCAGACAGAATTTTGTGAACTATAAAATGTAGTAACACTTGGTTGTCACTTACTTAGATAATTGTAATGAAGATCAAATAAGAGTACAAAGTGATTAACCAAGATGTGGATCTTCTCGGCCCTGAATAGAGAGTGCAATGTGTAGTAATAAGAAATTACTAGACCCTGAATAGCCAAAGCAATCTTGAGAAAAATGAGCAAAGCTGGAGGAATTCTACTACTTGACTACAAAATGTACTCCAAAGTTTAGCAATCAAAGCAACATGGTACTGCATAAAAGCAGATACATAGACCAATTGAACAGAGAGCTCAGAAATAATTACGCTCATTTACAATCAAGTGAGTTTTGACACAGGTGCCAATAATACACAATGGGTAAAGGGCAGTCTCTTCAATAAATAGTGTTGGGGCAACTGCAGAAGAATGAAATTAGACCTTTCTCTCACATCATACACAAAAGTAAATTTGAAATGGGATTCAAGACTTAAATGTAAGACCTGTATCTGTAAAAGTACTAGAAGAAAGCATAAGGATAAAGCTTTATGACATTGGTCTGGACATAACTACTTTTTAGATATCACCCCAAAAGCATAGGCAACAAAGGCAAAAATAGATAAACAGACTACATTAAGCTCAAAAGCTTCTGCACAGCCAGGGAAACAATCAACAAAGTGAACAAAAAACCTACAGAAATGGATAAAATATCTGCAAACTATACATCTGATAAAAGGCTAATATCCAAAACACATAAGAAACCCAAACAATCCAATAGGCAAAAAAAAAAAAAATCACAAATAATGTAATTAGAAAATGGGCAAGGATTCTGATAGATATTTCTCAAAAGAAGACATATAAATGATCAACAGATGTATGAAAGAATACTCAACATCACTAATCATCAGGGAAATGCAAATTAAAACCACAATGAGATGTTAGTTCACATCTGTTAGAATGGCTATTGCCAAGAAGATTAAAGATAAGTGCTAGAGAGGATGTGGAGAAAAGGGAACCCTTGGATACTAGTAGTGGGAATGTAAATTAGTACAGCCATTATGCGAAGTACTTTGATAGTTCCTAGAAAANACAGCCAGGGAAACAATCAACAAAGTGAACAAAAAACCTACAGAAATGGATAAAATATCTGCAAACTATACATCTGATAAAAGGCTAATATCCAAAACACATAAGAAACCCAAACAATCCAATAGGCAAAAAAAAAAAAAAAAAAAAAAAACAAAAAAAATTAAATTAAAAAAGGGGCAAGGTTTTAGAAAAAATTTTCAAAAAAAAAAAAAAAAAAAAAAAAAAAAAAAACAAAAGAGAAAAAAAAAAAAAAAAAAAAAAAAAAAAATCACAAATAATGTAATTAGAAAATGGGCAAGGATTCTGATAGATATTTCTCAAAAGAAGACATATAAATGATCAACAGATGTATGAAAGAATACTCAACATCACTAATCATCAGGGAAATGCAAATTAAAACCACAATGAGATGTTAGTTCACATCTGTTAGAATGGCTATTGCCAAGAAGATTAAAGATAAGTGCTAGAGAGGATGTGGAGAAAAGGGAACCCTTGGATACTAGTAGTGGGAATGTAAATTAGTACAGCCATTATGCGAAGTACTTTGATAGTTCCTAGAAAAATTAAAAATAGAACTACTGTATGACCTGGCAATCCCACTTTTGGGTATATATCCAAAAATTAAATTAGCATATTGAAAAGATATCTGTACTTCCATGTTAATTGCAACATTATTCATAATAGCCAAGATATGGAATCAATCTATGTGCCCATCAGTGGATGAATGGGTAAAGACAATGTGGCATACATTTACAATAAAATGCTATTTAGCCTTACCAAGAAGGGAATCCTGTCACTGGGCACAAAAACATAGATGAACCTGGAGGACATTACATTATCAGCCAGGCACAGAAATTGGCTAAGCACAGAAAGACAAATACCACAGCATCTCACTCATATGTGGAATCTAAAAAAGTTGAACTCATATAAGTAAAGAGTAGAAAGGTGGTTACCAAAGGTTAAGAGTATAATGGGGTTGGATAAATATTGGTCAAAGGACACAAAATTTCAATTAGATAGGAAGGACAAGTTTAAGAGATCTGTTGTACAACATAGTGACTATAGTTAATAACAAAGCATTGTATTCTTGAAAATTGCTAAGAGTAGGTTTTAAGTGTTCTCACAGAAACAATGTTAAGTATGTGAAGTAATGCATATGTTAATTAGCTTGATCAGGCTATTCCACAATGTATGCATATTTCAAAATGTCATGCTGCACATGATAAATATATATTTTTATTTGTCCATTAAAATAAGTAAATAAACAATGAAGTTGGGCTACTCATTAATTCCATTTAAATTCAGGTAAAATTAAATATTTTAGAGGAATTAGGTTTAACAAAAATTAAATTAGAAATATACCAATAAACATGGATATATCCAGTTGGAAAATAAAAAAAGCAAAATATGGAATTATTGTTGTGACTCATTTATAAAGGTACTCATTTTATTAAATAGGAAAATTTTGTTTTCTATCTAAAACTGTTAAATTGAAAACAGAGTAAGTGTTTTTTAAATTTTCATGGCCTTATGGGAACCTTATATCTCTATAGATTGACAGTAGTGTGGAAATTAATGGGAGAGATTTCAGGGAACCATGAACCCCTTGATATTGCATTCAAAATTTTATGAATATGTGATTTCTGAAAAGAAGATCCACAACATTTGTTATACTCCCAAAATGGGTCCATGGCTACAACAATATTTAGAAAGTCCTGAGGGTCAGATTCTACAATCACATAGCCTTGGATATTGGGCTTATGGTTTGAAGAGACTGATAATTCCATATACTTCATCTATTAAGATCTAGCCAGGAAAGCAGAAACCACATTACATATTTTAACAAAGGAGATTTAGTTGTTTATACCAGTTTTAGAGAGCTATAAGAGGGACAAAAAGGAAGCATCAAAAATATTTCAGAGATTAAAAAAATGCTTAGAGAAGTGATTACTCCTAGGCATGGGGAACCAAAGGAGAGACTCAGCATCTCTAGACCTTGGAGCTTGTAGGAGGGACTCTGTAGAGCTGATGGTCAGAGGCACCACACACTTTCTGAAAAGGCTTGGTAAGACTGCTTCTGGAATCACTGAATGCAGCTTGATGCTGGAGCAGACTACCACTGAGATGACTTTTACCACAGCACAAATAGGAGAAATGTCCCTCTTCTCCTTATTCATTCTAATTTCTCTCTAGTGTTTTCTATTGGCAGAACCCGAGATGACAAAGCAGTCTGAGAAAGGTGGTTTGCAGAGTCTAGAGCGTTTAAAGGTAGATTTTGATAAATAACTTCCCTGCTTTGCATTTTAGTGTTGTCTATATAGTCTACATAGCAGGGATTCCTTTATATGTTTGGAAGGACCTACTCAACATGCTTGAACTAGTGTCTCAGGGATCCTGTTATTTCAGAGAAAGTGGAATGCATGTACATCAAAGCAGAAACCCACTAAAATCCTATGTGTGTTTCCAGACACCTTCCTGACATTTTCTTAATAATCTATGTTGGGACAAGTGTTACTGCTGAGGTGGTCTAATGGGACTTAGACATGGGAGGGGATGTTCGTCATTCTGGCTGGCTTCACCAAGAATGTGAGCACTGAGTTGAACTGCCGTATTTCAGGTATTTATGTGGTCAAGATGAAGATGGAAGGGTAGAGTGTTCTGAGTAAGAAAAAGGGAAAAAGTAAAGAATCTGCAAATTCAAAGTGAGTCCAAAGAATAAGCAATTATTGTACAACTCTCATACCAAAGACTTCAAAGGAAGCAGATACACTAGTGATAAATATGACTAGAGACCCACACACTTAATCTGGAAAATGAAATCACTACGCTCAATCAGACCTGACACACCTTCTGAACTTGGCATCTTTTTGGATAGATTTGACCTTCCATGCAAGTCATGGTAGTTCCTTGTTGGATACATCTTAGCTCCCAATAAGGCCAGGAGAGTTAAACAAGTAGGTAGGTGTAGGCTATCTTTTTTTGCTCTTGTCACCCAGGCTGGAGTGCAGTGGTGCAATCTTGGCTCACTGAAACCCCCGCCTCCTGGGTTCAAGTGCTTATCCTGCCTCAGCCTCCTGAGTAGCTGAGATTACAGGTGCCTACCCACCATCACACCCGGCTAATTTTTTTTGGATTTTTAGTAGAAACGGGGTTTTACCATGTTGGCCAGGCTGGTCTCGAACTCCTGGCTTCAGGTGATCTGCCCGCCTTGGCCTCCCAAAGTGCTGGGATTACAGGCGTGAGCCACCATGCCTGGCCAGTGTGGGCTTAGGATGCAACTCAGCAGGTAGGTTCAGATGAGCAACAGCACCAAATGGAGTTCTCCATGGTTCTGACATTTATAACCACAATGAGTCTATTGGCTGATGGCCCCAAAACTGCCTTGTTGATTTCTTACTTTCCATCTTAAATCTCCCTACTCTGATAAGTTTGCCATTATCCTTCTCTGGGTGGTTAGTCTTTATATTGAACTTTATTAATAATAAAAACAAAAATTATATTGTGCTTATACTTCTTAGAAGGCCTTTAATATCTATTAACATATTTAATCATCCCATTAAACCAGTGAAGTTGGAACTGATGATTTCACTTTCCTTTACAAGTGAGGCAATTGAAGTTTCAAGGTTAAGTGACACGATCAAGGACATAATTTTTAATGACTTATTAGAGACTTGAACCCAAGCCTTCTAATTCTAAAGCATGGGATGTTTCCAATTTGTATGGTTATTTAAGGGACTAAATTACTAAGATCTTACTCAGACTGTCTCAGTCATTATTATAAGTCTTTGTAATAGATATACATAAAAAATAATCTATGGTTCAAATAGATTTGGGAAACATTAAATGCTATATCCCCATCTATGCAATTAATAAAGCATATTAAAATATTAAAGACTCTTAAAAGGCTTACAGAAAAAAATCTCTAGCTTTTGGTTTGACTTAGAATTTTCCCATTCTTTGATCATAGATAGATTATTTATCAGTATGGAGCAGCTTTTTATATCAAATGTGATACCCATATTTCATAAAACACTGGGGAAATACTAACTCATCCCATATTCTGACCCTTGACCTTGCAGAATCAAAATGTATCTTCTCTGGAGACTGTCACTCCACCACTGGGAGTTTTCAGGCAAGACTTGTGGCTGGCTGAAAGGATTTTTCCATATTTACTACAGGATACCACACCAGATCTATCCTGTCACCAGGTTCAGTGATTGAGGAAAATGATTTTAATATTCACAAAGTTACTTTGTAGAGTGATATCCAAGGTTCATGAGCCAAGGTGATTCCATCTATCATATGGCCTATGTTTTCTTTTTACATCACAAGCTTCTAAATGCTCTGTGGTCATTCATTATTTATCAGACTTCAGTGCACTCAGTGGCTCCCTCTGACAAAATGATCATCTTGGAATCAAGTTTTTTTTTGTGGTATGGTGGTTATTAGAAGTTGCTCAGATAGACAAATGTTAATAGAAAATTAATCAGGCAATAGTTGGAGAGAGAACAGAAAAATAAGGTATTGACAGGAAAACATGGGGCACAGTTCAACTCATAGGAGTGGCAAAACTTTGATCTAGTTTATTTTAAAATATCATTTCTAAGTCATTTGAACTTTGACATTGTATCTCCAAAAGAAATGCAGCATTCATTGAATGATTGTTTTTTCCTGGGCATTGTGCAGGGGGAGTGGAGGAGGCAGAGATGAGTAAGATTAATTCCTTGCCTTAAGTCTCTTGTGCTCTAGTAGTGGGGAGCTAGGCATACACAACAGTGTCCAAATACTCTATAAAGCAAATACAACAGGTTTCAACCACAGAAAAGGGGCAATAAAGTCTCATGGGGTGGTGGCCTGGGAATGCCTCTCTGAAGAAGTGACATTTCTATGGCTATTGAAGGTGAGTGGGAAATCTCTCATGCCATTGTTCCCAGTATCATCTTCTGCCACTCTACCCTTTGCCCACCACTTCCTAGCATTCGTTCAGGCTTTCTCTCAGGCTCCCTCCTCAGGGCCTTTGCATATGCTGTTTCCATTGCTAGAAACCCCTGCCTCCTCCTTTTCATCTGGCTAACTCTACTCACCTTTCCAGTCTCTGGTTAAAGCTTACTCCTCAGAGAGGCCTTCTCTGTTATTCCTTCCCCCAGGAAATGTTATGTCTCTTCCATTGTTCTTTCTCATCACATTTTGATGATTTAATTTTTAGCTGGTACCATATGTTTTTTACTTCTATGTTTTTTACATTTTTGTTTATCTCTTTTCCACGTGGTTTTGGAACCTTCATGAGATCAGTAACTGACTTTATTTTGTTCAGTGTCTCTTTCAGTGCCTTCCTCTCAATAGGGGCTCGGTAACCATTTGTTAAGTGAATGAATGAAATCAAGTGGGGCATCTAAAACTGAATGAGAATCTTGAGCAAAGGCTCATTGACATCAACCTGAATAATGTGTGCGTTAGTGGCAGGTTCTAAGTTGTAAGGAGAATCCAGGCCCTGCCTATCCAGGAAGGGAAGAAGCTCAATGTGGGTAAGGATAAAGGCGTTGCTAGGTTACATACAAAAAGATGAAACTTTCATTCATTGAGGCAAACAGAGGTAATAAATTCCTGGCTTTTTACACATATTTGATTTTTTGATTCACCTTTTTGATTCATGCAGCTAATGTGAAATGCCATACCTGGGCTTTCCTCTTGCAGAAAGCTACCTTAATTCTGGAGATGTGGCTCTACATCTTAAGAACAACCTTCTCTACCAAGTACCTACTAAATGGGATTTTTCTTGGGTTTAGCTTTCTGAGTCTCCCAGTACTATGAGAATGATAAGACGTCAATGAACCTGGGATAAGGGACCAGAGCAGACATGAGCCTGCTCTGAGTTAACATCTTAGGCCAAAGTAGACCAGAAACCTTCATGTTTTACATGAAGTCCAGCATAGCTCAGCAGGACTAGGAGACTACATAGGATCTGGGAGCAAATTCTTATAAAAGAAGGATAATCATAGCTCTAATCATATGTCAGGTACTGTGCTAAGCACTATATATGCATGTTATAATTAAATCCTGGCAATAATATCATGTGACATAGGTCCTATTATTATTTCTGTTTTATTGAGGAGAAAAGTTACGCTTTGTGAGATGAGATTGGGTAAGTTAGGTGTATCAGTTCATTTTCACACTGCTGATAAAGACATACCAGAGACTGGGAAGAAAAAGAGGTTTAACGGACTTACAATTCCACATGGCTGGGAGGCCCCTCAATCATGGCAGAAGGCAAGGAGGAGCAAGTCATGTCTTATATGGATGGGGGCAGGCAAAGAGAGAGAAAGATTGTGCAGGGAAACTCTTGTTTTTTAAAACCATCAGATCTTGTGAGACTCATTCACGATCATGAGAACAGTGCAGAAAAGACCTGCCCGCATAATTTGGTCAAGTCCCACTGGGTTCCTCCCACAACACAAGGGAATTGTGGTAGTTACAATTCAAGATGAGATTTGGGTGGGGACCCAGCCAAACCATATCATTAGGCTTCCACAGACTGAGAGTAGTGAAACTGATGCAGGGCAGATGAGTCCCAAAATTAGGGCTTAGCCTAGGAGGGTTCTTGGCTTCACCTAGGAAAGAATTCAAGAGCTAGCCTGTGGTGTTAGACAGCAACTTTTATTGAAGTGGCAGCGTACAGCAGCTGCAGAGGTACTGCTCCTTGTGGAGCATGGCTACTGCATGGGCAGTGTGCCGAGTAGCAGCTCAGAGGCAGTTCTCTAGTCATATTTATATCCACTTTTAATTATACGCAAGTTAATGGGCATATTATCCAAACATTTCTAGAAAAAGGAAATCTTCTGGGTCATCAGGTCATTGCTATGGAAAGGGGCAGTAACTTCCAAGTGCTGCCATGACAATGGTAAATTGACATGGCACATTGGTGGGCATGTCTTATGGGAAGTTGATTCTACCCTGTCCTGGTTTTAGCTAGTCTTCAATTTGGTCCAGTATCTGAGCTCTGTCTCTGAAGTCCAGTCCCACCTCCTGAGCTAAGTCTCACTTTCTACTTCCAAGCCATTGAGCTTCATAGCATGAGTGCTTAGCCTACCACATATCTATCTATGGAATTTGCAGTCACCTTAGGCAGTTACTTGAAGTTTCTGGGTTTGAGATCCCAGCCACATTTTCCTCTTTCTCTAGACCTGAGAAACAAGATCACCAGTTGGTTCACAGAGGTTGGGTGGGTTGAGAGAAGTACATTTTTATGATTGGTTGTAGAGGATTTTGAGTGATAAGCTAAGAAATCTGCATTTTAGTCTTGAGAAAATAGATCCATGGTACTGGTATAGAAACAGACACATAGACCAATGGAACGGGTTAGATAACCCAGAAATAAAGCCACACACCTACAACCATCTGATCTTCAACAGAGTTGACAACAACAAGCAATGAGTAAAGAGTACTTATTTAATAAAAGTGCTGAGATAACTGGCTAGCCATATACAGAAGATTGAAACTGGACCCCTTAATTTTACCATATACAAAATTAATTCAAGACAGATTAAAGACTAAAATGTGAAAACTAACACTGTGAAAACCCTAGAATAAATCTAGGAAATACCATTGTGAAAATAGGCCCTGATAAAGATTTAGTGATAAAGACTCTAAAAACAATTACAACAACAAAAATATTGACAAGCGGGGCTTAATTAAATGAAAGAGTTCCTGTACAGCAAAAGAAACTATCAATAGAATAAAACAGACAACCTACAGAATGGGATAAAATATTTGCAAACTATGCATCTGACAAAAGCCTAATACCTAACTCCATGAAGAATTTAAGCAAATCGACAAGCAAAACACAAATAATCCCCCAATTAAAAAATGGGCAAAGGACATGAACAGACACTTCTCAAAAGAAGACATACACACGGCCAACAGCATATGAAAAAAATGCTCATTACTAATCATTAGAGAAATGCAAATCAAAACCACAATGAGATACTATCCCATACCAGTCAGAATGGCCATTATTTAAAATAACGGATGCTAGTGAGGTTGCAGAGATAAGGAAATCCTTACAATCTGCTGGTAGGAATGTAAATTAGTTTGTGCACTATGGATAGCAGTTGTAAATTTCTCAGAGAGCTTAGAACTATCATTTGACCCAGCAATTCCATTAATAGGTATATATGCAAAGGAATATAAATCATTCTACCAGAAAGACACATACACACTTGTTCATTGCAGCACTACTCACAATAGTAAGGACATCAACAGTGACTGGATCACTGTTGAGATACCCATCAACAGTGGACTGGATAAAGAAAATGTGGTACATACATACCATGGAATACTATGCAGCCATAAAAAAGAAAATCTTTTCCTTTGCAGCAACATGGATTCAGCTGGAGGCCATTATCCTAAGTGAATTAACAGGAACAGAAAACTGAATACCACATATTCTCACTTACAAGTGAGAACTAAACAGAGTTCACATGGACACAAAGAAGGGAACAATAGATGTCAGGGCCTACTTGAGGGTGGAGAGTAGAAGGAGGGTGAGAATCTAAAAACTATCTATCTGGTACTACACTCACTAACTGGGTGATGAAATAATTTGTACACCAAACCCCAGCCACATACAATTTACCTATGCAGTAAGCCTGCACATGCATCCCCTGAACCTAAAATAAAAATTAGAATAAACAAAATAAAAGGGAAAATGGCAATTATTTTAAAAAAGAAAAGAAAATGGAACTAAAAGGATGGTTTGAATGGCATGCAAGAGGACAAAGGGACAGAGAGTGGTAATTGGGGGTTACCAGATGCAGAAATCTGTAGTATTACACAGTTCAGGAAGCCTGAACCAAAGTTGTGGTGATGGAGATGGGTTGGAAGAGTCATTTTAAGGCAGAATTGATAGGACTTGGCAACTGACTGGTAGGGAAAGAGCTTCCTGTTGTCACTTAATGATGAAATACATATCCCTACCTTCCCAGCCACAGACTGCATGTCAGCAAATACACTTTTAATGATTGGTCAGTATTTACTTAACATCTTCACTTTACCAAGAAATATGAATTGGCTTCATCTTTGAAGAAGCATGAATTTCTGGGCTTCTCTGACTTATAAGATTGGTGTTGAGATACAATTATTGATGTGAAAGAATAAAACTGCATACATATGATTCTATATGTGTGCTGCTTCTGTCACACTAGTACTTATGAGGCCAGATTAATTTTATTTTTATGTCTTTACAACATAACATTATGACTTTGTTTATTTAAGGTTTATGTTCTACCAACTTCTCCAAAATATTGCAGTGACAAATTAAGAAATAGAGAAAAGGTAAATTAAATGTAAAGACAGATTTAAACAAATTTACATGAGCAAATAATTAATATGTTCTCTGAGTTGAGCTAATGTGCTAACCCAGCACATAACAAATTATGCTACATATCTACATCTATATCTATAAATCTAAATGTAATTGTTGATTTTGTTTTCATTATTGAACAAATGAATGAACTGACTCACCTGCTTAGGATGAGGAACTGAATTTGAGTCTCAGTTTTCTGATAACTAGGAGGAAAAGGAAAATAAAGAATGGAATATTAAAATGTAAATATAAATTTATAGCCACATCATGTGACTAAAGAGAAGATATATTTATCCCAATGGACAAGCTTTTGGCATAGCAAAGAATTCAGTGAGGAATTTGTTTTAATGTACTTTTGAATAATAAATCTTAAAGTAAATAATGTTAATTCCTCCTCCTGCTGCTTCCTCCTATAACACGTTTGTTTGATTGGTGTGTGTTTTTGTTTTTGTGTGCTTAAAATTTTGGGTGTAACCAAAGCAGGGGTGCAGAATCATCACGTTAGGGTAGAAGGGCTCAGTAGGGCAGGAGAAGCAGTGTAGGCTGGTGGTTAATACAATGGGCTTTAGCAGTGAGGAACTCACTTCTTTACCTGTGAAATGGAGATAGTAATAATAATAATAGTAAATAATATCTACTTCACACGGATACTGTGAGGACTAAGGGAGATAATATAAATGTGCTTGGCATGGCAAGTGTTTGAGAAGTGACAGCCACATAGTCACACCCCCTCTGATTTGGAGCTATCACTTCTTAAACACTGCCATAGAGCAAGCGTTTAAGAAGTGACAGCTAGCTGGGCACGGTCACTAATGCCTGTAATTCCAGCACTGTGGGAGGCTGAGGAGTGTGGATCATGAGGTAAGGAGTTCGAGACCAGCTTGATGAACATGGTGACACTTGGTCTCTACTAAAAATACAAAATTTAGCTGAGCATGGTAGTGCGCACCTATAATCCCAGCTACTCAGGAGACTGAGGCAGGAGAATCACTTGAACCTGGGAGGCGGAGGTTGCAGTGAGCCGAGATCACACCACTGCACTCCAGCTTGGGCGACAGAGCAAGATTCCGTTTCAAAATAATAATAATAATAATAATAATAATAATAATAATAACAACAACAACAGTAATAATAATAAAAACCACAGCCCCAAATCAGAGGGGGTCTGACTGCCTGCTGGGGATATCTTGCATTGTCTCTCTCCCTTCCCCTGTTTATGCCCTGTTAAAGAATAAGGTGTGAGTAGCACCACTGGTAATTAAGGATTTTTGTTTGTTTTTCTCTGGAGCCTTGTTTCCTCTGAATGCATAAAGGCTGTGTGACTTCAGTAGTTCAACATGACAATAAAGCTCAGACAAATATGCTTTTATCTATTTCCCATTCCATGGTGTCCTGCCAGATTTAATTTGAGTAAATCTTAAGTCCTCATTTAGATTGCAAGTTTCTCCAGGGAAAGGAGAGTGACTTCTCTTCTGTTACCTCTACTGCTCAACTGAATTCCTCCAACACTTATATTTGGAGCAGCCCAGAGTGTTCTAGGCCATGAGACAGAGCAGTGAACAAGCAAAGTTCCTGTTCTCATGAAGTCCAGCTTTCAAAGAGAGGAACAGATACAGCAAGTAACCAAATGAATAAACATGACAGGTTCAGATAATAAGTGTTATGCCGAAAATTAAAAAGAGCCAAGTGACAGAAGACAACTGGGAGTTCATTGATTTATGGATCAGGGAAGGATATATTCAGGGAGATAGTAAATGGATGAAGCTTTGACTATGGTGCAAGGAAGCCAGCCATGCTGCCATCCAGAGCAGAGCGTTCCAGACAGAGAAAGAACAGGGACAAAGATCTTGAGGTCGCATAAGTGTTCAGAGACTAGGAAGATGGCCTAAGTGGTTGTTACGTGGTAAGGAGAAGGGGAGTAGGATCAGCTGAGACCAGAACCCAGAACTGGTCTAGGAAGGAAACTCTATAAACACCAAGAAAGAGATTGTACTGCTAAAAGAAGTTCCTCAGGGCAGGGCCAAGTTCTAATCTTCATGATGCTTCTGGATATTGGGAGCTCCCAATACTATTTTCAAAACATCATCTAACTTGGTTCTCAAATTAACCTTGGGAAGCAAGTTATTGGGATTCCTGCTTTATGAGTGACTGATCTACAATTTAGAGAATTTGACAGATGTATTGCAGATTTCAAGTTGTTATGTTAGAATTTGTCTTGGCCTTCTTACTCCAGGCCCTGTGGGTTTCTTCCACAGCATCGAAGATGCCTCTCAATTCTTTGGAATCCTCTTCTATCGTTTAAAACAAATCTTATACGTCGGTGTACAGAAACATGGGTAGTAGTTATCAACACTTTGATTAAATTCATTCAATATGCACTGACGTCACTGCCATCACCATTACCACCAGAATAGTATTAACAATAGTTACAATTTATTTAGCACCTACTTTTTCAAGAAACATGCTAAGCACTTGGAGTACACCATTAAATTTCCTTTGTTCAATAATCCTAAGAAGTAGGCATAATGATCACCTTCACTTTATAGATGACAATAAAATGACTGCTCAGAAAGTTTAAGTAACTTGCCCAAGGGTCACACAGCAGGGAGCTGGAATTAATGTAAACTGGAGGCTGGACAGCTCTAAAGTTTACCTCAACTACATGAACTAGGTCAGCTAGCTACTGGGGGCCATGTGATGGAATAAGATTGAGTTTATCACCTTGAAAAGGTCACGGTGTAGAGGAGGATGTCTCTCTGAAGGGAGCTCAGCCTCTGCTCGCCTGCCAAGTCTGCCTGGGGAAAGTGAGAACAGAGCTTGGTTCTGTTTGACAACTTGGCAAGTTAGCATCTATGGCTGTAAAGGCAGGAGTGGAGAAGGAGCTGGGCTGGAGGAAGCCAACCAGCACCACATATCAGCACCAGCATCTTGGGAGGGAGAGGGTGAGAACCAAGGACCTTGTGAGCAGTTAAGAGGCTCCACCTTGCCATGGGAGATAAGTGGAAATTCTGATTTCCCCAGACCAGACTACTGAACCACAATCCAGGCTGTGGTTATTTATATTCCCCTAACAGCCTTGTTTACACAACCTGCCTGGATGCAAATCAGCGCATGGAGGCAGTGGAGGCGGCGAGGTGTGCAGCCGGAAGGGACTGGGGGATTGGTTTTAGTCATGTAGTGTTAACACAGCCACACATGACTGCCCACACTTCTGCAGCTGAGGGAAAGAATGAGAACATGTAGTCCCCAGGACACTTGCCCAGTCCTGCCTGAGTGAGAGATAATGCAAAGAGTGGAGTGGACTTTGATTACCCCAATCACTTCCTTCACAATCTGCTTCCTTTTCCAGCCCCATCACTCACCCCATCTGCCCCCTCCCCTCCTGTGTGCACCCTCCATTCCAGTCACTCCTGGCTCTGAATACATCATGCTCCTTCATGGGTTTGTGCTCTGGCTCAGACAGTTCCCTGTGCTCAGAACGCCCTTTCTCTCTCTCTTTTACAACGTGTGTTATGTGTAACTGATGGGGTGCCAGACAGTGTTAGGTAGTACACAGACAGAATTCTTATTTTATGCAAATACTTACTATGTTAGGACTGAGTCAATTTAGACAAAGACACTGAATCTATAATAGTATGGGTAGAATATAGATAGGGCAAATAACTTGATGATGGAGTAGAGGTTCTTGCCATTTGGGAAACAATGCTCTTATTTAATTGAATATGGCCTGCCTTTTATAACGTGACAGACAAGATTGGATTCTGTTTCGATCTGCAGTGCCCTCCCCGACCTTTGAGGTTCACACATCTGGTTACATGACCTTCCTTTGCTCTCTGTGGAGGCCATCTGTTGCCTCCTAGTGCATGCCCCATTGTCCCATTTGGCCCACAGAATTGAATCTTTTTCTCAAGCCCAAATTCTGCTGTCACCAGTGAAACATACCAACTCTCCAAGAAAACCCTCTCCAAAGAGCCAGCCTCATCCCTCCACTCCTCTCTCTCTCCCTCTCTCCTTCCCTGTCCCTACCTTCCTCCCTACCTCCTGCCCTCATCCCTAACCTCTAGCTACCACTGGTTTATTTTTTTTTTTTGAGATGGGTTTTCACTCTTGTTGCCTAGGCTGGAGTGCAATGGCGAATTCTCAGTTCACTGCAATCTCCACCTCCTTGGTTCAAATGATTCTCCTGTCTCAGCCTCCTGAGTAGCTGGGATTACAGGCATGTGCCACCACGCCTGGCTAATTTTGTAATTTTAGTAGGTATGGGGTTTCTCCATGTTGGTCAGGCTAGTCTTGAACTCCCAACCTCAGGTGATCTGCCTGCCTTGGCCTCCCAAAGTACTGGGATTACAGGCATGAACCACAATGCCCAGCCCCGTATTTTTTATTTTATAATT
Source organism: Rhinopithecus bieti (assembly GCF_001698545.2). NCBI lineage: Eukaryota > Metazoa > Chordata > Mammalia > Primates > Cercopithecidae > Rhinopithecus > Rhinopithecus bieti. The sequence goes on from NW_016807962.1 coordinate 2,912,502, forward strand.
TTTGTCAATTTGTGTTATATAAATGGAACCATAAAGCATGTAATTTAGAGGGTTCTTTTTTTTTCTCACCATAACTCCTTTGATATCCGTTCAAATTGTTTGTTCCTTTACATTGCTAAGTAGTATTCTATGGTATGGTTGTACTATAACTTTTTTTTTTTCTTGTATTTTTTGTAGAGACAGGGTTTTGCCATGTTGCCTAGGCTGGTCTGGAACTCCTGGGCTCAAGCGATCCATCCACCTTGGCCTTCTAAAGTGCTAGGATTATAGTTGTGAGCCACCGCGTCCAGTGCATAATTTGCTTAAAGGACTTATTAAAAGGACATTTGGGTTGTTTCCAGGGCTTGCTCTATTATGAGTAAAGCTACTATGAACATTCATACACAGGTTTTTGTGTAAATATAAGTTTTCCTTCCTTTGAGATACATGTTTTACTTCAATTGCTGAGTTGCATGGTAAGTGCATGATTAATTTTATAGGAAGATATCATACTTGTTTCCAAAGTGGCTGTACAATTTTCTTTCTAAGCAGCAAAGTACGAGTGATCCAGTTTCTTCACATTCTTGCCAGCATTTTATGTAATCACTATTTTTTATTATAGTCCTTCTTTTAAATGTGTAGGGTTATCTCATCATGGATTTAATTTACATTTCCTTAATAGTTAATGATACTAAATGTCTTTTCATGTGCTTTTCATAGACATTTCACTAAAGAGACTATATCCCTTGCCAATTTTATAATTGAATGTGTCTTGTTTTGTCTTAACTATTTCATTGTAAGAGTTCTTTGTATGTTCTAGACACAAATCCTTTGTCAGATGCATGATTTGCAAATATTTTATCCCAGTCTTTCACAGAGCAAATTAAAAAAAAAAAATTAAGATCCAACTTATCAATGTTTCCTTTATCTGTATCAAGCTTTTTTTTTTTTTTTCTTTTTATCTAGTCTAAGAACTGCTTGCCTAGCCTTAGGTCACAAATATTTTTTTCTTATTTATTTATGAAAATTTTATAGTTTTTTTTTTGAGACAAAGTCTTGCTGTGTTGCCCAGGCTGGAGTACAGTGGTGTGATCTCAGCTCACCTCAAGCTCTGCCTCCTGGGTTCAGGTGATTCTCCTGCCTCAACCTCCGGAGTAGCTGGGACTACAGGCATGTGCCACCATGCCCGGCTAATTTTTTGTATTGTTAGTTAGAGAGGTTTTCACCATGTTGATCAGGCTGGTCTCAACTGATCCATTTTGGGTTAATTTCTGTATTAGGTGTGAGTTTTAGGTTGAGGTTTATCCTCCCCCTTCCCCCCATGGATATCCAATTGCTCTAACACTATTTGTTGAAAAGCCTATTCATACTCCATTAAATTGTTTTTGCACCTTGTAAAAGATCTGTTGTATATATTTGGGTAGGTTTATTTATTAGTTCTCTGTTCTGTTTTATTAGTCTATGTGTCTCTTCTTCCACCAATACCACACTCCACACTGTCCCAATTACTGTAGCTAGTAAGTCTTAACATTGAATGGAGTGATTATCTCACTTTATTCTTTGTTAAGAATGTTTTAGTTATTCTAGGTGCTGTGCCTTTCTATGTAAATTTTAGGATAAGCTTGTTTATTTCTACAAAAATAGAATATTTTCGCTGAGATCTTGATAGGAATTGCCTTGAATCTGCATATCAATTTGGGGAAAATTAACATATTACTATGCTGAGTTTTTCAAAAGAACACAGGACATCTCTATTTATTTAGGTTTTCCTTGATTTCTTTCAGCAGCATTTTGTAATTTTAAGCATATAGATTCTGTACATGTTTTATTAGATTTACACCTAATTATTTTATTTTCCTCAGAGAAATTGTAAATAGTATTGTATTCTTAATTTGTATGCAGATGTTCATTGTTTATATATGAAAATATGAATGATTTTGTGTGTTGATCTTATCTCCTGTGATTTTACTGAACTCACTTATTACCTCAAGTTTTTGTGGAATCTTTAGGATTTTCTACGTAGAGTCGTCATTTACAAATAGGAATAATTTTATTTATTTATTTCTAATTTATATGCCTTTGATTTTTTTCTTGCCTTATTGCACTGTTTAGAACTTTCAGTTTCGTTTGAATAAGCATTATGGAAGTTGACATTTTCTTCTTCCCATCTTAGAGGGAAAGCATTCAATATTTCACCATTATGTATGATTTCTATAGGATTTTGTAGTTCCTTCTCTATGAAGTTGAGAGCATTCCCCCATATGCCTATTTTCTGGGATTTTAAAATCAGGAATGAGTCATGGATTTTGCCAAATGCTTTTTCTGCATCAATTGATATGCTTATATGCTATTTCTTCTTTAGCCTGTCAGGGTTACACTGATTTTTGAATTTTAGGCCAATCTTGCTTATATGGCAAAAATCCCACTTGGTCATGCTTTATAATTTCTTTCATACATTTCCAGGTATAATTTGTGAAGAATTTGTGGATTTTGTATATAAGCTTATGAGAGATATTGGTCTTGTAGTTTTCTTTTCTTGTACAATCTTTGTTTGGTTTTGTTACCAGAGTAATATTAGCCTCTTAAAATGCTTTTCCTCTGCTATTTTCTGCAAAATATTAAGTAAAGTTGATGTTAATTCTTTTAAAATTTTACAATAATTCTAAAGTGAAATCATCTGAGGCATGAATATTTCTCTTGGGGTTCTTTTAAAATATAAATTAAATGTCTTTAATGGTTATAGGATGATTCGAATTATCTATTTCATCTTGGCTTAGTTTTGCTGGTTTATGGTTTTTGAGGAACTCATCCATTTATTCTAAATTGCCAATTTTCATTTTGTTTATGGAGCAAAATTGTTACTCTCCTTGACAGATGTCTATATCCTAAAATATGTAAGACAAAAACAAACACAAAAACAACACATAGCTTTTCATGTGGATTTTGTAACTTAGCTCTACTGCCCTGATCTCTATCCAATTCCTTATTCATGGTTGATGGTTTGGTTTTCTAGAACAGTGGTTCTCAGCCACTCTCACTTTTGCCCCCATCCCAGGGGACATTTGGCAATGTCTGGAGACATTTTTAGTTGTCACAACTAAAGTAGGGGTGCTACTGGCACTTAATAGGTGGAAGCTACAGATGCTGCTAAACATATTACAATGCATAGGACAACCTCAACAACAAAGAGTATTCTGGGTTAAAAGTCAATAGTGCAGAGGTGGAGAAATCCTGCTCTGCCCTTGTTCCTCCTTGTGTGTGCTGCAGACCAGCAACATCTGCATCATCTGTGAGCTTGTTAGAAATGCAGAATCACAAGTCTCACCCTAGACCTACTATAGCTGATTCTATAGTTTGCAAAGTTCCCAGACAATTCATATATACATTAAAATTTGAGAAATACTGCCCTGGGATAATTACTTCTTGTATGAGTTTCTTACTGCTGTTGTAACAAATTATCACAAATTTAGTGGATTCAAGTCACATGAGTTTTTATGATTACCATTCTGGAGCTTAAAATTCTGAAGTGGGTCTCAGTGATCTACAATTAAGGTATTAACAAGGCAATGTTTCTGTGTTCCAGGCTCTAGGTGAGAATCCATCTCCTTGCCCTTTACAGCTTCTAGAGGCTAACTGAAATCTTTGGCTCATGGTCCACTTCTTCTGTCTCCAAAGGCAGTGCCATTTGGCCAAGTCTTTCTCATGCTTGTATGTCTTTGGGTCTGGCTTTTCTGCCTCCCTCATGTAAATTTAAGGATCCTTAAATGTGACTTCACTGGGCTCATCTGGATAGCCCAGGCTGTTCTCTTTATTTTATGGTCTGTTGATTAGGAAGCCTAATTCCATATGCTACCTTAATGTCCCTTTCCCATGCAAGGTAATATAGTCACAGGTTCCAGGGATTAGGATGTGTTATCTATTAGAAGATCATTATTCTGCCTCAAAACTCCCCAAGTAGACTGAGCATTAGTCACTTGGAGAGCTCTTTATTTAGCTCTCAGGCTCTAGCCATATCCAGTTGAAATATTTTCTGAGGTAAGTGCTGAGAATGTGTATTAAAAAAAAAAAAAAAAAAAACGAAAAAGAGAAAAAAAAAAGCATCCTAGGTGGCTCTGATGATCATCTAGCTTTGGGAGTCATTGTCCTAGCACTTCCTTGGGCAGCACATTCCCCAGGAGTGTTGTTGTTATTGTTATTATTATTATTATTTGCTTTCACTCTCTACTGAGCAACACTCACAGACTTCCCTGGTGCCTTAGTGTGGGCTCTCCCAGAAGCAGACTTTGAGACAGTGCAAGTGGTTTATTGGGGAGGTGATTCCAGGAAGCACTAGCAAAGCACTGGGGGACAAGACAAGGAAGGGAAAGCAGCTACTATAGGGTGATTATCAAGTAAGTTACCACTGTTGGAAACTTGAGCTTAATACTGATGAGCAAATTTGGGAGCCTGTGTACGGCATAGGATTCAAAGTTATCCCATTTGGGACAGAAGTGAGCTGGAGTATTTACATCAACTTCTGTTGGCCCTTGGTCAAGTGATGTTCCTGGGCTGGGAGCAGGGGTTGGATTTCTGACACATTTGGTCTGCTGTGCACACTGCTGTAGTGGTCATTTGTGACCAGAGAAAGCCTTTAGCAAAGAGACAATGATGCTAGCATTTGGAAGCTGAGGAGTGTGCACTCAGATGATAAGGTCTAGAATGGTATGGACAGGGCACCAACAGCATCTGTTACATCTTGAATGTTGAGTGAAATCTTTTCTGAAGTCATTAAGAACACAATACTTACAGAACGAAAGTAATAGAGGAATTTCATTCTATCCCTCAGAATAGATACTAACGAGGGAGCAAAAATCCAAGCTCCTCTTAGCCTTCAGAGTCTAGAGCAATTTTTACTCCTTACCTTTGGTGCCTCTTCATCTTGGCTTTCAGTCTTTGATAGCTCTCTTTTTTTCTGAGATGGAGTTTCACTCTTGTTGCTCGGGCTGGAGTGCAATGGTGCAATCTAGGATCACTGCAACCTCCGTCTCCCTGGTTCAAAGGATTCACCTGCCTCAGCCTCCCTGAAAGAACACAAACACATCACAGCCTTGAGCAAGGCCTCCACTTCCTGGGCCCGACACAAACACATCACAGCCTTGAGTACAACCGTTTGTAAAAGCGCAGGAACCGATAAGAAAGCTGCTAAAAGTATAATTTAAAATGTAAACCAATTGTAATGCTGTAGCCTAGAGAAATGCCTTGTTCCTCTGTAACCTGACAAGTCCTGTTTACCTCGAGCTATAAAAGCGAGCGCACACATTGTTCCGGGCCCTCTTGTATGTTGTGGAAAGGAGGGACCAAGTTCGAACTTGCATTAAAGATCCTTGCCGCTTGGCTTTGACTCTGGACTCTGGTGG
>NW_016807962.1:2921719-3008969 GCF_001698545.2 Rhinopithecus bieti
CCCCGACACAAACACATCACAGCCTTGAGCAATGCCTCCACTTCCTGGGCCCGACACAAACACATCACAGCCTTGAGCAATGCCTCCACTTCCTGGGCCCGACACAAACACATCACAGCCTTGAGTACAACCGTTTGTAAAAGCGCAGGAACTGATAAGAAAGCTGCTAAAAGTATAATTTAAAATGTAAACCAATTGTAATGCTGTAGCCTAGAGAAATGCCTTGTTCCTCTGTAACCTGACAAGTCCTGTTTACCTCGAGCTATAAAAAGCGAGCGCACACATTGTTCTGGGCCCTCTTGTATGTTGTGGAAAGGAGGGACCAAGTTCGAACTTGCATTAAAGATCCTTGCCGCTTGGCTTTGACTCTGGACTCTGGTGGACTTCTTCGGGGAACAAGCGGTCTGGGCATAACATCCCGAGTAGCTGGGATTACAGGCATGCACCACTATGGCCAGCAAAGTTTTGTATTTTTAGTAGAGACAAGATTTCTCCATGTTGGCCAAGCTGGTCTCAAACTCCTGACCTCAGGTGATCCACCTACCTTGACCTCCTAATGTGCTGGGATTGTAGTCCTTGATAGTTCTGATCTCACTTTTCCCAGTCCAGAGGCAGAGTCTCACTTTAAATCTTACCACCACCTTAACAGAGCTCAGGGCACAGAGCATGCAGAGTGTATTTAGAAAGTCACAGGATTGGAGTCAAGTGCCCTAATAATACATTTCTTAAGGGATGTTATAAAGTTTTATTGAAATAGTATTGGAAAACTAGCTACCTATGTGCTTCAGGTGTACTGTAATCTCTTTAAATGCTAGTTTCTTGTCTTACAAGCCCAAGTAGAAATGGAAAAGAACCTTTAAAAATATATATATAGCCAGGTATGTCTTTCTTGACCTTTATAATAAAGTAAGTTCTCTTAGTAACTGAGGCCAGATAGGGATCCTTCCTATCAGAATGGGATTACAGAACCAAAAGCAAGGTGAAATGGCATTGTGCCATTGTGCTCCCTTCTCCCATCCATCTTTCCATCACCTGTTTCTTCTCACTCATGTTCCATAAATAGAAACACTGAGGATTTATTTCACGTAGTCAGATCTCTGGCCAAGATCGACGTACAGGTGCTGAGTCACATTCTTGCCCACAAGTCCTGTGATCCAATGTGAATTTTGGCCACTGATACTGAATTCTCTGACCCAGGTACAGTTTTTTCCTTGCAACCCGTGTAGGGACCTTGCATTGCTTCTGAGTTTCAACATGCGCCTCTATCCATTGTTAAGACCTGCCATTGTTCCTGACTTCCTAACCCAATGCACCCCACTTCTCCTTCTCAACGAGCCTAGGTTTCTCAAAAAAAATTAATGCAAAGTGGTACAAATTTACAAGCGTGGCAGTGAATTGGGAAAATGGTGACATATGCCACGAGGTTTGCTAGATAGTCTTCATTTTAGCCAGCAATTTTTCTATAGTGTTATTCACAGATATGCAGTTGCTCTTGACATTCCTCACTATTTACCTGAGTCCTCGTTAGCATAAAGCATCCCACAGCTTACCTGAGATTCAATAAATAGGCATGAAAAAAGTCTATCTTATTCAGCAAACCTATTCTCCAAGGTGTTTCTCCCCCATAGAAAATAAAACGTGCATTGTTGCATAGGCATAAATTGGACTAGAAGACTTTTGGAATGTTGCTGTTTTTGTGCACGTCTTATGAACATTCATGCGTTTATCCTTAAGCTAGCTTGATACACATTGTGCTGTGTTAGCTAAATGTTAAAGTCACCGCCGAGTCACCCCAACAGGAGCGATGTTTTTGAGGTGACTTGAACTTAGCATAAGCTTTACATATACAATCAATTCTAAGGAGGCAGAGGCAGATCTATGCTTCTTGCCAAAGGGAGGAAAGTAGGTTTATCAGAACAGCTCCACTTGAGGGAAGCTGCTGCTTTTATCAAATCTCTGCTCTCCTCCTAGGACTGATTACCAAGCAGGAGTTGAAACAGAGGGCACATGTTTCATAGGATCATAGCACGATGAATGAGAAGGAAGTTTAAAAAGTACATGAAACCCCATTCATTTGTAGGTAAAACAATTTAGGCTCAGAGAATGAAAGATTTCCTGAAGGCCACACAGCTTCCCTTGAATGAGCCCTCAACAGGAAGGAAAGTCTCAGCACATGAGCTGGGTTTGTGTGGCATTCTGACTCTATGCCCCTACTCACAAAGAGGCCAGAGAGAATCCAGCTTCCTAAATGGGCAGTGTTGATCACAGATGAACATGAAGCCAATGCTCCATTCAAGCTTGGGAAAACAGCCATTTTCAAAAAGATATTGATAAAGGATGTGGCCCAAGCTGGAGTGCAATTGTGCAATCTGGGCTCACTGCAGCCTCCGTCTCCCAGGTTCAAGTGATTCTCCTGCCTCAGCCTTCCAAGTAGCTGGGATTACAGGCATGTGCCACTATGCCCAGCTAATTTTGTATTTTTAGTGGAGATGGGGTTTCTCCATGTTGGTCAGACTGGTCTCGAACTCCTGACCGCAGGTGATCCACCTGCCTCAGCCTCCCAAAGTGCTGGGATTACAGGCATGAGCCACCTACACCCAGCCACAAACTGATTTAATGAGTAATAACAGTGTTTTTGTGTCAAACAATAGGCTTTGAGAAAGATGATGAGCTTGAAAAGTACGCTGTTAAATCATTCTGTTTTCCACCAGAATAGAAAATGTGCTGGCCTACAGTGATGGTGAGAAGCAAGATGGAGGCCCCACGTCATTCTGCCATTGTGGTTCAGGAGAAAAATACTGCTGTTGCATCAATAAGAAGACCACACTAGCACAGACGCTTTGTGGGTGGAGGAAACAGGTTGGAAGAGGGCACATACACACACTTGGTGGAGAAACTCTTCATTCCAGGCCTGTTTGTTTTGAAAATGTCGCAGTACTAGGTCATGGAATTCATGAATAAAACCCCGTCCTTATTTTGACTCAAAAAGAATAGAGATTTATTACCATCCTAACCAGGGAAACAGTATTGACCCACTGGCTATTTGAGATTTTTAACATTGTGGGCAAGAATATTTATTGCTTTTAATTACCATAAAGTAGCAAGGATCTTGTTTTTATAGATTTTCTCCCATTCCCCTGCTCTTGCTTTGCAGTTCTAGGTGAAGGGAAGAGGGAAAATGCTATTTTGATGTTAAGTAAAATTCTCAGAAAAGATGATAAATTAAAATCACCAAGGCTTGATTTCAAGCTCTTTCTACTTTCTCTTTAATTCCAGAAAATCAAAATAGTATCATGGATGTTAGGTGGCTGGGTGGTGGTTAAACTGGCTCAGGTTTGCTGCATAGTCTTCTGCAACTCAGTTAACCTCTCTGAATCCCAAGATACTAGACTGAAATAAGGGCAAGAACACACTTGGGTTGAAGAAGGGTTACAACGGTGGTATCCTAACCCGAATTATTAAATAGAGCTGCCGTTGAGCCTGGGGAGAAGAGTGGAAGAACAGACTCTTCCTGGGACTCACTGATTATCTCCTTGGCCTGCAGAGAGTTCCTTCACTTCTCTAAGCCTCAGTTTTTCTCATTTATAGAATGGGGAGAATAATGCTTCCTTCGCAGGGTCATCACCATAATAAAATACAATAATGGCTTTAAAACATCCTTAACAGAGTTCTTAGCCCATGTCATTCAAAATGATAATCATTTTTGTAATTGGAGGTCTAGATACCAGATTCTCTCTCTCAATCTTTCTGCAGACACACACACACAAGCACAAAAAGAGAAAAGAGAAAGATTCAGTCTCCAGGCCAATGTTGTTGGGTTGTGCTATTTCCAAGGAAGAGTTCTTCAGTTGTTGACTCAGTCAGCTAAGGTCCATGTATCTGAGTCCTCATGTGGGTCTTGTGTGGATAAAGGAAGGAACTTCTAGCAATTGCAGGCCATGTGTCAACAACAAATACTCAATGTTATCATGGAGTAAGATAAACTCTCTTACTCTGTGCTACCAGTGAAAAAACTGAGCAGTGGAAAGAGTAATTGGCTCCACATTGGAGGTAAAACACAGTGTATGAACTCTTAGGTACAGGATCCATAGGGCGGGGCATTAAACTCAATTTAAATGCCACTCCAGATGAGCTTAGTCTACCTGTATCTGCTTGCTCAGTGGTGAGCCCTTTCTGTCACCTCTGTCTCCTCACCTGCTGACACCCTCTCCTTCATCTCACTTGACATGGCCTCCATAGTGTGCACTCTGATGGGAGCTGTCACAACATGACTGAGCATTTGGCTACGTTTTCTTGAGAAGTTGTCACCAACCATGTAACATCTTGAATTTGCTGTTTCTTTTTTCTTGCTGACTTCCTTTTTTCCCCCAACTTAGGCATCTGGCCTTTGATGTAGGCTCTATTTTCTAGGGAACCTGGGCTATTATAGGAGGCAGATGTAACTGCTGAGTGCTATCAGGTAGAAAAGAAAGTAGAAGTGGCTAAAGCCTGTCCATCAAGGTGGTAATGAACAAACCATTTATTTGTTTAGTGCTATTATGTGCCAGGCACTTTTATAAACACTACACACAGGTGTCTGAGGCAATAGGGACCATTGGTTAGGAGTGAGGGCATTATGGCAGACTACCTGAGCTGCACCAGTCACTAGTATCATATCCGTGGGCAAGTTGATTTATTTTTCTGGGCCTCAGTCTCCTCTCCTATGCTATTGGGATGATAATAAAACATCTACCTTACAGGGTTGCTATGACGACTCAAATACTTGTAAAACGTTTAAGACAACGCTTGGTCCACGGTAGGGTCCCAGTAAAAATGAGCTGGGTATACTATTGTTCTAATTTCATTTGGTCCTCATACAATCTCAAGTGATCCAATTCATTATTCTCATTTTACAGAGGAGAAAACTGAGGCTTGGCAACTGGCTTGAGGCCACACCACACACAGGTAGTGAGAAAAGAGCCAGAATCAATTCATTTACATATATACAGAGCACATATCATCTATATTATGTACCTGGCACTATTGTAGCTCCAGAGATTCAAATTGTAAAGACACAGTCTTTCCCTTCAGGGGGTTTACACTCTAATGAAGGAGATGGGTGTGAACAGACAAGTATAATAAAATGCAAAGAGGGTAACAATGGACTTGTGTGCAAGGTGGTAAACAGCCATGGAGGAAGAGCACCTAACCAAGCCTGGGGGAAGGTGGTGGAGGGAGATTCACAAGCACCTTCCATATCTCCAGGGATAAGGAGGATGAGGATTGGTAGGGAATATTTGCAGACAAAACAAAAGATTTGAGGTGTGAAAGCATGTTGCTGCGGGAGATTACAGTGGAAAACAGAGAGTTAGATGTAGTGTGAGTGAAGGGGTGAGCAGAGCTTTGATAGTGTGGGGGTGAGCAATGTCAAGGAATTCTAACATTGTCTTATAGTTAAACAGAGGCCACTAAAGGGCTAGAAGGAAGAGAATCCAAGGTATGCTTTTCGTGATAGAGGCTGCTGTGGAGGCTGATACAAGGACGCAGATGAACCAAGAGAGGGCTTGGATTAGGGACACTGAAGGTGTGGTGACAAAACAGGGATTCAAGTAGCAAATGTTTAAAAACTAACATAGTTTGGATATGTGGGTCCAGGAAAATAAGTGAGCAGTGTCAATGGAAATATTTGTGTCCTGCCTAGGTGATAGTACAAAGAGTGGTGTCTTCAGGTGTGAGAGAGAAGACAGAGAAAAACCAGGAATGGGGGCAGGGAATGGGGGATAAGGTAAGTCCACTTTGGGACATGCTGAGTTTGAGGCACCTGGCATATAATTCTGGGGTGGAGGAAAAAATGCAGATTGAGGGTTAAAGTTGGGGACTCATCAGGATGTTATTGGGAGTTGATGCAGTGTAAATGGATAACATCAGCCAGGAGGATGGCATCCAGGAGAAATGAGCAAGAAATCAAGAGCAAAACTCAGGCAGCTGATGTGTAAGGGGTAGGCAGAGGAACTGGATCCCTAACAAATGCAGGAACAGAGGGGTCCAAGAAGCAAGAGGAGAACAAAGGAAGTACTGGGTTACAGAAGCTGAGGTGAAGAGTTTCAAAAGGGAGACTGATCCAGCATCAAATACAGTAGAGCTTTTGTAAGATGAAAAACTGAATATGATCATCAGACTTGGGAGAGATGAGGTCATTGGTGACCAGGAAGGGCCAAACGAGTGTGGGACTCAATGCTGGACATGCATTTTTGCTCTGCCAAATTGCACAGGTACCGTCCTTTAAGTTATCAGAATAGGAGAGTGAGGAATGGTATCTGGTCAAGTGATTGAGAGACCTGAATCTCAGTCTTGATTTCATCACTAACTCCTGGGGGAACATCCTCTACATTTTTGAACCCCTCTATATTTGTCTAGTAGCACAAGTAGCTACTGAAAAGTTTGCAAAATGTTTTGATGTCCCCAGGAACATTCAAATTTAAAAAGCCCCATAGATACTCTGCATGACATTGCATAACCATTCTGTAGGGGAAGAACAGAGAATTGACTTGCTCAGGATCTCATGGCTGGTATGTGGTTGAATCTGGGTTGGAAGCCAGATTCTATGGGCCCAAAGCTCATGCCCTGCCTGCTGCTCTCCTGATCCTGAGAACACGTGATTTCAGCCTTACACATCAGGCAGGGTTGTTTGAATCATCGCTCTCTACCCAGAGCCTCTTTCTGATTCAGTCATTGAGCCTGATTTGAGACTGCAGTTTTCTTTCCATTTTAATTCAAAGCTAAAAGTCAATTATAAAGACCATATAGATGAGTGATTATCTTTTTGTTCTACCATATCTTGATTGCCTGACATTTAACAGATTCCTAAACTCATCAAGTCTTAGTTTTCTTTTCTGTAAGATGGGAACAATATATATACCTATTCATAGGATAATTGTGAGAACTACATAAGATAATGTATGTGAGGCTTACTTGTCAATGTCTAAACCAGAGTCTACCAATGAATGGAAGTTGTCGTAAAAGATCTTTGGATCATTGCTTTCCTTTTCTGTGGGCAAATTCCATAAAGAAGATTTACCCCAACTGATTTTCCACAAAGGAAATAGCAAATTCATGCACACATTTACGTGCCATTACCTACCATTAAAGTAGTAATTGCAGATCAGATTAATTTTTTCTGGTTTTGGAACTCTCGGACTTTCCCCTGCCTGATAAGATTCAACATGTAGTGTCTGCATTCACAAAGTGTAATATACATACACTGAGCCTGAGAGAGGCACCTTGTAAGTAAAGGAGAGTGAAGAGGTTTTGGCTTTGTGAAACTGTAAGGAATGGAAATACCTTAGAAAATATAAATGATATTGATTAAAGAAAATTCTTCCCACCAAATTCCCATATTAACTCACGGATTGCTGTCAGTGATAAGTGTCTTAGGTTAAGCACCACTTTAAGAAGTGCGATGACATAATAGATAGCAGAAATTATATTTAAGGGATGGATAGAGCAAGAAAACAAGGATGGTGAGTACAGAATGAAGAAATTAAGGTTTGGGGAATAGAAAAGGGAAAGACTGAAAATGGAAAGTTCAGGGAGACTGAAAAAAGAGAAAGAGGGAGGGAAGAAAGGAGGGAGAGAAAGAAAGAAAGGGAGAAGGGAGAAAACAAGAGAGAGGGAAGCAGGAAGAGAAAGGAAGGGACTGCGGGAAGGGAAATAGCAAGAAGGCAAAGCAGGGACTTAAAGGAGACACTGGAAAATGAGAAGAATGGGTAAAGAAAGAAAAGAGGAGGAAAGGGGACCAGGATTTTTTTTTTTTTTTCAGACTGATGCCTGCAATAATCAGGTCTGCGATTTGCCTGGTCCACTTTAACTGATGACTTCAGCGATGATTTTTCAAAGCAAGGGGGGCCAGCTGTGCTCAGCTAACCTGCCTGCTTCCTGCTGTACCTGCTGGGAAGACAGCAATGCTCTCTGCAGGTTGGAAGAGGACAGAGATGCTTCTTTCTTCCTTGCCTAACAACTCACTCCTGGAAATGCTGCTTCTTGTTCTTGCCTTTCAATTGTTTGTAAAGAAAGAAAATAATAAGAGAGAAGATGAATAGAGATTCTTTTATATTTTTACTGAAAATGACCATGGACAGGAAACTTTTCCATGTGAATGGCTCTCTTGTGGGGCTTTACAATTCCTCTGCACCAGCAATCAGCACAACCAGACGTCGTCTTCTTTATTTTTGGGGACCCCTTCAGAGCTTTGTGTGGTGCCTTTTCTGCAGTGGTGACAAACAGATATTTGTTATATGAATGGGACCACTTGCCTCCTATCTTTTCAGACTAAGTAGAGATAAGCAGAATATGCTGGTCATTTTGTAGAACTTTAACTTGAGTAGACCTGAGCAAGCATTTAACCCAATAAAAGATGAAAACATAAGGTTCAGAGAGGCAAAGGGATTTGCTCTAAGTCACACAGCTGGTTAGGAGCAGAGCCAAGTGACCCCATCATAACCCTTTTCCCTGGCACATTCCTCTCCCTTGAATTTTGTTGATTAGTCTGTATACTAAGAAAAGTAAAAATTCCTTCCCTTAAAGCAGCTATATCTCACTTTATAAATTGAATATTTTCCTATTGGTTAAATGTTTTCTAAACTTATTTATGAAATACCCAGTTTTGATCATCAGAGGATGCCATCTCATTAGCAATAGTGATTCACTGGGACATGGGCATGTGACCAGCCTAAGTAATCAGTGTCTACCGTTAGTTCTTTCCTTTGTCAACAACTCTTGACAAAGTTTCTGTGCATCAGAATTGCTGAATCAATGCATTGTGAGTCTTCTGCCTTAGCTGGCAAACATGTCCGCTGTTCCAAGGGAGTGAAGGAGGAAGATGAAGTCCTAGTGACATGACCAAGGCCCTGGATGCAGTTGTTCCTGAAGCCACTCATAACTCTCACTGGACTTCTCGGTTATGTGAATCAGTGTATGTTCTGTCCCTTGCTGGTTAGTGGTGTCGTTATCATAGCGTAAGTTCTTAATAAATGTTATTTCTATTTTCATTGCTATTCAAAACCTGTTTTTATTACGTGACTAAAGACTTTCCAAGAAATAGCCTTTGGATAAGCACTGAATATTGTGCAGTTTTGCCTATAAGACTAATGAAAAAGAAAAGTAGTATCCAGAAAAATATCATTTATTAAATACCTAAATGCTTCTCTTCTTACAGAAGCCATTTCTCACATTACTTAATGATTATTATAAGAACTTTTTCAAAGAATTTTCTAATTTATCCTCAAAATATACATACATACATACACACACACACACACACACACACACACACACATTTTTCATATGCCAGTCTTTTTTCTTAATGAGCTATGCCCACAAATATTGCAGTTATGAAAACAATAGTTATTAAAAGTCATATTTGCACCACACTCCATCTACCTATAAATGTTTTTACATCCATGGTCTCATTTTATCTTTACAATATCCATTTAAGATATGAAGAAACTAAGACACACAGTTTGTGAGGCATAGCCAAGAATGGAATGGTTTGTTCAAATAAGACTTAGAAGACCAGAGAATGCGTGACTATTGATTTGGAAGCCATTCAAATTACTGGGTTTTGGAAATTGATCTGGTTTCAGATCCTTTTCTGGCATCTATCAACTTAGTGACTTTGATCAAGCTTCTAAGCCTTAGTTTCCTCATCTGTGAAATGGAAATAATAAGAATGTAAGTTTCTAGACTTGTTGCAACAATTAAAGGTCCTGTACACAGAGTTCTTAGCACATAGTAGATGTTCAATACCTTAGCTGTTATTATTTGGTAGACTTTACCTCTCCACTGAATTACTGACAGATTCTCTGTATTTCTCCACTTGATCTTAGATGTCAGATAAGACTACATTTCTGCACACAGAGGAAATGTGTTTTTACATTTGATAACAGTTAACCTGCCGTTTCGTTCTGCAGAGCATAAACACGTCCACTTCTCAGTTTAAAAACGATCACTGCTGATTCATGCCTTTGCCTCATCACTTGTTTAATCCTATTTCCCCTTCAGGGGAATGCATTTTCTGCCAGATAGTCTCTTTTATAAAAGCTGTCATATTTGTGTTTTTTTAATTTTTATGTTTCAGCAAGTTGGGCTCTCTCTTTTAAAGAAACATAAAACATCAGCATCTCGGTCCTTAGGACAGTTTGAGCACCAAAAATAGTCAAGTAATAAGCTGAAGGTCTGACTTTTCCAGGGATGAAGGCAGGAGGAGGACTCCTTCTGCTTCCTGGGACCTCTGAACATCAGGAAAGTTGTCTAGTCAGGAGGATGCTGACCACACAGGATGCCAACGGCCTGGATGTTTAGGCTAATTCAGCATTTGACCTTGGAGGAAAGGGAGGGTCTTCCTGTTGGACCTCAGTTTGCTCACCTACAGGGTAAGGTTGTTGAATCAAATAACCTCTAAGATACTTTCCACGCTTGCATTTTATTGCTTCTATTGCTGAAATCCTGTCAAGACCCAAAGGAATTAATTTTAACAATTGAATTTCAGGCACTGTGTGACTGTGGGAGGGATAATTGGGGGCATGGTCAGTGCCTTTCAAATCAATTTACTTGGTGACCCCTAACTCTGCCTAATTGTCAAGAAGGGCCCTTCAACCAATCTTTGAATAGACTGAATCATAAGTTAGACATGTCCATATCCAGAGGTACATATTAAATAGAGATGTTTTATAGACCATAATTGTACATGGACAATACAGTAAAAGCTAGTTCACCTGCCATTCTATAACCAAAACCCTTTATTATCTGGCAAGTTTGAATATGCCCTGTCTACATTTTGCTTTTATGCAAAAGTGAAAAGAAAAAAATTACGAGTCAACAAGCTGATATCCTGGATTTATCTTGAGAAAATACATTCCTTGACATGTCTTGGGGTCACTATGTATTTAATTCAATTCTATACACCTTCAGTAGTCACTTCCATAGGATAGTAATGCTATAGAAATAGACTAAAGGAACTGAAAAATTCTGGAGTGCTGTTGATTCACCAAGAAAAAAGTAAAAAGGCTCAGCTCTAGTGTATATCTACAAAATAATAGCATAAAAATTAGGATCAAGGCTTCACCATTTCTTTAAAAATTATTTAAAAATTTATATAAGGCCGGGAGCGGTGGCTCAGGCCTGTAATCCCAGCACTTTGGGAGGCCGAGACGGGTGGATCACGAGGTCAGGAGATCGAGTCCATCCTGACTAACACGGTGAAACCCCGTCTCTACTAAAAAAATACAAAAAACTAGCCGGGCGATGTGGCGGTCGCCTGTAGTCCCAGCTACGTGGGAGGCTGAGGCAGGAGAATGGCGTGAACCCAGGAGGCGGAGCTTGCAGTGAGCTGAGATCCGGCCACTGCACTCCAGCCTGGGCGACAGAGCGAGACTCCGTCTCAAAAAAAAAAAAAAAAAAAAAAAATTTATGTGTAGTCACTTTGGGGACCTTTGTAACAACTCACTGAAGTGGGAAAAGCATTACTATCTTTAGCATGCAAATGAGGAAACAAAACTTTAGAGAAAAACAATTGCTAGAGGTAAGTTGTTTGACACTTTACATGTGTGATTTCACTTAATTGCTGTAATCATCATGTGAAGTTGGTATTTTTATCTCCATTTCACAGATGAGGCTGGAAAGTCTTGAGGCGGTTAAGAAGAAGACTCAAATTCACAGTTTACTAATATCAGAGCGGGGTTCCACATGAGGCATCCTTTGACTCTGTTAATTCATGTTCTTAACTACTTTCTTACCCTGTCTGGTGACTTGTCCAAGGCTTGACATCCAGTACCACAGTAAAAGTTAAATTCCAGCCCAGTCACTCTGTCTCTTATTACTGTTTTCCATCTCATTTAATACATTGTGCTGTCTCTTACATATTGTTGTGCCAAGTCTTTGAAAAGCAGTAAGAGTTATATGGCATGCTTTGCATTTCTCTTGTAACCAGAACATGTTTTTATTCCTTGGTCATTCCTGATAGCAGAGAGCTTACTTTTAATTTTGTACCAACCAGTAAAGGCAAAAGAAAATTGAAAGTGCATTAGTATTCAGTGTGTTGAGTGTCTGCCTCCTGGTATATTGTGGTTCCAGGCACGCAGAATAACTTAGCTAGGAGAAATTCTGGGTAAAATTCATTAATATACTTAGTTTAGCCAAATTAGAAGGAAAGCTTACTTGTATTTTTGGGAGAATGGAGCAGGTATGGAGGTAGGGGGTTTTCTTTGCCTTCTCTAGCATCAGGCCCTTCATCACTTGTAACATCTCTCCCATCCTTCTACTTATTTCCTTCCCATTGCCATTTTCTCTGGCCATGTCACCATTGTGTCTTTCTTGAACTGCGCGACAGCCTTCTAACCAGCTTTTCTGTAACAGCTATTACCCCCTTTGATGCATTATTTGCACTGTAACCAACGAGCTCTTTTCAAAATACAAATATGATCATGTCTATCTCCTGCTTAAATCCCTCCAAACTCTCCCCAATGCTGGCCCAAATCCCTATTTTGACTGACTTATAGGGCTTTGCATTTTTTAACCCTGCCTCCCTTTTAGACCACTTCTCATTCCACTCTCTCCCTTCACTTTCTTCCATCTTCTGAATTTTCCATATTCAAAGTTCCTTTCTGCCCCAGTGCCTTTGCATGGATCTCTCTTTCCCTGGAGCTTTCAGATTATCTTTCCCTTTTAATCACAACCCTTTCCAACCCTTTTAACCCTCAACCTCCACACATATACCCGTTCATTCAGTCATACTTAAGAACCTCTCAAGCTCAAATTTCACATCCCTTTATCAAGGAATTACTCCTGATCTCCTTGGTTGGAACTTATACAGTTCTTATACAGTTCATTTCTTCTCTGCAGCATTCATCCTAATTTTTATTACTTTATTGTGTATTTAGTTACTTGTTTAGTTTCTGTGATCCTCTCTGTACTATAAGTTCTAGGGCAACAAGGGACCACATCTTTATTCCCTAGTGAAATATTCTTTGTGTGTCTGGCACAGGGCTTAGCATACACTAGCTATTTGATGATGCTGCATTTATTTGTTGGTGGAATAAGCAAGTACTCAGGATTATGCAGCTTTACCTTCAACTTGATTAATTCCAACCCAGCACCCAGAGATCATCTGACTGCCTCTATTGCCCCATCTTTGCTCACCATAGCTTCTTCTTTTCCGGTATATACACACTCAGTTCCAAGACTCTATTGATTTGAACTTAGCTTTAGTTTTTCTAAAGGTTGCTATGCAAAAATAAAATCACTTTTATTTTTTCATCCACTTACTTTCTTTCTCCCTTTTCAATCCACAATATTCTCCTTTACCGAACCACTATTAGCATAATGTATCTGACCTATGGAGAAAAAATAATATATGATTAAAAAAAGAGCAATCCTGTCAGTAAGTATCTGGACTATCAGGTTAATTTATGCCTAGGTAGGAAATAAATGAAATAGGTCATGCCTCCAGAAAAGTGCTGCATTTTGAGAAGGTGCAAACATTTACAAAAGCCTCAGTGAAAGACAGAATATTCCCTAATTGAATAGCTGAGGTTTTTCTCTATTTTTTCCTTTGCAAAGGAAAATATTTTCAAAACATTTTACCTTCCTAACAGTCAAAAGGTTGTTAAGCGGCTTCACACATTTTTCCCTCTGGGGTGTTCATATCCACAAAAGTTAATGGATGGAAAATTAATGTTTCTCTCCAAATGTTTCCACAATCACAAAGCAAATAGTTGATTCTGCCAAGATGAGAGTGTAAATCTGACCTCAGAAAATGGCTTCTGCCACCATTACCCACATCATTCAGCCTCAATCCAGAGACTAGCCTAATTATCATGATAATTAAGGAAATGTGGATTAAGATTCCTCAAAGGCCATACTAAGGATACAACTGACCACACCCTTTGATCAATTGTTCATCCCTCTGTTGTTTTAATGCCAGTTAGACTTAGTTACATTTGCATACAACAAAATTTTTTTCAGTAGTGCTTTCCAAATATTGCGACTCAAGTCAACACTAGCTGAAATATTTTCTAGGCAAGTAGAATGGTTTAATTATAAATCACTTTCCAAGAGCTAGATTGCAACTAAAGCCCATATGTCCACAGAATGAATGGACTGCTACCAATTTATGCATTAGTGTCCTGTTTATGCTTCTGTTTCCAAGGATCATCATTTAATTGGTGTTGATTACAAGGGAGAGCACATCAACATGTCCCTTGAGTAAAATGCAAGATATGAGGAGTCTAAAATTAGCAAATAGGCCGCTTGCGGTGGCTCAGGCCTGTAATGCCAGCACTTTGGGAGGCTGAGGCGGATGGATTGAGAGGTCAGAAGTTCCAGACTACCCTGGCCAACATGGTGAAACACAGTCTCTAACAAAAAAAATACAAAAATTAGCCAGGTGTGGTGGGCGCGCCTGTAGTCCCAGCTACTCAGAAGGCTACGGCAGCAGAATTGCTTGAACGCGAGAGGTGGAGGTTGCAGTGAGCTGAGATTGTGCCTCTGCACTCCAGCCTGGGTGACTGAGTGAAACTGCATCTCAAAATAAAATAAAATAAAATAAAATAAATTAGCAAATACATTCTGATTTACTGATTGAATCAACCTATAGAAAATCCATACTCACACAAATGGTCATAAGGATAACTCAAGTGTAATAAAGATTTTTGCTGGAGGATTATGTTGTTCCTTGGTCTTTTTTCAATTCTTAAAATTACTACTAATTTTAATTGACATATCATAGTTGTATATATTAATAGAGTACAGTGTGGTATTTTGATACATGTATATAATATGGAATGATTAAATCAAGCTAATTAACATATCCATCATATCATTTACATATCATTTTTATGAAATTTACTCTAAATTATACTCTAAATTATATGGAAATTTACTCTAAATTATATGGAAATATATAATCCATTATTATTCACTATGGTCACTGTCCTGTGCAATCAATCTCAAAACTTGTTCCTTCTGTCTGAAATGTTTTAACCTTTTGCTCAACAACTCCTCTTTCCCTCCCTCCCCACCTCTCCGCCTGCCCTGCCTCTGGTAAACATCATTCTCCTCTCTACTTCTGTGACTTCAACTTTTTTAGACTCCACATGTAAGTGAGATCACGTGGAATTCATCTTTCTGTGCCTGGGTTATTTTACTTAGTGTAATGTCCTCCAGGTTCATCCACATTGTCCCAAAGGAAAAAAATTCCTTCTTTTTAAAGGCTGAATAGTATTCCATTGGATATGTTTACCACATTTTCTTCATTCATCTGTTGGTAGACACGGGTTTATTCTACATCTTGGTTATTGAGAATAATGCTGCAATAAATATGGGAGTGCAGATATCTCTTTGACATACAGACTTCCATTCCTTTGAATACATACCCAGAATTGGGGTTACTGAATAATGTGATAGTTCTGTTTTCTGAGAAGCTTCCATATCATTTTTCATAATGGCTGTACTGGTTTACATTCCTGCCCCAAAGTTATAACTTTGTTTTTTGAATTTTAGAGACAAGGTCTCACCCTGTCACCCAGGCTAAAGTGCCATGGCATGATGGTGGCTCACTGCAGCCTCAACCTCTTTGACTCAAGTAATTCTTCTGCCTCAGCCTTCTGAGTAGCTAAGACTAGAGGCACATACCACCATGTCAACCTCTTTTTTAAAATTTTTTTGTAGAGATAGAATCTTGCTATGGTACTCAGGCTGGTCTTGAACTCCTAGCCTCAAGCAATCCTCCTGGCTTGGCCTCCCAAAGTGTTGAGATTACAGGAGTGAGCCACAGTGCCCAGCCTCATCTTTTTTATAAAAGTCATTTTAACAGATGTAGGATATCTCACTGTGGTTTTCATTTGCATTTCTCTAATGATTGGTGATGCTGAGCATTTTTTCATGTACCTGTTGCACTCTTGCATACCTGTTTATGAAAAATATCTATTCAAGTTCTTTGCTAGGGTTATTTGTTTTCTTGCCATTGAGTTGTCTGGGTTTTTTCTATTTTGAATATTAACTCCTTATCAGGTGTATGTTTTGCAAATATTTTCTCCCATTCCGTGGGTTGTCTCTTCACTTTGTTAATTGTTTCCTTTGCTGTGCAGAAGCCTTTTAGTTTGATGCCATCCCATTTGTCTATTTCTGCCTTTGTTGCTTGTGCTCATATAAAAAAAATGTTGCCCAAATCAATGTTGTGAATCTTTTCCCTATTTATTTTTTTTCTAGTAATTTCACAGTTTCAGACCTTATATTGAATTCTTTAATCCACTTGAGGTGATTTTTTTGTTTGCCTTGAGAGAGGATTGAATTTCATTATTATGCATGTGGATATCCAGTTTTCCCAGGGCCATTTATTGAAGAGACTATCTTTTCCACATTGTGTGTTCTTGGAACCATTGTTGAAAATCAACTGATCACAGATATGTGGGTTTATTTCTGGGCAATCTATTCTATCCTATTTGTCAATGTGTCTGCTTTTATGCCAGTATCATGCTGTTTTGATTATAATAGCTTTATAATATGTTTGGAAATCAGATGACCTTATCCTTTTGAGCTCCAACCAACTACTATCAAGGAACAGTGAGCATGGAAATAACTAAAAAAGCAAACATTTAATGGAACTTCCTGAGAATTAGACACTGTTCCCAGTAATTTGTGTAAATTAACTTATTTAATCCTCACAATAACTCACAGAATTAGGTGGCTAGTATTATTTCCATGTTACAGCTGCAGAAACTGAAGCTCAGAGAGGTTAAATGACTTGACCAAGGCCACACAGCTATTTAGTGGAAGACTCAGGATTCAAAAAACATGGCAGGATTCCTTTTGAACCTATCTATTAACCATTAGTCTATAGTGACAGATAAGTTCTAGAAAAATGAAATGTTAATAGTTCTTGTGGGAGGATCTGCCTTGAATTCTGGTTTCATTTCCTGGCCTAGGGATAAGACTGGGCCGCCTAGAAAAAGCCCAATAACATAGTCCTCTCTATCTTTGGCCCACTCAAGTCCGGAGTGCAGATCTTCTCTAACCAGGCCTGCATTGTCTCTACCCATCCCTGAGATAAATGCATATCCTAAACAGAAGGTGATTCCTGGACCAAAATAAGGCAGCACAAAGAAAAAGAAAAGATTTGTTTGATAATCCAGTGACCTTTAGGAGCCATGGGATATTGAGCTGGCTCCCGCTTATACATCAAAGCTAAATGGTAAGAACTTATAAACACAAAGAAGGAAACAGCAGACACTGGGGGTCTACCTCAAGGGGGAGGGTGGGAGGAGGGAGAGGAGCTGAATACTATGGTGATGAAATAATCTGTACAACAAATCCCTGTGACACATATTTACTTGTGTAACAAACCTTCACATGTACCCCTAAACCTAAAATAAAAGTTAAATAAATAAATACAAATTAAAATGAAAAACAAAAAATGTTTCAACAAAAGTATTTTAAAACTTCTCACACACTTCTGAATTTCTCATGCTGTCAATCACTGTCCCATAGGCCTTGCCTCTTAGTCACTGCTATCTGTATGTCAACAGAAAAGAAAACAAGATTGGCCAAGCCTTATTGCAGGGGTGAGGTAATTTTCTCCTCCTTCTCTTTCTCCAGCTCTAAATACCACCCTGCGCTGACTTAATGTTTACTTGTACCTTTCTTAATACCTTCTGCTACAGCAACCAAACCCTCATGTCTATGCCTGTGGACCTTTGGATGTCATGGGGTTACATGAAAATATGGACCAATCAGAATTCTAGGGTATTTTATTGCTCATATAATATAACCTTTCTATAGAGCCAGACTAAGTTTCAGTCTAACTTTCTCTCAAGAGACATTGTCTTACCAAAATTTCACAAATAAAACTTACCAGTCCCCTTTCTCAATTCAATCTTCTTCCCACAAAAATACTGTCACCACCCTTATGACAAAGGGATATATGTGGAGAAGGAATATTACTAGGAGAGTTGGAATTATGAATTTACTAACTTGATATTCCATCTATAGAGCTTTTTGATTCCATTGTGTCTAATGACATTTCAAAAATAAAAGTAATAATAAGACTGCCCATGCTAAGCAGAGCAATTCATTATTTACCTGTATTTCATTCCCCACAGGAGAAAGTAAACATACTTCCCCTTTATGACATTTCTATCGTGCACTAGGGTTTACATCTGGCTCCTAGGTTAGGAAACACATCTATTTAACAGAATAAGTCTAATTCAATTACCCAGGAAAGGAAGGAGCAGAAGGGAGGTCATATATATATATATATACACATATATATGTATACATACATACATGCATATATATATATGTATACATACATGCATATACACATACATACATACATAAAACCAATCAGAGTCAGGACCATAATGACTTCAGAAGGGCAGCAGTCAAAAATTCATTGCTTAAATTACTGGACTTCTTTATAGTGAATGAGTCTTTATAGGTATAATAGACATTATACCTCAAATGTTTCATCATTTGGACTGTTTCTTGATTGCAAGGGTTTCTTGCTAACGAGGTAGCTATGCACATGTAATGATAACTGACAGGCTATTCATGTTATAACAAATATTTATTGAATACTTACAATGCAGAAAACATTATGTTAGGTACTGTTGGTAATATGAATATGGTTTTCATGTGCTTCCTATGTTTAAAAAGCATGTAGTTCAGCAAGGAATATAAAACAAATACCATAAATATGTAGTTAACAAACTGAAGTGTAATCAGTACTATATGAAAAATATATTTAAGTCGCTATGGAAATTTGGAATAAAATGAAATCTTATTTAGCTGAGGGATCTTCAATATATTAATAAAAGAGTTTTTAGCTAGAATTTAAAACATGTATTTGGAGATGTGAAAGGTATCCCTCCTTTAAAAAAACAAAAAACAAAACAAACAAACAAAAAAAAAACGAAACAGCTTGAACAAGTCTGATGTCAGGAAATGCAAGGTCCAGGGTAGTATTCCCTGTAGTTTCAATAAAGTAGAATGGGAAATTATGTTGGAAGTATAGATTGGGGGCAGTTAAATGATAGTTTTGAATGCTGAGTTAAGGAATGTGAGCTTTCTGCAATCAGTGGGACAGTAATAGAACTATTAGAAGAACAGTATGAAAAAATCAATTAAGCAATATTATTTAATATGGATTAGAATGGAAGGACTGGTAACAGAGATCCATGTTAGGATGAGAAAGGGAAGGTAACTAATATTTGTTGAAGTCCTACTCTGTGCTAGGAGCATGGCTAATCACTTTGCACATGTAAACTCATTTTATTCTCACAACAAATCTGTGACAGTTTTATACTCACCCTCATTTTTATATCTAGGACAACTTAGGTGCCATCAGAATTCACACAGTGGTAGTGTAAGAGGCAATGTTAAAACTCAGACTGGTGGTCTTCTTGGCTTGAGTTCCTTCTATTATACTGATTTACTTCAAAAGAACAGGCAGGAGGCAAGAGAAAATGAACCCTGACATAGGGTAGCAGCACTGAAATGGGCATATGGAACTTCTTTTGTGAAGCAGAGATGCTCTCCAGCCTTGGAGCCAGACACAACAGTGCGATTATGGTGACTAAAATCTGGGTAAGTAATGAATTGTTTTGGTTAACACAGAGTCTTATTGTAGGGTCACATGAAAAGAACCTGACACTTGTTTAGTTGTGGGAGAAAGAAGTAAAGAATAACTTCCAGGTGCTAAAATTAGTTTATCTAAAGGAGGAAAGCACTACAAAAAATGTAATTAAGAGACAAAGAGTTGCAGAATTTTAAAGGGAATATGAATAAGTTTCATTTCAGACATATTTGAGGTATCAGCCACACTTGATTTAAAGGATCTAGCAGGTGGTTGGAAATATGAAAACTTATAGCTAGGAGGATCGTCAGAAATAGAAAAAGAGATTTCAGTGTCACCTCTACAGAGGTAATGGTCCTGGAAGGGATTTTCTCTGTAAAAAAAAATTTTGTGTGGGTACATAGTAGGTGTATATATTTATAGGTTTCATGAAATATTTTGATACAAGCAGGTAGTGCATAATAATTATATCAGGGAAAATAAGGTATCTATCACCCCAAGAATTTATCCTTTGTGTTTCAAATAATCCAGTTATACTCTTTTAGTTATTTTAAATTGAACAATTAATTAAATTCTTTTTTACTGTAGTCACTCTATTGTGCCAACACATGCTATATCTTATTTATTCTTTAACTATTTTTGTACCCATTAACCATCCCCTCTTTCCCATACCCCCCACACCCAACTACGTTTCCCAGCCTCAGATAACCACTCTGCTACTCTCTATCTCCATGAATTCAATTGTTATAATTTTCAGTTCTCATGGATAAGTGAGAACATGTGATGTTTGTCTTTCTGTGCCTGGCTTATTTCACTTAACAAAATGAAGGGATTTTCAAAGAAAAGAATATTAGTGTAATTTTAAGAAATTAATGCAAACAGTGTGCTTTGTGGAAGACAAATGCATTTAAAAGGTAAAAATAAGCAAAACAAGACTGAGCAAGGTGGCTCACGCCTGTAATCCCAGCACTCTGGGAGGCTGAGGCAGGTGGATCACTTGAGGTCAGGAGTTCAAGACCAGCCTGGGCAACATGGTGAAACCCCATCTACTAAAAATACAAAAATTAGCCAGGCATGGTGGTGCAAGTCTGTAAACTCAGGTACTCAGAAGTCTGAGGCAGGAGAATCACTTGAGCCTGAGAGGCAGAGGTTGCAGTGAGCCGAGGTCATGCGACTGCACTTCAGCCTGGGAGTGACAGAGAGAGATCCTGTCTAAAAAAATAAATTAATTAAAGGCAAGAGAATTAAAGGAGAAAATGAAGGACTTGGGAAAAGGCTATAGATTAACAATAATATGTTATGATGGTGGGGGGAAAAAGAGAAAGGGAAAAAGTTCTGCCCTATAGGGCGTAATCACTAGTCACAAATTTTCAGAGAGGTCACAGAACTTAAAGACTGAGAAAATGATTGCTGGTGTTGCAATTGGATGACTCTTGAAAGATCTTTTTCAGTGTTCAATGATGTCATGTAGCAATGTAGAAATCCAGATTTCTGGAGAGTAAACAGAATAAAAGACTTTTTAAAACTTCTTATTAAAAATCTCTAATTGCTTAGCATGAATATGAGGAGTGTGCCATTCAATAGACTTCAAATACTAGCCAAATTTCTATTGGAAAGAGATATCATTGCATTCATTTTTAGACATTCCTGATGGAAGGCCAGCTGTTGTCCATGGTGCTAAAAGAGTCATCTGGCATTATAATATTACAGCAATATGACCAGTATAGGTGGAGTGAATTAGGTGTTTCATTACATGCCTCTATTTGGGGGATTTATTTTCATTGAGATGAGATTTTCATATATATATTCCATCTGGAAGGTTTTTTCAAACTCCCCAATGGTTAATGTCTAGAAAGCAATTGCTTATTTTTTTTTTTCTTTTTTAAAGAAATCCCTTGAAACATGAATATAAGAAATCAAGAAGAGGGAAAATAGAAAATAGAAGACATGTTGAAAAGGTTATACAATTTCTTCTTTCAAAATATCTGAAACCATAAACTGTCTACTCAATTCTACTCCTCTCAGAAACATTCTAATTAAAGCTACTTGGAATTTAGGCATTCTATTGAAGATCACAATTAAAAAGTGAAATGGAAGAAATAGAGTATGGTTGCTATGAATAATCACAAAGTATTAAAGTGGTTGATAAGGGAGCCACAGTCGTACTTCTTTCATGTTCCTCCCTAAAATGCATTTTGAATCATCAGAAAACAGGCAATACAACAATACTATTTCCATAACATTCCCAATGAAGTCAGCATAGCTACTATTCAAGGCCATATAGGTAGGAAGCACTTGGGAGAGTTGCCGATGAATTTGTGAGCTTGGATTGAGTAAATTACCCAAATATATTTTTCTGCTCAAATATTTAGTAATTTGACTGATTGGAAGACCAAGTTAATTAGGAAACAAAAGGTCTGACTCTCATCATGAAATTAGTATTCAACCAAATGTAATCAGTAAGTCCATGATGTGTCACAATAGAGAAAGAAGGGTAAATAGAATTCACTATGAAGAGCTGAATGATGCATTCTTGGTTTGTTCAAGAAATAAGAAGACTTTTAGAGAATGGTATAACCACCTACAGTTGTTCAGTCAGTACCGGGAACTGGGTGTTTTGATGCTGTGAGTAGCTGCAGTAAGAAATCTAGACATGGCCATTTAGAAAGATAAGTACTTAATATTATACTTACATAAATTGTTACAATGTTAAGGTGGTATGCTACGGCGTGCTATGGGAGCATATGAAGAGATAATTACCTAATTCCAAGGATTACTGGGAGACTTCTCTGGGGAGTGATGTCTACATTAAGACCTGAAGAATTCACAAACTGACAAAAATAATATTTGGGGCAGAAAGAAAATCATGTGTATAAATATGGAAGCTGTTGAGTGGATACACTTAAGGACAAAGAACATAAAAGGTCATTGTGGCTGAAGAGAAGAGAAGAGTGTGAGAAGGAGAGAAGTCTGTAATGAGTCAAAAAGAGCAAGTGGATCCTATCATGCAGCCACTTCTCTAGACCATATTCATGCACATAAGGCGTTGATCTTTATACATTAAGGGAAACCATTGAGGGGTACATTAGTCATGGTTTGGTCAGAGAAGCAGAGTATTTATTATAGGGACTTGACCTTATGCAATTGTGGGACCTGGTTATATAGTCATGTACAGTGAGGTCTTGCTTCTGTGACTGCAGATGAAGCCTGAAGTCAGCAGAGTGGGCAGTTGGGAAGGGAAGATGGAGATGAGATAGACAAGGCAAGAATAAACTGAAACCTGTGAGGATGAACTGCCATCCATGGGTACTGGCTGAGAATCACGTCCGTCTCTCACTGCCTCCAGTCTTCAACTATGACAAGGGAGTGGCTGGCAAGAGAAGCTGGCATCCTTTGTCCTGGCCAAGCACACCTGTTCCAGGCATGGGAGAAGCTAAAGGAGGATATTCATGAAAGCTGGAGGAGCTTGTAGGCCTGGCTATGACCCCACAACAACGACGTGAGTCAACAGACAAGCACAACATGCATGAGATGTGTTTTAGTCCAAGTTCTTTAAGGAAACAGAATCAACAAGATGAATATGTATATATAGAAAGAGATTTATTATAAGAAATTGGCTCATGTGATTATGGAGGCTGACAGGGGCCAAGATCTGCAGTGAGAAAGCTGGAGACCGAGGGAACTGATGGTGTAGTTTCAATCTGAAGGTTGGCAGGCTGGAGATCCAGGAATAGCTGAAGCATCAGTTAGTCTGATAGCAGGAAAAAAAAAAAAAAAAAAAATGTCCCAGCTTGAAGGCATTTAGGTAGGAGGAGTTCCCTCTTACTAGAGGGAGGGTTGGCCTGTTGTTCTATTCAGTTCTTCAACTGATTGAGTGGGGCCCACCTGTGGGGCCTACCCACATTAGAGAGGGCAATCCACTTTACGCAGTCTACTGATTCAAAAATGTTAATCTCACCCAGAGTCACCCTCACAGAATTATCTAGAATAACATTTGACCAAATGTCTGGACAACCTATGCTCCCAGTCAAGTCAACACATAAAATTAACCACCAAGAGTGCCTTGGGCCCTGTAATAATCTTCCAAATGTAAAATGAATATGAACGCTTCTTCAGTTCTGCCTTCCAAACTGTACAAAATATGTCTTCTGGCTCTGCTCATTCTAAAGTATTTAGCAAAAAATATTCTGGAAAATGTAGTGCCAGCTCACCAATTAAGTTGGTATAGGCATCTACCACTAAAGGGCTTAAAACAGAGGTGTTCAATCTTTGGCTTCCCTGGGCCGCATTGGAAGAAGAATTGTCTTGGGCCACACACAAAATACACCAACACTAAGGATAGCTGATGAGCTAAAAAAGAAAAAAATTGCAAAACAACTCACGATGTTTTAAGAACTTTTACAAATTTGCATTGGGCTAGATTCAAAGCCATCCTGGGCCACATGCAGTCTGCGGGCCATAGGTTAGACAAGCTTGGTTTAAAAAGAAGTATGTTGTTACCAGAGCTGAATGTAAGAAAGATTACACTACGGACAGTATGAAGAAAGGGTTAGAGTGAGTCAAAAGTGGATATCTTCATCTTCCAGTGAGAGAAGGAATTAGGATGGCATTATGTGATAGTAGTCTTCAATTGCGTCATATGGAAGAAATAGTCTTAGGTGGAGTGTTTCAGTCAGAGATATCAGACATAGGAGGTGTCCCATCACTGAGAAATATTCAAGTATAAAAAAAGATAATGTCTTCTCACAGATGCATCAAGGTCATTTTTTAGTTCCATGGATATTTGGGCTACGTTATTGCTAGGTTGTTTTCTAACTTTGAGCCTGTGATTCCTGTGCTTAAGGCATTTTCGCATATCACAAACAAGTAAGGCTATCACACTGAAAAAAAAATACAGAATACTTTAAAGTATTGGGTTGTGAAGCAAAAACAAAAGGGGGGGAAGGGGATTGGTAGATACCATGGACAGTGAGAGAGCTGAGGTATGTGTATGACGAACAGCTTCAGGGATTTACTAAGGAGGTGGAATTCAAGCTGAGCATTTGTATATCGATAGGACCTTGTTAGGTAGAAAATTTGAAAGGCAAATTCTGACCACATCATCCCCCAGCTTAATTGCTCTAAGTGCTCTCAGGATAAAGTCCACAATCATTAACACGGTCTATAAGGCCTTGATAGATATGGTTTCTACCCCACTACCAACCTCAGCTCGCACCACTCTATACCCAACACCTGCTGTTATTGCTATGCTGATTTTCTCTTATTTCTTGAAGTTGTCGAACTCCTTTCTACCTTAGAGTTTGGAAGTTTCTGTTGTGGCCCAAAATGCTCTTGCCCTGCTCTTTATCTGCATGAATCTATTCATGGTTCAATCTCAGGTTCACTATCCTTTCCCAGGGAGGGTGTTCCTGTTTCTTTCTCCCCACCTCTCAACTAGGTTAACCCCCTAGTTATATAATATTGTTGCTTCCTTTGCCTCTATTTCATCCCACTGATCATAATTGCAATTCCATAGTTATTTTGAAATCATTAGTTTCCTTACACTAAACTATAAAGAAAGTGAGGTCAAGTGCTGCCTCTCCATCACCTCACATGACATTTTAGGGTCGTTAGGAATTTTTTGAATGAGTAAGAGAAGGAAGAAGATAGACTTTTTGAATAGTGAAATACTGGGATCAATATCTATGTATATTAGTCATTTAATTTAAGGGGAAAGGTGATATCAGCTTTTGATGCTGAAAACATCATCTTGTACTCCTTTCAGCTCTCTCTCTGTTGAAGCCAAAGCAGTTTTTATTTTGGATCTACCAAACACAGTCTAAGCGTCTGCAGCATCAGAATAAACTGAGCACGTCGCTCGGCATTTCATATCTTCCTTGGATTGCCCAGGAATAGTTCATCATTTTCCTGCTCTCATACTTGAACATTGCTTTGCAAACATCTGCTCTGAGTCCAAATTCCTAGGGAAACAGGATTTAAGACAACATTGTGTCTCTATTTCTATGTTTATCTCATTTCCTCTCTGAAGACTTTTTCCCTTGAGTTCCCACAAGCTAAGAACATTCTGTAAATCCTCATCTGGGAGTTGGTTATAGAAGGAGTTCAGAGTAAAAAAAAATCTCTTGTCTGGGGTGTTGAGAGTTTGGCCTCATCCCAAATACTTATGCCTTCTCTGTAAGAAATAGGAGAAGCACTCTGCATCTCTTTGGTTTAATCTGAAGAAAGAAAGTTGGGGAGTAAATCAAGCAATTAGTTGGTGAATAGAAATGTCTGTTTGAGTTTTTCAGTCTATAATTCATCTTGCAACTAAATATAAATATAACATGGACAAAGAACAAGGCAGGCAGTTTTTGATTCTGCATGATAGAGCCAGGGAAGGCTTTTGCAGAGAAGGTGTCATTTGAGATAGCGCTTGAAAGGTAAGGAAGATTTTGCAATACAGTGGAGAAGCAGAGGCATTCCTTTCAGAGAAAAATAATCATGCTAAGAAAGAGGACACTGGAAGCGTGCAGGATGGATAGGGTGAGATTAGGGGGATAGGAAAAGCAATGGGTTAAAAAATGTGCATTTTTTTTGTTATGACTTCTGCACTGGGGATGGTGAGGACAGTTTCTCCACCAGGAATGGGGCTGCCTACATTACTTGCCTGTAAACAGCCTCAGGAGTGAGGTGCCATGTAAGCCCACTTGAACCTCCCTTTTTTATCTCTACTGAGTAAGGTAGAGCACCTAGCTTTCAGACATTATCCTTTCTCTCTTTCCACCTCCTAGTTTGACTCATTCTCTAACCTTGTAGAAAGAGAGTCTTCTTTCATCTTTCTGACATGGACAGGTCAATTTGTCTTTTCTCCTTTTTGTTATGTCATCACATTGATTATTGCAAGAGTGAAGAGGCACTATTTATCCCTTTAGGTTGATGTATCAAGAAACTTTGCAGAGCTCTTTTGTTATCAGTTCCAGTGGCTAGGCTATTAAATCTTTTGAATTTTTCATGTAAATTATGATAGCTTTATGAAAAATTATGTTGTCTGAGTAATAGCAAATGATTATGTAGAAGTTACGTTTTCTAAGCATTTTACAAATATTAACTCATTTAGTCTTTACAACAATAGCTCATTGCTATTTACCATAATCACTGAAATCTTAATTTTATAGGTGGAGCAACAGAAGCATAGATTAAGAAACTTGCCCAGGATTTCTCAGATAGTAAACGTGAAAGCCAAAGTTTAAACCTGTGTGTGGCTTCATCATCTGTTCTCTTTGCCATTAAGTCACCTGCCTCTCTGTTACTATTTTGTCTCCTTTCCAGGATATGACTCTTATGCTTTTTCTTATACTTTTGCATTGGTTAATATCTTTTATGATAACATTGAACATTAGGGGTACACCTAAACTTAAGAGTGATTCTTACAGTTTCATCATTAAGTGGAATGTTCACTCTCCCAGTAGGAATTACATGCATGCTGAGACTTTCCTTGAAAAATGAAAACAAAACAAGCCATGATAGTGATTTCAACTAGTCACTGCAAAATCAGACTCATGCAGGAACTGCCATAGTTAAATCCACTTCTTAT
The DNA here is from genome assembly GCF_001698545.2 of Rhinopithecus bieti. Lineage (NCBI taxonomy): Eukaryota > Metazoa > Chordata > Mammalia > Primates > Cercopithecidae > Rhinopithecus > Rhinopithecus bieti. The sequence goes on from NW_016807962.1 coordinate 2,948,899, forward strand.
ATGCCTCATGCCTTTTTCATTCCTCTATGCCTTTAATACTTTCTTTCATAGTAAGTGAATATTTTTTAGTGTAACATTTTAGTTCCTTTAATTTTTCCCAATGTATATTTTTGTTGTTTTCTTAGTGTTTGCTCTAGGGCTTACCATATATATCTGATAGATGGCCTATTTTTTAAAGCCCCTTCTTGATTTAACATTCTCTTATTTTAAGACTAGAAGCAGCAGGCCTGCTGGGCACACAATCACAAGTGCTGAAGGATGATGGAGGTTCATTTTGTGTGCAAAATCACCTGATTTTGACGGAGAATATAGTCATCTACATTTATGAAGTATAAAATTCCTTATTTTAGGTTGGACCTTTAGGTCTTACCTACAATCGTCAAGTAGGGCAGGGGATCCAGTATCAGTGTTACAACAAGCTTGCTGTTGATATAGTAAAATTTCCTTAGTTTTTGTGTTGGTAATTCTGAATTTATAATTTTCTTACACTCTCTATGAGTGAAAGGATTTGCTAAGCAAATGTATAAAGAAGCAGCAAAGGAGACAGTTTACTTACTTACCTAAACCAACAGCTTTTAAGAAATTGAGTACATGGTTGGAAAGTAAGTGGATGCTCTTTATGAAAAATGAACTGTATCTATTCATTAAAACAGAGTTGAGGCTAGGGATGCTATCTTCCTAGGCGATCCTTCAAGGGTCTTCTCCAATGCCACCTCCTCTGGAAAATCTACCTCAATTATTAAGAGTAGAGAACAGAACACAGACTCTGGAGTCAGAGAGAACTGAATTAAATCGTGTCTCTGCTCCTTGATAATTGAGTGAGTTTGAGTAAGTTATTTAAGCCCTTTTTACCCAAAGTATGGCCCTCAGACCATCTGCATCATCTGGAAGATCGTTAGAGACTTCGAGTCTCAGGTCCCATAGACCTGTTGCATTTTAAAAAGATCCTCAGGTGATCCATTTGCACACTGAGGTTTGAGAAGCATTGGCTTAAGCTCTCTAATCCTTAGATTTTCATAGGGTGGTTGGGGAAGGTGAAACGGTACAGTTATGTATGGCGTCTATAACAGGCTGGTACAGAGAGGGTTCTCCAGAAGTGCTGGTTTTTTATAACTACTGTCGTCATTAATGTTTCTGGTGCAGTCATTGCTCAGTTCTTTTCCTCCCCAGCCCCTATCACTTGAAGGCATGCACTGCCTTTACTCTGTAGAATGGAACCTTGCCAAATTCATGGCAAGGGAATTTACAACTTCTTCTGAGCCTGCTTCCTAGTCTGTAAAATGGGATGAGCATTCCCACTGAGAGGGTTGCTGTGAGGATTAAGTGAGGTGGTGCACAAGATGGTTTCCAGATGCCAGGTGCCATGCTCAGCACTTTACATCCATTCTTAATTACATTTCATTAAATCTTCACACTGCTCTTACGCAGTGGAAAAACATTCAGAGAGGTGACAGCATGTGTTCAAGGAAACACAGCTAGTAAGTGGCAGCACTTTGCACTCGAATCTGGGGCAAGTCTGAGTCCAAAGCCTTTACCTACTTGGTTCTGGGCATTTCCTGTGGCATGAAAATTGTGATGCTCATTATCCAGATGTCCTACAAATTATCAGGTGTCCCCTGCCATGAGGAATTATCAACAACCACTGAGTGGTGGGCTTTGACTTTCCACCCTGTTGTGGCTACCCCAGTTGGAGGCAGCTATTTTGCTCCCCTGCCCACTTGGCTGACACCCTCTGACCAACCCAATTCCCTCCACCACTACCCTATTTTTTTCTCCAATGGCTCAGATGACCAGATTCAGAGTCAGTTGCCGCAGGGTGTCAGGTGTGACCGCTCTTGTTAAGCAGCCAGTGCCTGAGCTACTTATGGTAATTAAAGCTTCCTATTTACATAACACCTCTCAGGCAGAAGGAACACAGAGCTCTTTTCCAGGGCTCTGTAGAAGAAGCTGTCCAGCTCCTCACACTGCTGTGTTTCTTCTTCCCTGGAGACCTGGAGCAGAGACTTGGAAGTAGCATATGTCTCTGCCACATTGAACCACCTCAAATACAGAATAGGAGGAAGCACTGCAGATCCAGATAAGCCACAAACAGGCCTCCAAAGTATCTAGAAAGTGGATTCCTTGCGGAGCCCAACAAATCCATAGCCTGAACCTACTCACTGCCATGTTATTCAGCGGCCCTTGTATAATGAGTGTCTTGCATTACAAGGACAACCTTCTATCAAGTTTTCTATCATTGCTATGTATCTTACGTCCATAACCTTTAACTTTTATGAGAGCCAGATGAAGTAGGGACTACTATTTCCATTTTACAGATAAGAAAAATAAGGTTTAGAAAAGATAGGTAATTTAATCAGTGTCATACAACTAGTGAGTGGGGTAGTTTATTTTTCCACCCAAAATATGTGGAATTGCAAAGCCCATGAGTGGTCCACACACCATAATGCTTTCTGAAGTTCACCAATCACCTAGTGCTTTCACCAGTACTTACTGTATATAATCTTATGATGTGGATGGATATCACCTCCATTTTATAGACTAAACACGCACACATGTGCACCTGCACTCATACACACACTGGATTCAGAGAGACCTCACCTCTCTTCCCTGTTCATAACTCTAGAGAGTGGTGGACAGTGCTTCCAAGCCTAGGTTGTTTTTTTCCACCACACCTTGCTGTTTCCCTTGGTCTAGAAGTTTTAGTCAACTAGTATGGTCTTTTAAAAAATCAATAAATGGTTAGTGATGCCTTTAATAGATATTGAATGAGTACAAATCTCATGTTATTTATCACAGAAGTGATACTTTAAATATTTATTCCCATCCCAGTAACACTGGCTATATCCAACATGCATGATTGTTATAAGTGAAACCCTACTACCTGATTTCTGGTGTAGAGGTCAGTCCATGGTAATCACTCATCAGATAAGTTATTTCTCCTCTGCCATGAGTGAATCATTACCTGTTGACATAAACTTACTTGTTCAGAACCACACAAATGGCAAATGGCAAAGCTAGATGTCTGAATCAATGATCTTTTCATTTACCTATATCTGAAATAAATGTAAGACTCCATGTTGGCCTTGACTCAGTCAATAAGTAGTTATAGAGAGTCTATTGTATGTCAGGCACTGTGCCAGAGTTTGGTATACAGCCCTAAAGGAATTTGGCAGAGTTTGGACCCTCCTTGGAAAGATAAACAATAAGCAAGTAACCAAACACATATACGAATCCAAGCTGAAATTGAGACTGAGAAGCAGCAAAGGAGGATGCAAGGGAATAACGGGGGAGGTTATTACGTACAGTTGGAGAAAATGTTTCTAAGGAAAAGAACATTTAAGCTGAGACATAACACGTAAGAGGAGTCAGCCTAGCAAAGATTAGAGGTTAAAACATGCCAGACTTACGGAACTGTATATATGAATTTCCCAAGAAGAGGAAGAATTTGGAAAGTTCAAGGAGCTGAAATGAGGCCATGGTGGTTGGGGCTCAGTAAGAGAAGGACTGAGTGGGAGAAGATGAGGGAGGGTGGAAAGATGTGCAAGGGAAAATGATGTAGGGTCCCAGAGAACATGGCAAGGACTGAGATTCTACTTCAAAGTAAATGTAAATTACATTTGGAAAAAAGATTACTCTGGCTCCTTTTCTCAGGATGAATATGAATTTCTTTATATTTTAAATTTCACAGTGGAGAAATTACTGGACTTTGGAGTCAGAATGATCCAGGTTTAATCCTGCCTTAGCCAATTATTTGCTGTAAATCCTTGGTGAGTTACTCATTCCCTGCTGAGCCTCAGTTTCCTCATTAGTGAGGTCAGGCTAAGTAAGACTGCAGTGGCAACAGCAACCAAATTCCCAGCATCTTAGTGGTTTAATACAACAGAAACTGATTTTTGCTTAAAGTCTACTGCAGACGTCGAACAGCTAGCCAGGGCAGGCTCATCTGTGTGTTGGCCCAGCATTCCAGATGCTTTCATCTGTGGCATCTCCAGTTTGGTACATGCTCCCACCACTAGCTGTGCAGAGTTTGTCCCCATGATAAAAAATTTCCTCCCAGTAATGAAACCCATCACATGTGCTCACATTCTATGGGCCACTCCTAACCGAGGGACTGGGTAGAGGTTATTTATTCACTGGAAGACAAGTGGTTCCAGATTTCATGACACAGTGACCATAATACAGTTTTTTACCCATAGAGTGGCAAATGTTAGAAATGATATGTGCAAAGTGCCTATTCCATATCTGACATAATGTATGCTCAATGAATGGTTATGATTGAATTCCTGGTGCTGTTCCTCCATGGGATCTCTTCCAGAGAGCTTCATATTGGGTACTGTGATGGTCTAAACATGATAGAACAGCCTAGTATGGTAGGAGGGAAATATGGAGTCATCACACACTTTAAATCAAGGATCAACAAACCATGGCCTGTGGGCCAGACGTGGCTGGCACCTGTTTTTGTAAAGTTTTATTGGAACACATTCATGACCATTCACTTATGTATTATCTGTACCTACTTTTCACACACAATGGCAGAGCTGCATAGATGCAGCAGAGGCCATTTGGCCTGCAAAATCCAAGATATTTACTATCTGGACCTTTACAGAGAAATTTTGCTGACTGCTGCCTTAGATGATCTTTCTAATTGCCTGCCCCATCCCATCCCTACACCTGCCCATCATTCAAACTTCCCTTCTCTGAAATATTCTCAATTTGCTCCTTAATTAAACACAATATAACATTTTAACCTGCAGCACACACTCTTGTCTTAATCCTAACTGCATTTTCATGTTGCTTTCCCCACATAATTAAAAGAGAAAGAAATCAATGAGGAACTTGAATTCACCGTGTACTTCTCAGTTTTCTTCTCTTTTCAATGGCGCTGGCTATGATGTGAGCATTGAAAGCTAAACAGCAAACTTCCTCCAGAACCAAATTTCTGATCCCCCATGGGGGTGTCTGCTTATAGCTGCCACTCCCTCTTTCTTCTTTATCCATGACACCAGTTTCACACTACAATTAGGATGTCACTTTTCACCTGTTTATCTCTTGACATGAGCACCGTCTAATGGGGAATGGATCCTGAAAATATCAGGGGAGCTTGTCAGCAACTGTTGAATTTTTTGTTTTTTTAAACCATGTTAGGTGGGGAAAACCTGCCATAAATCCTGTCCAAAAGTACTTTATAGAGTCCATCTGTCCACAATGGATAAATCAATTGCTCTAAATTAAATTCTCTAAACCTGAAAGGTCTGGGTCTGGTACTGGATTTATTCAGACTCTAGGAAAACAGTAATTTTCTAAGTCAACATCCTGACCCCACTTGAGTCAGCTACTGATCATGATAAAACCTTTCCTTACCACTTACAACTCCTTTGAAGGAGTGAGACACACGTCCCAGGGAGAAACGTACCCAAGTCCAAGGGACAGAAACTAATCAAGATGTGTCAGCCAAGGCAGGAGGCACACTGTGTCACAGACATCTACTGCCAGGTTCAGAGGCTGCTGGCCCCTGCCTGGTGTGAGCATGTCACAGCCAGGAAGCTGCAGCTGGCCCGTTAGCTCCTCTGCTCATCAGTGCTGATGGGTCATTAATTAAGCTTCCTTTCTTCACCTCCCACTGGTTTCAAGGGCATGATCGTTTGTCCTGTGGATCCCCCTGTGTCCCGCTGTTCATTCTCTCCCATAAACTTCACACAATCAGGATCTGAGACAGGCGTGGCAGCATTATCTGGTGCCAACTCTGAGCTGTGACTCCAGAGGGAAACTTTGACAGTCATAGCCACCCATGTGACATCACTTTAGCCTCCTAAATGCCCCTACCTCCCATGCAAATCTGCTTTTCCAGCTAAGAATCAGAGCTTAGTTGGTAGATTTGATGTGTGATCATCTGTTTCTACAGCTGGAAGAAAAGAAGATTCCATATTGATATGGTTTGGCTCTATGTCTCCCACAAATCTCATCTTGAATTGTAATCTCCACATGTTGAGGGAGGGACCTGGGGGGAGGTGTTTGGATCATGGAGGCGGTTTCCCCCATGCTGTTCTCCTGATAGTGAGTGAGTTCTCACAAGAGCTGATGGTTTTAAAGTGTGGCACTTCTTGCACGCTGTCTTCCTCTACTGCTGCCATGAAGACGTGCATTGTTCTTCACCTTCTGCCATGATTGTAAGTTTCCTGAGGCCTCTCCAGCTATGCAGAACTGTGAATCAATTAAGCCACTTTTGTTTATAAATTACCCAGTCTCAGGTAGTATATAGCAGTGTGAGAATGGTCTAATACAAATACCATGTGGCTTGAGCTTTTTTTTTTTTTTTTTTGAGACGGGGTCTTGCTCTCTTACCCAGGCTGGAGTGCAGTGGCGTGATCTCAGCTCACTGCAACCCCCGCCTCCCCGGTTCAAGCAATTCTCCTGCCTCAGCCTCCTGGCTTGAGTTCTTTATAGGAGAGAGGCTGAAACTCTGAGCACTAAGGTCACACAGCCAGTCAGTGGTGGAACCGTTTGTCTCCTCTTTTATGCTTCTTCATCCCAGTAAGCTAAAGTGTAACTGCTCCCCCAGGAATAAGACGGTTTTTGTTAGCTTGAGGATTTTGAAAAGTGAAAGGCTTTCACAGTGACAGGGAATCAAAACACTGCAGGGAATGTTTAAGACCCTCTGGGGTTAAGCTCCTCCAGCTGGGAGGTGTGCTCCCAGTAGGAGTCCTTGTGATGCCCCAGGGTACAAGTAGGATGTGCACCTTATGCTTGGACTTCTAGGAGCTTCAGTGAGACCTGGGAAGATTTCATAGTTTTATTTTTTAACTTTTAAAGTTTGTATAAACTTATGGGATACAAGTGCAATTTTATTGCATGCATAGATTGTGTAGTGGTGAAGTCAAGGCTTTTAGGCTATCCATCACCCAAATAAAATACATCGTACCCATTAAGTAATTTATCTTCCACTTTTCTCCCACCTCTTCATTCTTCTGAGTCTCCATTGCCTATCATTCCATATTCTATGTCCCTGTGTACAAATTATTTAGGTCAATAGATGATTGGATAAAGAAAATGTGGTATATATACACCATGAAATGCTATTTAGCCATAAAAAGAATGAAATGATGCCTTTTGCAGCAACATGGTGAGATTGGAGGCCACTACCTTAACTGAAACAAGACAGACACAGAAAACCAAGTGTTGCATCTTCTCACTTATAAGATTTTGTATTTTTAAAGCCCTCTCTCAGGGCCATTCTAGTCTCCCATGCTCTGATCAAGGTAGTTCCAAGGATTTATGAATTTCCTTTAGGAGATACTCTTGGGATGAGGACTCACCTTACACCCTTGCAGAAACTTGCCATTACACTGTAATCACAATTTGAGGCTCCCTGGAACTTGAAGTCTAACATGAAATGGTTTTGCTCTTCTTTCTCCCCACCTTTGTAGATCCTGGACACCACTTCCTGAAGCATTAGTTTATTGAGTGCTTTAGGAAGAAAAATTAAGTAATTTAGCTAATGTGGAATTTAAGACTCGTATATTCAAGCAAGGATATAGTATAAAGAAGACTGCAAGAATTTTAAACATAAAACATATGACTTCAAATAAGTATCTGTGGCAGGCCACTTTATTCACTAAGCCCTTCCCCAGATCTCCACTTCACTTATTCTCTGCAGTTTAGCTGCATTGTAGGAAAAAAAAAGTAAAAACCTTAGACTGATACAATGATTCTGTTTACAGATGAGAAATCAAAGACTTGGAGTTTAGTTGACTTGTCTCAGAGGCTACATCAGACACTGGGGAAAGCTTGGACTTTGGGATCCAGAAGAATGGATCTTGCTTTTGACTCGTGCCTTTTTCTACTGAGTGACTTTGGGCAATGTTTTGAACCTCTTCCAGATGGTTTCTGCAACTGTAAAATGACTTAAGGCAAGATTGTGTAGATTTTTTTATAATGCAATAATGTAATTAAATATTATTTTTAATTACATGCAAAATATCTAACACTTAGAAGTTTCCCAATAAATGCTAGGTACGTTTCCCATGTAGCAGAGGAAAGACTACAACCGAGCTCTTTAACTTTTTTTTCCTTTCAATAAGTCAACTCACTGGGTACATTTTCTATATTTTACGTTTTACTGTTTATTCTTACATTTAGTTTGTCTTGATTTTAGAGGTGGTAGAGTTTCTATTTTATTTTCCACATAAATTAATTCCCTCATCCTAAGAATTCTACCACTGGTAGAGTAGATTTATACTCATTCATCTTTTAAATTGCAGCTCACATTCTAACTTTTTTACAAAATGTGCCCCTGCTTTGTCCCCTGCCCCAAATCCCTGTCATCACCCACCTTCTCAGAGCATTTTGTAAGTTTAACACTTACATGTTGTGTTGCAGTGATCTCTCGTAGGTCTATCCACCTGACTATGAACTCGCACAAAGCAGGGACTGAGCCCACTTCCCTTCTGAATCTCTGCCCCTAGCATTGAGTTTGGGGTGTGTAGGTGCTCAATAAACAGATGAATGTATGAACAGATAATAGAGTTTATCACTTTGCTCTGCTCCCTTGAAGGGAGAAATTAAAGTCTAAACTTCCCCTCAGTGTCTATGAGAAGGTAGACCCTTAACTGTAGGGGAAAACCTGAGACTAAAAAGTGAATGTGCCTGTGACTGGCCTCCCTGTCATCTTAGTAAAGAGCAGTTCCACCCCCACTACTGCCATGACCTATCCAGCCCTAAGTTCATTTCTATCCCACCACACACTGACCTTTAAGGTTGTGACTCCCTGTCTGCTTCCCTTCCGTGTAACCCGCCCGCCCGCCAGTTCACCTCCCCTGCAATTAGCTCCGCCAACTCTGTCTTAAAAGCCAGGCCAGGACCTGGAGTAATTGCTGCTCGAGATTCCTCCTGACACAAATGTTGACATTCTGTTGGCATAACTTGCAATAATGTATGCAGATTGCATCCTTCCAGGGCCATAATTATTACTTCTCGGCAAGAAATAGTCAGGTTATTCCCTGGCTTGATTTCTAGGAGCCAATTTCACCTTCAGAGCCAGCTTGTTTAGAGAAATGAGAAAGAAAAGGAGAAGGAGTCACTGGGATGCACCCTCAGAGAGCAGAGATGCAGGGTGGCCAGGTCTGGGCTGCAGGAGGTAGCTGGATGGTGGAGAACTAGGGCAAGGGGTCCCGGACAACTCTGCTACCAACTTGCTGTATCTTTTGTAACATCTAAAGCTGGGTCCCAGGATTATGTGTTTTGTAAAATCCTCAGATTATTCTAAAACACAGTAAAGTATCCCCAAAATTAAAGGCTCCCTCAACCCCTCTTCACCTACTATGAATAAGGAATTCTGATAAGGGATGGAGGCATAGCGAAATCCACAGCGACAATGGATTGGCTCACAGTACTAATATAGACATTTTCATGGACCAGGTAAAAAAATTAGAAGCTATTGGTTTTCATCACTTACTTTGTATTCTATCATTGAGAAAATGTATTATCATGTGTTGGAAAATATTGTCAGCTCTTAATCTTTCCTTGTTCCAGTTAAATCACCAGCTCTTTGCATCTTTAGGGTGGAGAATTCTTGACTCTTGTACTCTGTGACTAGAAACTGGTCCAGTTTCTGTATTAAAATAAAAAGACTGAAACAGATCCCAAAACTCTAACAAAGTCTATCAGCATGTAAAGTTCTTTTTAGTCTATTTTATAACATTTACAATTAATATATTCTAGAATTGGAATTTATTATATTTGAGCTCAACTTCAGATTCACTGAGATCTCAGGATCTTTTTCAATTTCCTTGTACTCGGTTATCTTTTTCTTTATGGATGAGAAGGTATGTGACGACGTCTAGCTTGATACCTGGCACATAATAGGTGCTCAAATATAAAACCATTAGTTGAAATGGAGATAATTTCAGCAGGATTGGATGATCATACCCCTCAAGAATGAGACTGCTTTGCATTCTCTAATTTTTGTCCCATCTTCAAGCCTCAGAGGAAACAATCTGTGTAGGAAACAGTGGCCAAATCCTGAATTACTGCCAGAGAAAGAGATCATCTGTTACCTATTTGTGCTTTCCCCCTTGGGTCTTTGGAGAAAGAAGTAGAGTCAGAGAAGTGAGAATGACAAACAGCACCTGGCCTGGATACCCATTCTGGAGAAAATCGTTCCCAGCTGAATGTTCAGGACACTCTTGTCTAGTAAAGACTCATGGGTTCACCCATAGTGTGTATGGTTTTTCCCAAATGAGGACTGAAGGGTGGAAGTACGTCAAGTGTTCTCTTCTCCCTCACTTTTCTTCTCATTTTACAGAAACCTCACCACATCATAAACTCTGCAGGATGTCTCCCTTGGGGCCTCTTCCCTTCCCACCTCCATCTTCACTGCAGCCTCCTGGTTTCTGGCTGCCACTGCTGCGTATCTGCTGTTTAAATGTGTGAGGTGGCAGAGCCAAAAGCCTCACTAAATCTGCTCATTATTTTGCCTCATGGCTAACTCCAGATGCAGCCAGACCCATCATGAGATGACGTTTCATTTGGTGCATCAGCCATTCCACAATGAAGGGAGAATCTTTGGGGTCTCATGGCTACCTAGGCCAAGAACAGGGAATAGACAGCGCCTCCTTCCACTCCCTAGGGTTTAGCTCTCTCAGTGAAATGGAGATTGAACCAAAGGGACCAAACACCACCTTTCTCAGAATTATGTACATCAGACTTCCAGAAATGGATATTTCCACCATCCTTTTCTCATGTCAGTCCCATACTTGGAAACATCTCGTGGATCTTCAGCAATTCTCCTGCTGAGTATCTACCCAAAGGAAAATAAGTGGTTATATCAAAAATACACCTTCATGCACATTTTTATCATGTTCATGAAGCACAATTCACAATTGGAAAGAGTGCCCACCAACCAATGAGTGGATAAAGAAAATGTGGTATATGTATGTATGTGTGTATACACACACATACACACACACACACAATCATGGAATACTACTCAGCCATAAAAAAGAATGAAATACTGTCCTCTGTAACAACTTGGATAAAACTGGAGGCCATTATCCTAGGTGAAATAACTCAGGAATGGAAAACCAAATAGAGCATGTTCTCAGTTATATGTGGGAGCTAAGCTATGGGTACGCAAAGGCATACACAATAGTATAATGGAAACTGGGGACTCAGAAGAGGAGATGGTGAGTAAGGGGTGAAGGATAAAAAAAAAATCACCTATTGTGTACAATGTACACTAGTCAGGTGACAGGTACACTAAAATCCTAGACTTTGACACTTTACAATTCATTTATGTAACCAAAAACCACTTGTACCCCTAAAGCTATTGAAAGAAAAAAAGGGAAAAAAAGAAACATCTGGTGGCTCCTTATACCAGCCACAGAATAAAATCTGCATTACTGAGCATAAGCTGCAAGAACCTTCATGTCTGACTGCAAACTTTTCTTCCAACCTCATTTGCCTTTAGCTTCTGTTCTTACTCCCTACATTACAGTCAAATCAGACCCCCTTCTTACGCTAACATGTGCCCTTTGCGTTCTCAACCACATGCCTTTGCAAACCTAATTTCCTCAACCCAGAATGCCCTCCCTAGACCTTACCATTTAAGTCTATCAAAATCCTACATAAAAGACCCAGGAAAATGTCATGTCCTCACTATAAAACATTCTTATTTTCTCTAATAGAAAGTAATTCCCTGTTATTATTTTTTCTCTTATCCTATTCAACCTGGACTTGGAGTTGTATAATTGTGTTTCTAAAAAGTCTATCAATACAGGACTGTAAACTCAGATGGAACCACTTCTTATTTATCTCTCTCCTCCATGGTGCCTAATATGGAATCTTTGAGGTGTTCATGAAATACTTAAATACCATTCTCTGCTCTTGTAGGGACCTAATCTATATGATAGGCCATGCTAGGACTACTCCAATGACTAACTCTAAAAAGAAAAAATGTATTTTTCTTAGGGTCACCATCCTGGAGGTTTGAAATAGGTTCAAGGTCTTTCCAATTTTTACAGAATAACTTAATATGAATCATCAAATTGTCTTGGATTTTTCTGGCCGATACCAACTGAACTATCCTGTAGGGGGATTTACACCTCATTTTCCACCATCTTTGTGTCCCATATACCTAGAATACTGCTTCTTAATGATTGATTTATAAGGTAGCACATGAGGCCTTTTAATTTATCCTCTGGCCTCTAGCCTGAGCAGCAATGAAGCCATCCCTGAAAAATGACCCAGTCATATTTACCTTCTAGAGCTTAAGCTGCACCATCCATCCTCCCCTTTCCTTCCTGTCCCAGTAAGTAGATAATAACATCAAACATACTTTATTAGAAGAAAAAAAAATTCCTGGAACCTCACTTTTTAGAGATTCATTTACTCATTCTTACATTCAATAAATATTAATTGAATATATACTATGTGGTTATTAAATATTCTACCCCACAGTTTTCTGAAGAAAGCCATTTGGTGACTTTGGATTGTCTCCAGGATAAAATTAAAATTTCTTGTCTTGCCACCTCTCTCATAGTAAATACATTGCCTCCTCTACAGTCCACCATAGACAACTCTCTACGTTCACATTTTCTTGCCTATAAGCCAATGCGTCTGACATTTCCCCTTCCCCCAATTTTCCTCACCACATCTCTCTCCAGTTTCACCATTCTTATGGCTGAATCCTACACTTTTCTTTTAACATATAGGACAAAGCCTTTACTGAGTCCAAGAACTGGGACTTTGTGTTTCTATAGCCCCAGTTATTTTTCTTTATTTTGTAACACTTAACCACAAAATATTATAATTTGTTTGCTTGCTTTTCTCACCCATTAGGTTGCAAATCCATGAGGAGAGTAATCAAGTTTTGTTTTTCCTGGTATGCTTAGATTGAATACCTTACCTGTAAATAGTAGGTGCTTAGAACATTTACTTAACAGATGAATAGTGGTTTCAGTGCTATTCTAACAAAGCAAATATGGTAAGTCATATCCTCTGCTTCAGGAAGTTCACATCTAGTGGGAGAAGCAGAATTTAAGCAGAATAATTATAATACATTGTGATAAGTGCTACAACAGAGGCTAAATAAATGGAAGGCTAGTATGTACCTGGCAACTTCTCAGGAAGGAGAAGGAGAATGGTGAGTGGGTTGTGTTTCAGCTCAGGATGAAAATTCAGCATCATGAACAGCAACAATGCATTAGTTAATAGGTGTGTGCAGAATAGCCCAGGTTCCTAGAGCAATCTATGCATTGATCCCCATCTACAGCTTTTGTTCCTGTAACCCAAGTGTCCTTATGAGGTTGTATATGTTTTTATGAGAATTCTTCTACATCCAAAGATACAATGCTTATCCCTAAATGGTTGAGCCTCCTGCTTCCTAGTTGCTTAGTTTTATTCTGAGCATCCTCACTCCTGCAATGTTCAGATACACAGAGTTAATCCTTCCACTTCATCCTGGTACCAGATATTGTTTTGGCATTTGGGCATTGTGTGCTGCCCACCTGGTTGTATGCCTATGGTGTATTTCAGTTCTCTAGGTTGTTGAATGGGCATAGGAGAAGGTCTGGGAAAAGGGATTAATCTCTGAAGTAACAGTCAGGGTTTTAAAAACACAGTTTTATTTCATGCCTCTGAAGGCCTGATGGACAGAGCAGCTCCTGGTCATGAAAGGGGATCCCAAAAGCACCCCAGATCTCAGTGACTTTGAAAAAGATGATTCTTACAGTAATCGAGAGTCAGCTATTTTTTAGTGTTACCTGTCATGTATTTAGCATCTCCGGACCATTTTCTGTGCCAGGGACTATATATAGGAAGTTCAAAAGCCAAAGAGACCTAATTTCTGTCACATAAAATTATCATTAAAGTATAACATAGTTATGAGAATTCTGAGTTCTGCACAAGACATCATGAAGCATGTGTCAATTTTATGTGTAGGAGTATATGTTTGCAGAAACGCCTTGCTGGAAAATGAAGGCAGAGCTCTGTCTTAAGGGATAAAAAGTCATACAGGTGAAGAGGAGGTAAAAGTTGCTCCATGAAGCAGGAAGTACAAAAATAAAGTGACAGAGGAAGGGAGCAGTGAGGTGTATGTTGTGTGTGTGAGTATGTGTGTGTGTGTAAAATACAAGGAGCTCTATCATATTGGACAGTACTATATGGTCAAGAAATGGAAAGAAATGAGTCTGAAGAGGATGCTGGGAGCCATTTAATGAAGGATCTATAAAATCAAGCTAATTAGTTTGTAATTTACAACAAGAGTAATGGGGACACACTGAAGCGTTGTAAACACGGGGATACCTGGCCAGATTTGTTTTATAAAGGTAACTAGAGAGTGAGCCTGGTCCTAAGTCCATGTCTCTTTCTTTCTTCTGTGCCTCTTAAAAGTCACATCTCACTCTGATGGTAGTTTCTTTTGCTGTGCAGGCTTTGTGCCAGAAGCTCTTTAGTTTTAATTAGATCATTTGTCAATTTTTGGCTTTTGGCCTGGCGTTTGCTTTTTGGTGTTTAGACATGAGTCCTTGCCAATGCCTATGTCCTGAATGTACTACCCTAGGTTTTTCCTCTAGGGTTTTTATGGTATTAGGTCCTAACATTTAAAGTCTTCTAATCATCCTTGAATTAAATCCTTCGTATAGGAGTAAGGAAAAAGAATCCATTCGCTTTCTACTTTGGCTAGCAATTTCCCCAGCACCATTTATTAAATAGGGAATCCTTTCCCCATTTCTTGTTTCTCTCAGGTTTGTCAAAGATCAGATGGCTGTAGATGTGTGCTGACGAGTTGATGGGTGCAGCACACCAACATGGCACAAGTATACATATGTAACAAACCTGCACGTTATGCACATGTACCCTAGAACTTAAAGTATAATAAAAAAAAGAAAAAGTCACATCTCTCCAGAATTGATATAATCTCTCCTACACCCTAAACCCCCATGGTAGTTCTCCCCTTTCTGGGTAGAAAGGGAGAACAGCTGGTCACCATCCCACTTGAAAACTATTCTTGAGATGTTTCCCAAAATGTGCTATATGTCTCATTCAAATTGGATTTATTCTGGTTTCCACAAGCAGCGCCCTAGTTAGCTGTTCCATCAGAGGTTCCTTGATAGATGCATTACAGTCTCAGGAATTCGAGATGCATTATATGATGACATGTATAGGATTATTTTTTTCCTTAAGCACTGAATGCAACCATCCCTCCAGCTAATCAATTAAAACTATCACCATTGTTGCATCTTTAAATTCTTATATAAACATTGGAATTTGTTCATTTTACAAGAAACTTTCTTATGATCCATATAAAAGAGCTTCTCAGGGAAGGCAATTTAGAAATATTATACCCATTTAACAAATGAAGAAAGCAGACATATGAAGTCACTGGAGACAATGGAAAGAAGACTGGATTGGGAAGCAGGGTATCTAAGTCCCTGTCCTGACTTAGGTATCAGCTAGCTGTGAAATCTTGTTAAAATGAGATCATATGTTTATTCTAAGACTGCAAAATAAAGGACTTTTGTTTTATTCATATATTTAACATTAATTTCTTGACTACCCTCTTTGTGTCTATAACAAATTGTTATAGACAGAAGTAAAAGAAAAAGAACTATCCCCATGAAACATACATTTTAGCAAAGGGAATTAGACAAGAAACAAATAAAAAAAGTAAATACATAACACAATATCAGACATAAGCACAACAGAAATCACAAAGCATGGTGATAAGACATTAAACTAGAGAGTGGTATCTTCGATACAGTGATAAGAAATTGTCTCTCTGAAGAGGTAATTTTTAACAGAGAACTGAATTAAGACAAAGGATGAGCCACGCATGGACCCAGAGAAGATAACTTCAGACTGAGCAAACCACAAGTTCAAAGTTCCCGAGGTAGGCATATGCTTGACATGCTCTTAGAACAGCAAGGAGGTCAGCATGGCAGAGGCCAGATCATGTAAGGTCTAGCAGGTCAGGGTGGGGACTTGGATTATGCACTAGGGTGATAGGAAGCCATCAGAGGGATTTGAGAAGGGAGTGACCTGATCAGATTCCGCTTTTAAAAACACCACTCCGGCTACTGTTGGATAGTGGGACACTCATTGGAAAGGGGTAAGAGTGATAGCTTTGCAAAGAAACACTCTTCAGAGGCTGTGCCTTTATAAATGATTGAGCCTATGGGAATAATGAGGGTTGTGGTCCCTGCAAATCCTAAATTTCTCTATGTTTTCACAGGCTATGCATGATCAAGTAAATAGTGGAATTCAGCTATTTTGAATTGTGGTCTCGTGTGCTCTCCTTTCCAACAAACTAGATATGGTTCAGATGAGCCAGTTTCACCCTCTGACCTATCCTAAGCCATCCAAGGGGATTCTTGTTACCATGCTGTAACTGAGTATTTCAGAAAGAAAAAATCGTGAATATATTTTGGAGTCCTCATATGTCTTTTCTGAAAGTGGGATATGAACGAAGGGGCACATCACCATTATTACACCTTTGCTCATGCTGTTTACCCTGCTCAGAATGTTTATTTTAATCCTGCTTATCCTTCAAAGCTCCGATAAAATAAATTATGCAACTTTAAGGGTGGATTTTGCAATCACCAGGGCCCACAGTCACCTCATTATATATCAAGTGCCTACTCTGTGCCATGTTTTAGTTGCTGGAGATTTAGCAGTGAAGGAAATAGACATAGTCCCTGCCCTCAAAGAATTTCTTATAATAAAACTGATCATTAATATGCAAACAAATAAGCCAGATAATATCAGACAGTGATATATCAGGAAGGAGGAATGTGCCATGAAAGAGAGTTCCTGTAAGAATACTTTAGATAGATTGATCAGGTAAGGTCTGTGTCTGTCCAGGTTTCTTACCTGTTTAATGAAAGTAATAGTCACAAGATTGCATTGAATGAAGGAAGCCACATGAAAGTTCTTAATCTATTTTTATGAATCATATGTGATTAACAAATGTTACTAGAATCTGAATGAGTGGGGATCAATAGCAGGTAGTGGTAGAGGGAAGAAAAGAAGGAACAAAAGAGAAAGAAAACAAGTGCTATATTGGTGCCAGAGGTATCTGCAAGAGCACATATTGTCACGCGAGTGTGTTCTATTTCCGCTTCTACAAAATGTGTTTCTGCAGCAGAGTGACGGTGGGATGCAGAATAGCCTCTGTCAATGGAGCTATGGAGCAGGTTTTCAGTGTGTCCCCACAGAAGCAGGCTTCCTGCGTACCACGGGGGACCCACATTGCTCATTGGTGATGGGAAGCAGGGGAGGTGAAGAGGTTAAGTGTTGTCTCCTCTGTCACCTTAAATTATCTGGGGTTTTATATTCTATGGACAAAGTTGTGAGGGGGAGACTCTAATTTCCTCCAACAATGATTCCAGTTTCCAATTAATATGCTAGGAAGAGAAAATAGAGATGCTCCTCTGGGGAAACTGTCATTACTTGGTGGCATTTGTTAAAATTAGCAGATGGGCAGCCGTCTTTTTCCCTATAGAGACCATGAGAATCTCACATCTGCATTCTTCCCTCTACCCACCCCCCACCCCATCATGTTCCACGGCTGAATAAAATGTGACTTTTCTCCTAACTGACTGATGCTCTGTCTCAATCTCCAAAGCAGTATAGGCTTAGCAAACGAGATGGTGTTTCATCTTCCCTGCTATTGGTTCTAATGAAATATCCCTAGATCAGCTGATAATTTTTTAAAAGGAGGGTGGTTAAGATGGGGCCCAGTGTACCTTATGCTTACTAGGCCTGAACCTCTATCTCTGGTAGCTCCCAGTTAGAGAGGGAAAATGAAGGAAAGAAGGATGGATGGGGAGAGAAGCCAGGCCGTGGCCATATTCATTCACTCACTCACTTTCTCACCCACCCATCACTCACCTATCCACCTGCCTATTTATCTTTTTTTGTTGTGTTTTATGAACTGACCTATTCATTTATTTACTCATTTCGTAACCTGCTTTATCTATCAAGGTTTTTTGGTTATAAGTGACCCAACTTTGAATAATTTAAGAAGATAGAAGAGGGGCTTTTGAAGTAATGCTGAAACAGCTTATAGTCTGTAAAAGCTGAAATGATGGATATGGGTTGGATTTTGTCCCCCTCACTCCTAAGTTATGCAATCTTATTTGGAAATAGTATCATTGCAGATGTGATTAGTGAAGATAAGATGCAGTTATACGGAAGTCTGCTGGGCCCCTACCCAATTATGACTGGTGTCCTTTTAGCAAGGGAAAATTAGGACATGCATAGAGAGAAGTTGATGTGAAGAGACACAGGAAGAAGATGGCCATCTATAAGCAAAGGGGAGAGGTCCATATCATATCCTTTCCTCACATTTCTCAAAAGGAAAAACTCTGCTGACAACTAGATCTTGGACTTCCAGCTTCCAAAATGGTGAGACAATAAACTTCTGTTGTTTGAGCCACCTAGTTTGTGGTACTTTGTTATAGAAGCCTTAGCAAAGCAACCCAATGCTACATGTATAAGAATTAGCAAAAGCAAACAAACAAACCCCAAACCCATGAAACAAATAGGACAGCTCCAGGAACCTCAGCAATTAGGCCTCTGTGATCTTCCTTGCAGAGCTCACCATGAAAGGACTCAGCTCCCACTGTCTTCTGTCTTCTGTCTCATGTGTCTTCAACGTAATCCCCACAGCAAGAATCTGAGTGGCTTAACTTTAGTCCGGGGGTGGAGGGGTCTCTGCTTTTGTATCAGTTAGCCTTGGCCAGTGCAGAATGGAGTGGCACACATGTAGCCACTGAGGAATCTCCAAGAAGTTGGCAGAAATCCAAGTAAGATCTATTAATCTCACACGAGGCACCTGCTCTGGGCCTAGGTCTAAGCGGAGTTCTAGGAAAACCGTTCTCAGGGAAATTTTCTTTTGTTTGTGTCTGATAGAAGAGATAAAATATGTATAATTTAACTAGATAGAAATGGAACCACGATCTATAAGTGATGCAGGCATAGGAATAGAAGTTCACAGATGACTTTTACAGGAGTTCAAGTCAAAGTTTTATGAAGAAGTGGTACCAAATTAAGACCTTGGGGCCAGGCGCTGTGGCTCACACCTGTAATCCCAGCACTTCGGGAGGCCAAGGTTGGTGGATCACTTGAGATCATGAGTTTGAGACCAGTCTGGCCAACATAGCAAAACCCAATCTCTCTTAAAAATACCAAAATTAGCCAGGTGTGATGGTGCATACCTGTAATCCCAGCCACTCAGGAAGCTGAGGCATGAGAATTTCTTGAACCCAGGGAGGCGATGGCTGCAGTGAGTCAAGATGGCGCCACTACTCTCCAGCCAGGGTCACAGAGTGAGACTCTGTAGTAAAAACAACAAATAAACAACCAAACAAAAAACCCTGAGGTGTGGGTGGGTACAATTTGGATGTGAAGGTATTAGGAGAAGGATTTTCATGTGGAAAGAAGACCACAAATTAGACATGGAAACAACCAAAGGATTACTCATGATGGAGGGAGGGAAAGTCTACCTAGCAGGGGCTAAGTGACACAGAGCAGTGATAAGTTTATTCATTCAGAAACACTGTAGCCAGATCACAAAGGCTTAGGTTGCTTGGCTTTCGGGCTTGAACTTTATTCAGCTGATAGTGAAGAGTCAGCGTATGCTTCTGACAAGGGCAATGCCATGATTATAGCTGTGCTTTAGGAAGATGAGGCCAGCAGTAGCGGGTAGAATAGATTGGCTTGGGGGAAACCAAAGCCAGTGACACTAATTAGGAGTCAGCCTAGCTTAGGTAAATAGGCTAGAAGGGAGGATGAGGCGCTCAGAAAGAGATCTGTGCACTTCACGAACACCTTCCTGCCTCTGTGACATTGGCCTTGCTGAAACTACCATGCGGAATGTCCTATTCTCATCTTCTCCCCTCTCCCCGCTCCATGAAGAATTCTCTGAGTTTCTCAGCTAACATACATTTCTTCCTCCTCTGGACTCCTGGTGTTTTAACTGCACTGCACAGCTCTTCATGGGGTACAGAAAACTTTCATTCACAAATTTATTCATGAAATAATTAGCAAATGCTTACTGTGTGCCACACACAGCACTGGGCACTGGGGCTCCAGAGTTGACTGGCCAGCCTCTGTTAATGTCCAGAAGCTATTTTTGTCCAACTTCAACCTCTTCATCTAGACTGTAAGATCTTTGAAGAAAGAAACCATACCTACTTCTACCCTCGGTGACTCACGGTGGCTTGCACAGTGCCCCAAACACAGTGTCAACTCCTCATGTATGGACTAAATAAATGACTAATAGCAAGGCCTTTTTATTTCAATTGAGAGTTTTATTTCACCTTAAACATATAAATGCACAAATATATACTCTGTGACCTTGAATGTAGCCACTTGCCACTTGCTTGGGCTTAGTTTATAAAATAGAAAGGGTAGGTTGATTGATTCTTTATCTTAATTATAAATCTTTTTATGCTTTTCTATGCCTATAATATTATATTATGTACCTGAAATGTCTGCATACAAGTACCTCTCAATGGTGATTGAACATTCAGCACTGAGCTCGGAGGAGCGACAAATAGCCTCATTATTCCTTATGGCATCTTGGAGAGGCAGTTTAGAGACAGGCATCATTTTCTATGCTTCCTAAGTGAAGAAATAGAGGCCCAGCTAGATCTGGTGGTAGACTGAGGTCACAGAGCTGCTTTCACTTTAGAATCCAGAATTATTTCATGGTAGATCTAGAAAGGTCTTCAAAGACCATGCATAGCTCCCTCTTTATAGATGGGGAAGTTAAGGGCCAGGATGATAAAATAACTCTATATCCAGAGTGAGTTAGTGAAAATTTTAGGACCAAAGCTGTTTCTCCTCTTCTGGTCATCAAGAAAATCTCACTCCACATCCTTCCTACTCAACAACCAGAAGTTAATAACTTCATTTGCCCATGGTTTTAGTTATCTACACCCCTACTTTATGTACATATTTTTATCCTTCTCCCCACCTCCAGGTCTCTAGGGGTCTCTGATAAGCCCTAGCTTCTAGTGCCAGGGAAAGACATAGAATCAACTAATTTTTACTAAAGTGTTAATGACCTCAAATTTATAGACCTTTAAACATTTCAAAATCTTTCACTCAGCCTTGCACTTAGTGAAGGGATTTCTCCACTGTATCTTTAACAGGTGATCATCCAGGTTCTGCTTGCTTACCTCTAAGACAGTGAACTCACTACATTTTGAGTCAGCTTGTTTCATTCACGGACGACTTTTACCTTTTGATGGACACATAGAGGGGAACAACACACACTGAGGCCTTTCAGAGGGTGGAGGGTAGGAGGAGGGAGGGGATTGGGCAAAATAACTATGGGTACTAGGGTTAATACCTGGGTGATGAAATAATCAGTACAATAAACCCCCATGAGGCCAGGCTTGGCGGCTCACATCTGTAATCCCAGCACTTTAGGAGGCTGAGGTGGGTGGATCTCCTGAGCTCAGGAGTTCAAGACCAGCCTGGTCAACATGGCGAAACCCTGTCTCTACTAAACAATAGAAAATTAGCCAGCGTGGTGGCGCATGCTTGTAGTCCCAGCTACTGTGGAGGCTGAGGCAGGAGAGTCACTTGAACCCGGGAGGTGGAGGTTGCAGTAAGCAGAGTTGCACCACTGCACTCCAGCCTGGGTGACAGAGTGAGACTCCATTTCAAAACAACAACAACAGCAACAACAACAACAACAAAACCCATGATACAAGTTTACCTATGTAAGAAACCTGCACTTGTACCTCTGAACTAAAAAGTTAAAAACACAAAAATTTTAAAGCTAAAACTTGCCAAGAGGCCTCTATCCATCAGACACACAGAATAAATTTGCTTCCTATCCACATGGAAACTTTTACAGTATTTGAAGACAACTATCAAGCTACTTAGTCTTTGCTTTTCCAGGCTAAACATTCTCACTTTTTTCAAAAGACTTTCCAGTGACATGGGTTCTATCCTTTCATGATCCAATGCACTTCTCAAGAGCTCAGTCTAGCCTTTCAATGCTCTTTTCAAAATATGATCACCCAGAACTGAATCTGCAACTCCAGTTGAGAAATAGAGGCCCAGCTGGATCTGGTGGTGGACTGAGGTCACAGAGCTACCAGTTGAGGTGTGCCTGTGGCTTCACTTCCTTTGTTCTGGTCCTTATGACATATTATTACTGCCCACTGCGCACTTACTTTGTTGGTCTATGAACTCATGTTGAACTGGTGGCTAAAACTGCCAGCTTTTTTTCATAAAGGCTATTACAAAGTTGACTTTTTCCATTTAGCTGTAAGAACTTCTTCCAGGGTTGTTTGCTTTCGGAGGGACATCTGCATAGTTTGGATAACATTCTACTCTAAGGAATGGCTTTCTAATGGCGCCATTTAGACACTGTGACGCTGAGGAGAGGTACTTTTGACAGCAGTTGTCCTTTACCATTTTTTCTTCTGTTTCTCCTCTTTTCTATCCCCCAGTCTCCTTCCATTCACCTCCCTTGTGCACCAGAGGAATGATGGGAGAGTCCACAGAGGCTTTGAAGCCTTTTATTCAAATCATCTTCTCAAACATGGCAATACTGGTTCCAAAAAAATATATAATTAGTCATAAATCCATATAACTGTCTCCCAAGTGGCCTCAAGTCCTGCATTGCTCACGGTCATGGATTTTACAGATATTTCATTAACACTGGAAGATGGCACTTCCTTGCTAATGATTGCCTAACATTTAATAAACACAGGCCAAGAGTTTTACAACCTGTTAACTTGCAAGTGGCAGTAATTAACCAAAAATGATAAATAATTAAGGCCTAATTACATGGTATCAGTCATTTCATTTTCCAGCCTGTGCAGTAAGTGGGTTTGAACTGCCTACCAGGGCTCTTTCTCCATCTCTCTGTCATCGTCTGAGTAGGGTAAGGGAACACTGGGGCTGCACATGCCTTTTTGAGGAGATGAGAGGAAAATTGGCTCATTAAATCAGTAATTGGACTGTTTCCCTCTCCAAAGCCCCTTCCCATGGAATTGGTTGTGTGCCCTGGGTTTGGAAGAAGAACAAATGGCCACACATGAGATCCCTGGCTTCTGTGAGTGGGGCTGAGGAAGAAAGGGGCTGTTTGGAGAATGGAGTCTATGAGGCATAGAAGAAAATCGTGGCCATGAGAGGCAGGCTATTGAAGCTCTCATTTAATAGTGTGTGGGGCTGCAGCAAGATACCTCCCCTCTCTGGGCCTCTTACGTGTGTGTGTGTGTGTGTGTGTGTGTGTGTGTGAAAGCACAAAAAATTGAGGGGATGACTAATTGAAACATCCAGAAGTTAAACATTTTCTCATGTGGCTAGTACAGTTGCCTCCAAAATATCATCAGAATCTCTCTTTATCTCTCAATTAGGCTTATTTTGTGTTGACTTCCTTGACAGATTGAATGTCCCCTTGTATTCACAGGTTGCTTCCATCACATTTTGGGGCCGCTTTATTGCAGGTTCATGTCCAGGGGAAAGGTGGGGAGCTAGATCTGTTTTCTCAAAATGAATAACAATTAAAATAAATATGACAGTGGTGATGAAGACAATGGAGAAGAAGAGATTAAAGCAAACATTTGTGAACACTTCCTACAGCCCAGGCAATTAGAAAAAAATGTGTTATACACGTTATCTGATCTAAGCCTCACAGTAAGACTGGGAGATAGGTGCCATTACAATTCTCATTTTATAAATAAATAAACTGGTCTAGAGAGATTCATTCACTTAGTTACAGAGTAGTAGAACTGGGGTTTAAACACCACTGTGCTCGTGCACAGATATGCATGGTAGTTAGAGTGCTTTGGTATTTGGGAGTTCTTCAGGCACTCAACAAGAATCCTGTAGAATGGGCATGAGCATATCCATCCTCATTTCACAGATGAATCTGTAGGCCCAGAGATGAAAAGACATTTGCAAGAGGTTATATGCAGACACATGGCACAACTGTTCTATAAAATGAGGCATTAGATCAGATCAGCAATTTTCCAACTGTCATCCTTGGCTCCTAAAGTACCTCAAAGAATTGTCCCCAGGGAAAGGCGCCTGGATAGAGGTGGCCCTTAAAGCCCTCATTCTTCAAGTGAGTTGGGGCAGCTTAACTTTTGTCAACTTTACATGTCAGTGTTTTACTTCTGACTTCTCTTGAAAAATAGCTTGCTGTTCTTAAAAGAAGAAAAGGTATGATGAATATTCCAACTGATTAAGGTCCCTTCAGGCTCTTGACTGCTGAGAGTCCCTAAACATTTCTTGGGCCTGTTCATCAGGGCCAACTCCCTAAGTCCTTGCCCACCTTCAGAAGTGGCAGGGGAGAAACACCTAGCATCTGTGGTTTCATTGTTAAATAAATGGTAGGTAAGCAGGAGAGTGGATTTTGAACTTTTGCATGGCAAGCACTGCAGATGGAGGACGATCGGACTCGGGGAATTCCTGCAACTGGCATAGAAGTCTTCTTCCAGGTATTAGCCTAAGTTATCAAAGATGTAGTCACAGACAACAACCCCGAATCCTGGCTCTGTTACAAATTTACTCGAGGACACCAAAGACATCACACTGTCTCTTTAGGTTTCAGTTACATCACATTTAATTAGTTATTATAATAGTTTCATTTAATGCATCTCTTCCTCTCCTAGACTTTAAGTCCCACGATGGGGAGAGAGGCCTGGCAGTCTTGGTGTTCTGTGCAGGGCCCACACTTATCTGCTCAATAGATATTTGTTGAGGATTCATCTAAAAGGAAGGGGTTGTACCATGATTTGGGGGTACTTCTCAGCTTCAAATCCTCCAGGAGAGTGTGGACTCTAATGAATATGGATAAGTCTTGGGAGTTTTGTTGATACTGTTAAGTTGGGGTGAAGCCAAACAACATTGAAGGAAAGACTGGGCGCTGCACTGCATCCTCAATGGATGAAGGAAGCGAGTAGAACCCAGACATAGCCTGTGGTGCTGATGCTGACAGTCCTCAGGGGTGGGGTGGGGGGTGCGAGAGGATCAGGGTTCCAGTCCAGAAAGGAGCAAGTTCTGGGTGCCTCTGAGACTGATCCCTACCACCTCTCACCAAGTTCTAGCTCAAGCTCAAGACTGGGTGAAAAAAATTAGATGATAATGGGCCTCCAGAGGATGAGGCAGGACATCCGTCTGTCCACCTGCCTCCCTGGGGTCCTGAGGCCCCAGAGATGAAAGGCTCAGTTGCATATTACGCATGAGGGGTTGGAAGGAATTGTGCTGCTTGAAGTAAACAGCATCTGTTGCTGAGTTCATGTGAGGACTGCAGCTTGTCCTTGGGAAGGAGGTTAGGAAATATTTTGCTTACCGTGAAGTGGGGGGAAACCCACCACAAAGATTGACCCTAGTTTGCTTCTCCAAAACAGACACCACCTCATCCCTTCAGGAGAGGAAGGTTGGACAGTGGTATGGTTAGAGTCTGTGCAGAGAATTCCAGATGGTCCTGGAATCTGGCTCTGCCTTTGTTATGAAGGTGCTAGGTGACCTTGGGTGGGGCTGTTATCACTCTCTGGTGCAATATTTGTCAAGTGAGAAGACTAAAGCACAGTGTTCCTCTACCTTCCAGGAAGCTAATTAATAACTCAGCCTGGTAGAAAAAATAAAATTCTCCCACCCACACCCCTGTTTCCTCACTCTGCTACTGTCAGCCTTAGCTTCTCTCTAGGGGAGTGGGACTGACAGATGGTGGAAAGAAACAGGGAGCAAAGGGGCTTAAGTCTATTTTTGGTTCCTCTTTTTAAGTTCTTTAAGGAACTTCAGGAACAGCACTCTCTGCTCTGCTTTCTACTTGCTCTATATTTCACACAACTGCAAAGATGTACATTCTTAAATGCTAGAAATACATGTGCACATACATTCACACATAGCATTTCTCAATGCATGTTGGCTCTAATTATCATTTATTAATCCCTTACCTTGACATCCAAGACCCTTTGAATTATCACCTTGTGGATTCCTTCCTGATGCCTCTGAGTCTCTCTATTCATAAGGCTTTCCATTGAATGAGAAGAGCCAGACAAATAAATAAGTGATGACAATGTCAGCAAACCACACTTCATGACATGACCCAGAAACTGTTCCCTCCAGGAAGTCATCTCTGGTTTATCTTCATGTTTCCATAACTCTCTCCTGGTCCTGTGATACTGATAATTACACTGTATGGTGATTTCTGCTATAATCTCTACTGCCAATGGTAAGCTCTGTAATTGCAGGGACACATCTATCCTTATTCACTAGCACTAACATAATCTTGGCCACATCCTGGGCTCAAGATAAATGAAATCTGTTCTTAGGCTATTCTGCCAAGTACAGTGGCTCATGCCTGTAATCGTAGCACTCTGGGAGGCCAAGGTGGGCAATCGCTTGAACCCAGGAGTTTGAGACAAGTCTGGGCAACATGTCAAAATTCTGCCTCTAAAAAAGTACCAAAAAATTAGCTGGGTGTGGTGGCAGCTACTCAGGTGGGTAGCTACTCAGCTACTCAGCTACTGGGTGGGTGTACCTCCCAGCTACTCAGGAGGCTAAGTTGGGAGGATCATTTGAGACCAGGGAGGTCAAGACTGCAGGGAGCCATGATTGTGCCACTGAATTCCAGCATAGGCAACAGAGTGAGACACTGTTTAAAAAAAAAACACGCACAAAAAACCAAACTCCCAAGAGCTGTACCACCTACTTCTCTTTTTGAATAGGCACCCCTCTCCCAAGTCAGAACACCCACAAAAATAACTGTGACCTCTGAAAGGAATGCTCATCTGATCCTACCTAGGTTTTTATTTTATTTGTATTAATTCACTCAATGGTTGTCATCACCAAGTAAACAATCTAATGCTATCTTTCAAATAAATAATAACGGTGGTGATAATAAAAATACTACCTCCAGTCATTTCCACAGCAGTTCCCATTTTGAAAAGAAGCTCATCTATTCTGTTATTGAAACAACCAACCTGGTTTCAAAGGAGATCCAGCACCCCTTAGGGAGACTGATACTTGTTGGACTTATCTCCTACTGAAGTTCCAACTCGATTGTCTTATTGTCTAAAGCCTCTTTCTCTCAGCACAGCGCTCACCCTGTATACCTTGATATTGTCCTATTAAATATTTATGCCAAGATTCATTATTTGTCCATTAAATATTTATCTGCTTGTGAGCCTATATGAGACGATATATATTTCCTTCTCCAGCAATAGTCTGATAATGAAATCCAAAGTCCAAGAGTTTCAAGGCAGCCTATATTGTTTACTTTCTGTCCTATCCCCAGAAATCTAGCCCATTATTCACAAAGCCATTTGACTACCTGCCCCTGCTGTTCCTGTTTGTCAGGTGATTCCTGCCACCTGTGGATTCTTCAACCAAGGCAGATTGGTTTCTTCTCCAAGGTGTAGTGTTAGAATAGGCAGATAGCCTACGCTGCAATCCCAGGTGTTCTCTGGGAAAGGCTGGCAGTGAGCTCCCTTTTTAAGTGAGATTTATGGTCTGAGCATGCACTGAATTCTGTGACATTTAAGGACAGAATCCAAAGACAGAGGGGACTTTTTTTTTGGGGGGGGAGTGGTCCATGAAAGTAAAATATCGACATGCCCATGGATGGACATTACAGGGAAACAGGATTTCTCTCAACAGAAGCCTTTTGGGTCTCTATAATGACCAGGATGGACCAGAAGCCGTTATTCCAATTAGAGGGTTATGGGACTCAATCTTCACATCACCTTTTCCCACAAGCCTCCCTTCCTCCATAAAACCTCTCTAGGTTACTTGGAGAGAGGTGACCTGGGCAAAATCCTCTTCTGAGTGTACTGCAGTAGCACTGTGGGCTGTGCATTGGGAATGGAAGTAGGATCGTAAGGACATTTGCAGTGTGGATTTGGGGTCAAAGATGCTGGGTTTGGTACCTATTTTTCCCCTGTACTGACTCCATGACCTCTGTCAAGCTATTGACTTTCTCTGACCTGCAGATTGGGGGCTTACTATGTGCTGGGCACTCCGATAATAACTTCACTTATATTATCTTATGGAATCTTCACAACGAGATGTCTGTTATCTCTTTTTCCCAGATGACAAAACAGATGCTTAGACTTTATATGACTCTCCCCAATGTCAAGCGGCTTGTCAGAGGCAGAGTTGAGGTTTGAACCTAAGCACTCTGATTCCAGATCTCCCATGTCAACCAGACTCTGAGCCTGAGTTTGCTGATCTGAAAGTCAAGGTACTCATACCACCTCGTGGTTGTGGGGGTTGAATGAGATAGTTTGCTTGCCACAGGTAACCCCACAGCTGAGGCAGAGTTCCCAAGAAATGCTTGATGGCACTAGTAGCATAAATCATCACTGGTATAATAACAATGTTTTAACTGAGTGATTTGTCCCTAGATGAAATGGATTCCTGAGCTATGAACTTGTTCAGGAACGCTACAATCAAGTTAGTCACAGTAATTGGTGGAAGTTCGGTAAAAGATATGTAAGTATTAATCAGGGGAACTTTAAGATCCCTCAGGCTCTGTAGTCCCAGCACTTTGGGAGGCCAAGGAGGGTGGATCACAAGGTCAGGAGATCGAGACCACCCTGGCTAACATGGTGAGACCCCATGTCGGCTAAAAATACAAAAAAGTTGGCCGGGTGTGGTGGCAGCGCTTGTAGTCCCAGCTACTCAGGAGGCTGACGCAGGAGAATGGCGTGAACCCGGGAGGTGGAGCTTGCAGTGAGCTGAGATGATGCCACTGCACTCCAGCCTGGGTGACAGAGTGAGACTCCATCTCAAAAAAATAAACAAATAAAAAATTAAAAAAAAATTTTAATCGTAGAACCTTAGATTGTAGTAATCATGACATCCACTTTGAGTAGGAATCTGTAGAGGAACTTCAAATGTATTAAATCTAATTCTTTCAAAAGGAAAGTTGTTTTGTGTGATGACTCTTATCTCACAAGAAAAGCTAGCCTCCTTTAATTACTTGGAGTTAAATCTCAAGAAACATTTAAACTGTACCTGTGTTAAAAACAAGAGGAAATTATATATTCTCACGTAAATGGATAGCCAGCTTATGATATTTAACTCTTTAGAGAAGAAAACATCTCTTTTTTGTTCCCTGGTGAATGAGTTGATTTTTACTTTGACACGTGCTAACTGGCCAGGTGTGCAGTGGGATAAATGAGACAATGTATATAAAACTCCTGGCACTATGAGTAAGTTCTCAAAAATACCAGTTCTATTTAATCTAGCCAACTCCTCCATCCTCCCATCCTGGAATCCGTGTCCTAAATATTTTTACTTTCTAGTTGCCCTGCAGTTGGAGCAACTTGAGTGCTGAGAACTTCCACATCCGGGAAGAATACATGTCCTTGGATCAGCATTAGAAGCACCTGGGACCTTATTAAAAATGTACATTTTAGGGCTCCACTCCAGACTTACTGAATCAGAAAATCTGGGGGTGAACCCCAGGAAACTGTTGTAATAAGCCTGCTAGGAAATTTTGGTGCATATTCAGGGTAGACAACTACTGATCTACATTATGAGAAAACCCGTTCTTTCCTTTGTATAGTTTTTAAAGTTATAGGGTACATTAGTCAGACACTGCATGTTCTCACTTACAAGTGGGAGCTGAACAATGAGAACACATGGACACGGAGGGGAACAACACACACTGGGGCCTGTCGGGGGGGTGGGGTTGGGGAGGGAGAGCATTAGGAAAAGCAGCTAATGCATGCTGGGCTTAACACATAGGTGATGGGTTGATGGGTGCAGCAAACCACCATGGCACATGTTTACCTATGTAACAAACCTGCACATCCTGCACATGTACTCCAGAACTTAAAATAAAAATAATTTTAAAAAAATTATAGGGTGCAAGTGTAGTTTTGTTACATGGATATATTGGGTAGTGGTGATGTCTGGGCTTTTAGTGTAGCCATCACTCAAACAGTGTACCCTGTACCCCTTTAAAATAGGTCTTTTAGTGCACCCCTTTTCCCCCATCCCATATCAACTACTAAAACACCTTAAATAAACCAAACTGGCAGTAACATTACTGTGCTTTGCAGAGGCTGCTAGAAGGCACCGAAGTCACGAAGGCTTCTCCATGATTACACGAAAGAGAGCAGTTCATAGCATTCAGAACTACCTGGCAGCCCACTGTTCTTTTCTTCTTACAGTCTGCCAAGGAGGCAGTTATCACTTAGACCTATTGTGTTTTCATTAGCTCCTCTGGCCCCACAAAAATTTGAACTGCAATTTTAACACCATTTACTTTTCTTGGGACTTGGAGTCAGGAGAGGAGGAGAGGAGAAGGCAGAGAAAGAGCCTCTTTCTATGTCGCCAAATTTGTGTAATTCCTCAGGCACACTCTTCAGCCACGTTTCAGCATAAACAACCCTCTCATCTAAACACACAGACAACTAAGCACTGTTCTGATTGCCATTTATACCCCATGCCTCTAGCATGGTGTCAGGTACATAGTAGGTGCTCAACAAATACTTTTGAATAAATGAATTGCGCTATACTTTTAATTATTATCTTCAAGAAAAGACCAGAAGAACATATCAAGAAGCTGGTAAAAATCATTCTCCCCGCTCCCCCCCCCCCCCCCCCAAGGCAAGGTCTTACTCTGTTACCCAGGCTGGAGTGCAATGGCATGATCTTGGCTCACTGCAGCCTCGACCTCCTGGGCTCAAGTGATCCTTCCTCCTCAGCCTCCTGAGTAGCTGGGACTACAGGCATGTACCGCTATGCCTGGCTAATTTTGTTTTCAGAGAAGGGGTACTCACTATGTTGCCCAGGCTGGTCTCAAACTTTTGGGCTCAAGTTATTCCCTCATCTCAGCTTCTCAAAGTTCTGGGATTGCAGGTGCAAGCCACTGCCTATGATCTTTTGAGAACAAAGAGATTCATCACCAGTAGCTGACCTCTTCAAACAAGTCAATTGCTTTTAATAAATTGAGCAGATGTCTATCCTCCAAATAAAATACCAATTCCTAAATAGAAATGTCAACATAGAATTCCATTTGCCAAATGTTGACTTATATAACTTATTGTACCTTCATTCTGATAGAGGGAATTTTTTTTAAAAAAAGATGATTATTTTTCATTATTATTTTTAGGGGTACATAGTAAGTGTATATGGAGTGTATGTAATATTCTGGTACAATCATACAATGAGTAGCTATCACATGAGGGTAAATTGGGTATCCGTCACCTCATTTATCATTTCCATGTGTTAGGAACATTCCAATTCCACTCTTTTAGTAACTTTAAAATATATAATAAATTATTGTTTGCTATAGTAAACAATAGTTGTGCTATCGAATACTGTCTAACTATTTTTGTTCCCATCAAGCATCTTCACTTTCCACACTCCTGCATGCAACCCTTCCCAGCCTTTGGTAACTACCCTTCTGTGCTCTATTTCCATGGTTCATTTAAAAAAATTTAGCTCCCATGAATGAATGAGAACATGTGATATTTGTCTTTTTGTGTTTGACTTATTTCACTTAACATAATGTCATCCAGTTTCATCCATGTTGTTGCAAATGACAGATGTACCACATTTGTTTATTTATCAGTCTGTTGATGAGCACTTAGATTGGTTCCAAATCCTGGTTATTGTAAATCATGCTACAATAAACAGGAGAGTGCAGATCTATCTTTGATATACTGATTTCCCATCTTTTGGGTATGTAGCCGGTAGTAGGAATGCTGGATCATATGGTAGGTCTGCTTTTAGTTTTTTGAAGACTTCCAAACTGTTCTCCATAGTAGTTGTACTAATTTGAATTCCCACTAACAGTGTATATGAGGGATCCCTTTTCTCCACATCCTCATCAGCATTTGTTATTGCTTGTTTTTTGGATAAAAGCCATTCTAACTGGAATGAGATAATATCTCACTGTGGTTTTGATTGCATTTCGCTAATGGTTAGTGATATTGAACTTTTTTTTCATATATTGGTTGGCCATTCTTGCTTGAGAAATATCTATTCAGATCTTTTATCCATTTTTAAATTGGATTATTAGATTTTTTCCTTTCAAGATGTTTGAGCTCCTTATATATTCTAGGTTTTAATCCCTTGTCAGATGGATAGTTTACAAATATTTTCTCCCATTCGGTGGGTTGTCTGTTAACTTTGTTGATTGTTTTCTTTGCTGTGTAGAAGCTTTTTAACTTGATGTGATCCTGTTTGTCTATTTTTGCTTTGGTTGCCTGTGCTTCTGAGGTTTTACTCAAGAAATCTTTGCCTAGACCAATGTTCTGGACAGTTTCCCCAATATTTTTAGTACTTTCATAGTGATAGGTGTAATTTTATCAAAATGAAGAATTTAACAAAGAACTATAGATTCTGTTATCATAAGAATATGTTTTTTAAGTTCACTAAGAGCATAATTGTTCAGAAAATATGATAGAAAATATGATCTCTCATAGTTTTACAAAGAGGAAATGAGTAGAAAAAATGGAATTTTTCTAGCTTAAGGAGTAAAATAAAGCATCCAACACACACACACCACACACACACACACACACACACACACACTTTTTTTTTTTTTTGAGGCGGAGCTCGCTCTGTCCGGCCCAGGCCTGGGTGCCCAGTGGCGCGATCTTCGCTCACTGGCAGCTCCGCCTCCCCAGGTTCACGCCATTCCCTGCCTCAGCCTCCTGATTATCATGGGACTACAGGGCGCCTGCCACCGACGCCCAGCCAATCTGTTTGTATTTTGTAGTAGAGACGGGGTTTCACTGTGTTAGCCAGATGGTCTCAATCTCCCGGACTTTGTGATCTGCCCGTCTCGCCTCCCAGAGTGCTGATACAGGCCGGAGGCCACCGGTGCCCGGGCAACCACAACATTTTTTTTTTTTTTTTAAGAGATAGCTGCTAGAATTAACTTTGTTGAACAATTTAGAGATCATGTACATTCATAGTGGAGTCTCCAGTTGTGATGCCACCAAGCTCTTCTAGTTAGTGAGATGCCAAAGTTTTTAGACCCACTGCAGGAAGGCCCTGTGAGATGGGAAGAATTTGCTTAAGAAGTCAGATAGGCACCAGTGTAAGTATAAGTAAATAAAATGAGAGGAAACATTACTAGGAACATTCTTGAGGTGATGGACTCACCCTTTACCCAGGACAGAGCAGATCAGCATTGTCCTTAAGTATATTCCTGGGAAAAGCTCATTCTTCTTGAAATAATCTGCAGCAAAAGAATTTCTGTTTGATTGGATTTGGAAGACTTTCCCCATGTTGGATAGCCACAACTTGTGCACGTGCTTAATAAAAGCTTATAGAAGCCCTGCAGGAAAGACTTTTTCCTACCCGGTGATTTTCAAATGTAATCGATCAGTGAAACCTTTTGCATATGTACCACCTACTAATAGTCTGCAGAACTGGTTAAATCCACTCAACACACTTAGGCAAACAAACTATATCCTGATGTCATTGATCTAAGTTAATATCCTTGGGAAAAACCACTTGTACCTGGAAAAGTGATAGGATTGCAGTTTCACCTGCTTGGATTCTTCACATAGAGTCAGGGCTGCACTCTATCCTCTTTGTGTTGCGAATTTCAGAATCTATCTCACAGCGCCTGACAAGCTATAGTTATACAACAGAACTTGAGATGAGTTTGGTAAGCACCGGTCACGAGACAGAGACCATGAAGTCCTCCTCAGCACAAGGGGCAGGTGTGTTTCCTGAGCTCTGGCTGCTGCTCCTCAAAATGAATTTATTTTAGAGAACAGTGATTAAAATGGCCGAAGGGAAGGAAGGGATTAATTACATCTTCTGGAGGGAGAGTAACACTTTGTTTCAGAATGGTGAAGATTTATAGGAAATAATGATTAATGAATTTGGACAGCACTGAGCACATACTTTGTGTGAAGTACTGGGAGCAGTATCTAGATGAATGTTTGAGTTCCTCCTGTCATGCGCATCCGTGTGAAGAGACCACCAAACAGACTTTGTGTGAGCAACATGGCTGTTTATTTCCCCTGGGTGCAGGCGGGTTGAGTCCGAAAAGAGAGTCAGCGAAGGGAGATAAGGGTGGGGCCGTTTTATAGGATTTGGGTAGGTAAAGGAAAATTACAGTCAAAGGGGGGTTGTTCTCTAGCGGGCAGGAGTGGGGTCACAAGGTGCTCAGTGGGGAGCTTTTGAGCCAGGATGAGCCAGGAAAAGGGATTTCACAAGATAATATCATTGCTTAAGGCAAGAACCAGCCATTTTCACTTCCTTTGTGGTGGAATGTCATCAGTTAAGTCAAGGCAGGGCATTTGCTCTTCTTTTGTGATTCTTCAGTTACTTCAGGCCATCTGGGCTTATACGTGCAAGTCACAGGGGATGCGATGGCTTGGCTTGGGCTCAGAGGCCTGACACCTCCATTCTCTATCTCATGTGCTGCCCGGTGTCTGTAAGATTGTCAAGATAACCAAACACCACATGTTCTCACTCATAAATGGCAGTTGAACAATGAGAACACATGGACACAGGGAGGGGAACATCACACACTGGGGCCTGTCGGGGAGTGGGGAGCTAGGGGAGGGATAGCATTAGGAGAAATACCTAACGTAGATGATGGGTTGATGGGTGCAGCAAACCACTATGGCAAGTGTGTACCTATGTAACAAACCTGCATGTTCTGCACATGTACCCTGGAACTTAAAGTATATATATATATTAAAAAAAAGATTGTCAAGATGAACAGAGAATCATGCTTCACGTCTTATATTATAGTACCTGCATAAATTTGCCTGAAACAAAAGCTTTGATTTAATAAAAGAATAGGTGCCACAATGTGTAATACACACATTGACTTTATTTCTCCAACAAATAGACCGAGAAAAAAAGGAGGTTCTCTAGCAGTTCATAGCAGATAGGAGTTGGTAAAAGAGTTCTGGTATCAGACAGCACTAACCTATTATCCCCTCTTTGTAGACTCATCAAAAACTAATCCTAAAATTAGAAAAAACATGGAACAAGACTCATGTTCTTCCCACTATTTGTTTAACAATGGAAGCAGTTGTAATGGTATACCCTCATTAAAACTTCCTGTTACCATGAGTAAAAGACATAACAAGGCTCTTCACTTAATTCTCAGAATCTTTCCTGTCTCTTCCCCTTTTTGCTACTCTCTTTGCATCCAAGATTCATTGAGTTAACTCTATTTTCATTACAAGAGACACTCTTCTTTGTCTTAAAGCATAGTATATGCTTTGCTTGTAAAGCCCATGTGATAGTTAATACTGAGTGTCAACTTGATAAGATTGAAGGATGTGAAGTATTGTTCCTGGTGTGTCTGTGAGGGTGTTGTCAAAGGAAATTACCATTTGAGTCAGTGGGCTAGGAGAGGTAGACCCACCCTCAATCTGGGTGGGCACCATCTAATCAACCGCCAGCACAGCTAGGATAAAAGCAGGCAGAGAAAAGTGTAAGGACTAGACTGGATAAGGCTGGCCTCCATCTTTCTCTTGTGATGGAGGCTTTGGACTCCAAGTTCTTCAGCTTTTGGACTCTTGGATTTACACCAGTGGTTTGCCAGGGGCTCTAGGGCCTTTGCCCTCAGATTCAGCCTCAGACTGAAGGCTGCACTGTCAGCTTCCCTACTTTTGCGGTTTTGGGACTTGGACTGGCTTCCTTGCTCCTCAGCCTGCAGACGGCCTATTGTGTGACTTTACTTTGTGGTTGTGTGAGTCAATACTCCTTAATAAACTCCTTTTCATATATACATCTATCCTATTAGTCCTGTCCCTCTAGAGAACCCTGACTAATACAGCTCATCTGGTAAACTCCTCCTCAGTCTTCAAGACTTCGCTCCAGTGCCCCCTCCTCTTCAAGTTATATGTATTTTGTAAGACTCACACTCTTCTAGCTAGAGGGGATTTCCTCTTCTCTATCATACTATAGTACTTTGTATATATCTCCACTCAGGGGTCATCCCAAGCACTGACTCATTAGAATGGTTACCAACTGTTGATCTAGAATAGGGTCCTGGTGACCTCTGCTGGACCCTGAAGTCTGAGGTGGGGAGAGGGTAGGGTTGGCAGGGACAGTGGGTGAGACTGGAGGCTACTGATGGGCTCCAGAAAGCATGTATTTATAAAAGCATTTCAGTATTTTATCAACTTGTATGGTCATACCAGTGCTCACTATCTCAATATCAGCTCTGCTTCTACTGTTTCTCATCACACAGATTTAGAATCATTTACTTGTCTGCCTTCCCCATTAGACCAGGACAGAGACTTTGGGTCTTATTTATCTTTGTGTCTCCAGAGTCTAGCATGGCGCCTGGCATGGAGCAGGCCTATTGATCTCTGAGAAGAACTTAAGGGTTTTCCCTAATCAATCAAGAGGAAAAGCATTTCCCTCCACCCCTGCCTGAACTCAATTGGTCTTACATAAACTCACTGATTGTGCTGGGTTGTTGTTGTTGTTGTTTGTTTTGCTTTGTTTTGAGTAGACTTTTTTTTTTTTTTTTTTTTTTTTTANAAAGATAGGGTCTTGCTCTGTTGCCCAGACTGGAGTGTAGTAGCAAGATCTTGGCTCATTGCAACCTCCACCTCCTGGGTTCAAGTGATTCTCCTGCCTCAGCCTGCAGAGTAGCTGAAACTACAGGCATGAGCCACCACATCTGGCTAATTTTTGTATTTTTAGTAGAGACAGGAGTTTTGCCATGTTGGCCAGGCTGGTCTTGAACTCCTGACCTCAGGAGATCCGCCTGCCTCAGCCTCCCAAAGTGCTGGGATTACAGGCATAAGCCACCACACCCAGCCAATGTGATTTTTAAAAAATGAGTTATTATGGTGATAGTCACTGTTTAATTTATCTTTCTACTTACTAGAAGGATGGGTTGGACGAAACTTTTTCTTACCTCTTAGTGGTAAGATCCAAGGATTAGCTTCAGCTGTTACAGGTAATAAAATAGAGTGGACCCCATAATCTGCTTTTATCTAAAACTCTTTAAGACTAACAAGATTAGGATAAAAGAAATTATTGGGTTTAGCTTCCTAGAGTTTTCAACGTTGAGGTTTTGGGGTAGAGCCAGAGTTAACAGTAGTGTCACTTTGCTTTATATTTTATCAGACATTTTGTGATCATGGATTTGGTGCAGCATTTGAAGGTTCTCAAGTTTCCTGATCATAATACTGGTTTCACACTACCTTAATAGCACCCAAATATTACCCCAATATCTAACGCAAAATAATATATATTAAAAAAACAAAGGAAGAAAGGAAGGAAGGAAAGTAGGAA
The DNA here is from genome assembly GCF_001698545.2 of Rhinopithecus bieti. Lineage (NCBI taxonomy): Eukaryota > Metazoa > Chordata > Mammalia > Primates > Cercopithecidae > Rhinopithecus > Rhinopithecus bieti. Next base: position 2,986,123 of record NW_016807962.1, read on the forward strand.
GGAAGAAAAGGAAAAAAAAGGACAAGTTGAAGAAGCAAGTCATCTGTCAGGCATCAATGAGCTAATGAACAGACTGAAATGGGGGTGCCATCTGAGAGTGTTCTAACAGCCACTAAGCCAAGTCTGATTTTGGAAAACAATAAAATTTGTAGTGGGGAAAAAATAAATCTTGTTTTCTCTGAGAGACAGAATATTGGTATTCCTTTCAGAATCTAGGAGCTTTAGTTCTGTTACAGGGTAGTGTTTTTCTCCCAAATAATATTTTCAACATCATAGCCCTTGGCTAACATTGACTGGCCCAGATATCTCATTTTCAGGTTGGCAATGCACCCCCTCCCATGCAGAGCTAAATGCAAGACTATTGAAGGGACACTGCACCACAAACCTGGTCCTGTGGAGTCCAGTTAATCAGTTTGCTTTGTAAAGTTGGCTGTGGGACATGGGAACGCCACAGTTTTGAGGAGCTGCAAATGAGCAGAATTCACTTATTGAGTCATTAATAATGGACCAAAGGGGGAGAGAATCCAGGGATCTGACAGATGGTAAAGTTAGAGGCTGGATTTGTGCTTAAGTAGTTTAAAGTTTAGCAGAAAAAGTAGCCAGACACATATGTAATTCAAGGCAGGAAGAGATAAGAGTCACAGAAAAAATTTCAAATAATCTACTAGGGGATTCCAAGAAGGGGAAGAGGGGCCTCAAATCTTCAGAAGGTAGAGACTGAGATTGAAAAGGGAGTTCAGAAAGGTGGACACATTTGAATAGACTTAGGGGAGTAAAAGACATTGAAATAAGTGATTATTGGTAAAAAAAAAAAAAAAAAAAAAAAAGGCACCCAGATGAAGGGAAAAGCATGAGCTAATGCATGAACTACGAAAAGTGTAAAACATGTTAAAAATGTTGTAATATGACTGAAGAGCCAGAGCTATTCTGAATGACTTTTTCTCAGAAGAGTGACAAGATAAGAACTGTATGTTGGAAAGTGTTCTTTAATTCCAGTCAATGTATGCATCTGGAAACCAAGATGAATCTAAGGGAATTACTTTAGCTAATGAGGAGATGGTGGATCAGTAAATTCATAGATACATAGATAGATAGTCAATTATAACATAGAGAGGTAGAATATTGAGAAAAATGGTGGTTCACTATAATGTAGCAGAAAAAGCTGTGACTCGAGGAAATTTATGATTAAAATTACAGTTCACATTAACTTCTTGAGGTTTGGTTTTCTCATTAATAAAACAAGGATATTAAAAAAATATTCTTAGGGTTATTTTGAGAATTTTGGTGTGTGTTAAAGGATGAAACACGTAACATAGGTAATTAATATATTTTTGCTTAATCCCAGTCTAAATATCAGATGCTTAAAGTTTAGACATCAAGAATGTCAGCATTAGTAAGAGTTACACAAGAATTATTCAGCATCCAATTCATTCCACTCATTCTCTGCAAACTAATTGAAGACAAAGTGTTGAGTTTAGTTCTTCAAAGACTAAAAATATTTCATTGAAAAGACCACCTGTAGGAAGATAGAGTTATTGAAGGCAAATAAACTCATGGGAAGAAGAGACCTGGAAAATCCCTTGGTTGTGTCTGTACAGTCAAGATTAGGTAGGCAGGCATTCTTCTTTTTGAAATAACCAAACTTAGGCAGACACCCAAGGGCCCATGACTCCACAATTAACATGATATGTGGCCCTTTTAATATTACTCCAAATTTCTTTGATGGGATTTAATGGGATGAGTCCAGTTGATTCCATTTTCAGGTCTGGACTTGAAACTTCTGAGTTCTCAACCAACAAAGACCCAAATGCATCTTTCCTTAGTATAATGAGGCTTTTGGCTTCTGCTTTATGACAAGTAAGTGAATTTGCCCTTTTGGTGACAAGTCCTTCAAGGAGTGATCTGAAGACTTGTGCAACAATGCCTTCAAGGTAGTAGGTCATTAAAAACAGTTGTCCAACTATTAAATTAGTTATTGATTAATATTCCAACAAGAAGATCATTACGTTATGAAGGAAAGGGAAGTAACATTTATGTTCTTGGCCACATCTTACTGAGGGCTTTCAAGGTAGAACATATAGAATTATTGCTACTTGACAAGAAGAATGATAGTTAGAATGTTCACATGCATTTAGGAGAACTAAATGGCCATCTCCAAGAATGATCATCTGAAATCTTAGAGAGATATGTGTGTGTGTATGTGTGTGTGAGCCTGTGTGTAAAGTAACTAGTCCCATTCTGCCCTAGTCTGGAGTTAGATATTGGCATTTATTTTAGTACCAAATTATTTTAGAACCTGAGTTTTGCCATCATTCTCTGCATCACCACAAAAATAGTATATCTGCCTGGGGTACATTGTGAAATGTTTTCTGGAACAAAGTTCTAACCTTTAGTAATAAAATGCATTGTGACCAAGAAGACTCTGTAGGAATTTCCATGACAGCACTGAAGAGGGAGTGAGAAGTAACCTGGTGGAATTAGAAAGACTTTTCCCAAGGTAGTAACATTGGAGCTGGGCTTTGACAACAAGTAGAAATTTGCCCAGGAAAGGGGACTAAAAGACATTTAAGTAAAGGAAATAGCATTATCTGACAGATAGTTGCAAAAAGATGATGGTGTTACAATAGGAAAAGAACCTGATTACAAACAGCTAAGAAACTTAATCTCATCTTGGTGGTGAGGGGAGACCTTCCTTTGTAGAAGTAAGTCAGGCAAAGAGTAGTGAGAGAGTTAGATTGCAGACAGAGGAACCAGCAGATGGGGAAGGGTAAAGGAGAAGTCATCTTGTCTGAGAAAGGGAAATTCTGTTAGCTAGACTGAAGCATGCTGTGCAGAAAAGTGAATGATGCAGGATGAGCTGAGAACAGTAGTTAAATGATCACGAAAGGTCTTGCAAACCCTATTGAATAATTTGGATTTTGTGTTAAAGGCAATTAAAAATCATTAAAGAATTATAAGCAAGACAGATATGATTGAAGATACATGATTAAGAAAAATACTCTGGTCGTAAGGACAATGGATCAGAGTGAACTGAGACTAGGGGTGGGTTGACCAGTCAAGAAACCCTATGAGTAATCCTATGAGGTGAGTGATGAGGAATTGGAACAGATGATGACAGTGAGATGGAGCAACGTGAAATATGGAGGTGGAAGCAACAGAATTTGTATGCATATAGCACAGAAGAGCCTGCTGTGTATGGAGAATGTCAAATGGCTCATTATGGATTGAACACAGGGTCCATGAGGGTGTGTGAGGGGAGATGAGCTTGCAAAGGCAAGTTGGAATCAGACTATAAAAGGCTTTGAATGTTCTGAGGAGTTTGGCCTTATCATCAGGATTTATGAGCTATGCTCTCTAACTTCCTGTGTCTTGGTAACCTAAACTGTTCTAAACATCTATTATAGGATTCCAGTTTCATTAGCATTTTAACACATTACCACATTTTCACCCTTGAGCGGCCAAGCATAGTTATATCTTCATATTGGAGAGTAAGTCATCACCAGACAATCCAATACTTTCCACTCCATAAGGTTATTTTCTCGACATTTCCCATTGTGTAATCACCAGCTATCTGCACAGTTCATGTTGAGGTTTCACTTACCCGCACTGGCAATTTCCATATTGTATCACTGCAAAACAGAGCACTCGACGTGGGATTACAGAGTGTCGGAGCTGCAGGTGATCACAGAGAACAGTCTAGTCCAATCTCTTTATTTTATAGTTGGGGTTCAGAGACTTGAAACGATTGGTGCAGGCAAATGCAACTATGCAGGTTCAGGTAAGATTCACTTGCACCTTTCTCCTAGCCACAATTTCTGGGAAATACAATGTCTGCTAGGCCCCGCTTGGGTCAGCTGTCCTACCTTTGTCTATCTGGGACCATGGAATAATAATTCTGGCTGAATAATCTTTGGGAAGTTTCCTACCAATCTACTTTGTTGCCTACCTTTCTGCTCAAAGTGCATAGCTTTCAAACTATTCTCCAGTCTCTAGTGTTGGGGAAGTTTTAAGTGAACCATTGAACCCTTTGGGGGAGAGTATGAGCAGAGTCCTTGAGAAGTAATCATGATCATCAATATTTAGTAGGGCTCTAAATGTGCCAGCCACTGAATTAAGTGCTTTTAGCTGTCATTAACACATATAGTTCTTATAACCACCCTACGAAGTAGGTACTATTATTTATCCACTTTATAATGTGGATACTAAGGCATTACCAATCTGCACAATGTGAAATTGTGACTACATGGTGGTGCCAGAATTTGCACCTAGGGAGTTGGATAATCCAGCCTTATACACTCTTCACACCACAAGATAGTGCTGATAACCACTATGCAACAAAACATTTAAAGCTGAAATGGTGAGGCCATCTCATCACACATTTGTATTAACATTTGCATTGCCAGCTAACTTCTTGATTTTAGAAGCTTATTAAAACAATATTTATTATCTCCAATATTTCTGCGTTTGGAATAGTTGACTTCTATGAGCTTACGATAATAAATGGACAGTCTTGCGGAGCTGAAGCTGGGTGGCTGTGCTTGGGTCGTTTAGAAGCCAAGGAGATGAAAGTAGCCTGCGATAAAAGAGGAGATTGAATCTAATCTGAAGCCGTGACCTCAGGGAGAGAAGTGGCCCTAATTTCTGATGGCTTTTCAGTCTGTAAGTACACTCCTTTGTGAAGGCCAGTTGAAATTTATCTTCATAGCTTCTGTGGGCCACCTTGGTATCCTGCCTCTTTGTTCTAGAAACTTTAACCGACTCATCTGCAACATTCTCATTTCAGAACAGTGGAGTCACATGGGACCAAAATTGGCATAAGGAGCCTTTCTTAGTGATGTAGGAAAGGGACTAGTTCTCAGAAAAGGGATTTTGAATTGGAGCATTCCTCAGATGTATCTATCACACAGCATACATAGTGACTGTCCCACCTCACATAAGAGTAGAAGCGGAAAAGCACTGACATTTAGCTTACTGCCAACTGCTGCTGGAAATACAGATAGGGATAATTTATCTACGGATAACGTTAAAAAGGCAGGCTTTCTCTTGAGGCAATACTCTGGAAATGAGGGAGATGTATAACAATATTAATCAATTATCCTTTATATCAGTGTAGTATTTTTTGATGATTTTTTTTTCAGGCATTGCTGTCTTTCACAATGATCTTATAATATAGTATTTTTATTTTACGCACAAAGTCTCATAGAGATGAAGTAACCATTCAAAAGACATGCAAATATTGGGAATAATGAATACTATCCTAATAAGCTTCAAATATCAGCAAATTGATAGGCAATGCCAATGTGAATGCAAATGTGTAATGTCAACAGTATTTCAGTTTTGGATACTTTGTTCTTGGGAATTAGCAGCATGGTACATTTTCTCCATGCTTTATTTGTAAAGATCAAATAGTCCTTTATATTGTGATATTAACTTCTAATTTGTTTTTATCTAGGGAAATAGAGTTAGTAGATTGGAAGTAGATGCTTTAGGGAGTCACATCATTCATGGTCTAGCCATGACTACAAGCATTCCAGTCCTATCTAGTAATCCGTTACCTCCAGATCTTATGCCCATTAGATAGGAACAACAGTAACTGAACATGTACAGCGTATTTATTTTGTGCCAGTCACTATCCTTGAGTTCTTTATGTGTCTCAAGCTGATCTAATCCCCTTGCCCCTGAAATTGCCCTTTCAAATTCCCTCCCAGGGCCATCTAATACTCCTTATCTATGCCTCACAATCTCCTCTATATCTATTATCCGTTTTTCTGACACACTGTAATTATGCATATTTATGGGGTGTAACTTGATGTTTCAAAGCATATACATGTTGTATCATGATCAAATCAGGGTATTTAGTGTATCTATCATCGCATGTATTTACCATTTACTTGTGGCAATATATCTATTATTTCCTTTTGAAGCATACTGCTTTCACCCCCTTGCCTTACCTGAAATGTGTCTGTCCTGAAGGTGTTGTGTCTCTTACAACCCTTTGAGGAGGGCAGTTTTTCTCTCCTATGTTACATACTCCCAGACCAGTAGTTGGAGCAGCTGGATTTCTTCCATGTATTGCTCCTTCTCTGCCTTTTGCAACAGTTTGTGTTCTTTAAGATACACACACTGCTTTCTGTTTTCTTATTGTTGTCCACCAACATTCTCATCATTCTTCAGTTTACTTCTTGGGTCACAGTCTATCTGTCTATGCCCTTATCTATACTCATTCTTGGAAATGTCAAAAAGCCACATGGCCAGCTCATCCAGCATTCACAATGATCTGTTTCTTGACCTCCTTACTTCACATGAGCTTTTCTTCCATTCCGCCTCAGTCACTTACTCCCATGGCCATACTTTAGATCCACATCACTTAAAACCACACTATCTTCACAGCCTCCCTTGCAAACATCCAGTTTCCATGGTTCTCAGTTCATTGACACCACCATTTTAACTTTCCATCAATACCTCCCCCTTTGTTCTTTTCTCATCCCACTTGGATTCTGCAGGTCATCGTAATACCCAAAATATCATAAAAGTCCTCAATGCTGGTGTTCCTCACTCCTTTGTATTATCTCACATCTAGATAGAATTCATAATAAATACCTCTTCAGTGTCTGTGCACAGGCATCTGACACATTCTAGAAGAAATCACAGTCCTCAAACCTCAAAGGTGCTACAAATCCTGGACCAGAACCCTTTTACATTTCTCTGGTCATCTTGCTTCTGAAGACATGGAGATCACTACATTCAGCCTTCTAATCTTTGAGATATGGTCACCATTCACTCTTTCTCAACTTCATCAATATTTCATTAATAAAGTACACAACCTCCACAAAATATTTAAACCTGCATTTGTACTTTCTCCTTGCCTCCTGCTACAACCAAGGAAGGCTTTTCTTTTTTCACATGAGAGGTACATCCCTCCACAAAGGTCTCTGATTCAACCTCCTCTCACTTCCTCACTTCTTTCTGTCCCTTACCCACCTCGCTCCTATATTATCAGCCTCTCCTTCCTAGAGATCTCTTCTCTCCCCATACAAACACACTCTGCCACTTCCTCTCTCAGTTTACTTTCTTCCTGAGTTCTGCATCTGTCACTAGTTACCACCTTACTTCATATCTTACCATTACAGCCAACTTCGTGAAAACGTTTCTACTCATGTCAACTCTCCTTGAACTCCCAAGCATTCCTCAATCCACCCCAATCTGGCTTTTCCCCAACAGTCCACCAAACTTGCTCTTGTCAGGGTCAATACTAATAACCTCATTTGTGTCAAATCTAATGGTCATTTTTTTCTGTTCATATCTTATTCAATGTCTTAGCAGCTTTAATCAAAGTTGTTCACTTTGTTCTCAAAATAATACATTTTCTCTTTCTGGATGTTCTTTCTTGATTTTCTTTGTATGGTTTATTCCTTCTATCTGATGTGTAAATGCTGGAACTTCCCAGGGTCCATCCACCTTCCTTCTCCATACACCTCCCTTTGCAAAAGCTATCCAAGGGCCGGGCACAGTGGCTCATGTCTATAATCCCAGCACTTTGGGAGGCTGAGGCAGGTGGATCACGAGATCAGGAGTTTGAGACCAGCCTGGCCAATATAGCGAAACTTTGTCTCTACTAAAAATACAAAAATTAGCGGAGCATGGTGGTAGGCACCTGTAGTCCCAGCTACTCAGGAGGCTGAGGCAGGAGAATCACTTGAATCTGGGAGGTGGAGGTTGCGGTGAGCGGAGGTCGCACCATTGCATTCCAGCCTGGGCAACAAGAGTGAAACTCCATCTCAAATAAAGAGAAAGAAAAAGCTATCCATTTTTAATTTCTTTAAACACCATCTGTATGCTAATAACTCCTAAACACAAAGCTACAGCACAAATTGCTCCTTGAATTTGCTCCAGATTTATATATCCTTCTACCTGATGTGTCCTTTTCATGTCCCAAAACTGAATAATCTTGTTCTTTCTCTGTCTTTCCATCTCATTAAATATCACTACTATTATTCAGTTGCTGAAATCCAGAACTTTAAAGTTATGCTTGACTCTACTTTCTCCTCAACACTCAAATACTTATCAAGTTTTCTGTCATTTCTACTTATAAAATGATTTCAGGTCTTTCCTTCATGCTATCCCAGGCCTCCATCATCTCTCTCTTGGAACACTGCAGTTGACTCTCCTACTCTGATCTTTACCTAATCCCTTGCTCATAGAATGGTCAGAGGAATACTTTAGATACATAAGCATACCAAGTCAGTCTTCTACTTTAAATGCTCCAGTGGCCTCTCTTCATACTTAAAATAAAGCTCTCTACCTTCCACCCTACATAATCTGGCCTCCACTGACTTATCTCATATTATCTTGTGCATTTCCTCTCACTTCAAGACCACGGAGAAAGGACTGGGCCCCAGAATAAATTGTAGGGTGTCTATCTGGCAAAGGTGAACTCTTTTGTTAATCCTCTTCACTAATCTTTGTTCATTTTCATCATAGTACTTACAAGTTATAATCATAAATTAAACATTTGTTTATCTCCTTCATGTTTTCCCTCTCATTAAATTGTAAGCTCCATGACTGCAGGGTTTATGTTTGTTTTTGTCACTAAGGCGTCCCAATAGACGGACAGTTGATGTTTTATAAATAATCATTGAGTAAGTAAATGTTGATGGAGAATAATGATAAGAGATAGAAGTAGATAAATGGCATATTTGATGCCCAGAAAAATCAATGTTTAGACTGTACTTTGCTCAGAACACATTTTGAGTTAATTCTAAGTTTCATGCCACACACACTACCTTAAGCCACCTAATATATTAAAAGGACAAACACGATTACTGGTGGTTTAGTATAATCATCATCGCTGTCATTGTTGCGGTTCCCATCACAATCATCAGCAGTTTATGGAGCATATTTACTGAATTGTAAGAACTGTGCTAGGTATAAAGTTGAAAAAAAGGAGGTGACACATTCCTTGTCTCGAGTATATTTATGAAAGAGAAAATAGAGAGACGTTAAAAGCCACACAAGTACATACAGAAATGTGTTTCTGTGAGTTGGACTTTAAATCAGGTTCCCTTTGATGAAATGGAAATGAGGACAAGTGGATCCAGGTACTTTGGCATGCAAATATTATCTTCATGTACTAAAAGCAGCACTTTAAAACCAGAAAACAAAAAATTAAGTCACGGTCTCTTGTCTCAAGGAATTCATATCCTGGATAAATTAACTCCAGCATTCTTATTATATTAATCTACACTCCAAATAGAGGATGTATTTCTGTTTTTATCCGTAACATTGCTGCCAGATTAATAAGAATTTTCAAGATGTTAATGGATTGATTTCAGCATAATTGTAACTATATTAATTCAGTGCAATTACCTCTCAGTAAAATTTAAATGAAGCTAAATTGAAGAAATTAGAAATATTTGAAATCTCTAGTTGGAAGCCTGAAGGCATTGTAACCTTGCCTATTTTCATCTCAGAGCATCCATAGGCAAGCTCTAGGAAGATAGCAAGTACTTTTCTTGCAAGTTTCAAACCCTACCAGCACTTTAGAACTTAGATTGAGCAAACCAATCAAGAGGGAGTAAAAAGTCCCTGAACTGCCCAAGCGTTGAACAAATGTGCCCAATCACTCAAAACATGTTTGAGTGCTATACTGCAAGCAGATGCCACAAGAAAATACCTCGACATAGAGAAGTTAACATATGAGCATAGTTCAGGCTGAGGCTATAGAAAAATTGAAAAAAGAATCTCAAATGGTAACATCTTAACAAATAACTTTTTATTAGAAGGATCAAGATAATGTGGTAAAAAAAAATATCCTGAGCCCAGACTTAGAGGATCAGCTCTGCCGTTTATTGGTTGTTCAACTGCAGACAGGTCACTGTGTCTCTTCTTTCTGTTTTCTAATGATTCCTGCTCTTCTTACTTTGAGGTGCAATGGTGAAGATCAAATAAATGTAGAAGCACTTTGTCAACTATTGAAAACTTTACAAATGTATCTAAAGGGGATGATTGGAAAAGCACTTCAAATTGTAATTAAATAAGTGGAAAGAATCTGGTAGCAAAGACTTCTTCTTTTTTTTTTTAATTATACTTTAAGTTCTAGGGTACATGTGCATAACGTGCAGGTTTGTTACATATGTATACTTGTGCCATGTTGGTGTGCTGCACCTATCAACTCGTCAGCACCCATCAACTCATCATTTACATCAGGTATAACTCCCAATGCAATCCCTCCCCTCTCCCCGCTCCCCATAATAGTCCCCGGTGTGTGATGTTCCCCTTCCCGAGTCCAGGTGATCTCATTGTTCAGTTCCCACCTATGAGTGAGAACATGTGGTGTTTGGTTTTCTGTTCTTGTGATAGTTTGCTGAGAATGATGGTTTCCAGCTGCATCCATGTCCCTACAAAGGACACGAACTCATCCTTTTTTATGGCTGCATAGTATTCCATGGTGTATATGTGCCACATTTTCTTAATCCAGTCTGTCACTGATGGACATTTGGGTTGATTCCAAGAGCAAAGACTTCTTAAAGACAATGTCAAATTTATGAGAACAGTCTCAAATATATTCCAGTATCTTCTGGCATTGTAAATACATGTACTTAACAAAGAATGTTGACTCAACTCTTTTATTGCAAATCTACCATGTGCAAGTCTTTATGCTAGTGTCCATGACATCTGGTAAAATACAGAACGTTGATGTTTCATGTTCTGTGCAAGTTCAGAATCAAATTGGAAAAGCAAGGAAGGAAAAGTATTATTTAAATGCTTGCATTATGGTAGATGTTCTGCATACTAAATTTCACATAAATGTGATAAATTAGAGAGGATTTTTTCTATTTTACAGATGCAAATAAAGTCAACAGATATTAAGTGAATGTCTAAGTGTGAAGTTTAAATAAAAAATCAGAGTAATTTTTAAAGCCATATGCTTCCTGCTATACTCAGTGCCCTCTACAAGTTAAAAAAAGTTATAAGCAAAAATATTTAAAAGTAGATATTAACTATCAAATCAGTGTTAAAAGCAATAAGCTCTTCCCCTATCTTGCACTGTATGCCTGGCTTGCATCTTGCATGGCTGTTTTCCAGGTTTCTGTTCAAATATCACATTCTCAGGCAGAACTTCCAGTCCATCATATGTAATGTCAGGTCCACCTCCACCTACTTATTCGCATGTCCTATTATATCACTGTATTATTAATACCAGAATGTCCATCACTCTCCTCAATTTTCTTTTTATATTTTTCCCTTTATTAGAGGATAATATAATCATTAGGAGTACAAAGTATAGACCAGTGCTATCTAATAGAAATGTAATGCAAGTTATATGCAACTTAAAATTTTCCAGTACCTGTATTTTTTAAAGGTAAAAGAAAAGGTAAAATTCATTTTAATAATATAAATTTTTTGAAACTCTGTAAGTACAAAATATTATTATTTCAACATGCAATCAATATACACAGAAAATCAATAAGATATTTACATCTTTTTTTTATACTAAGCCTTCAGAATTTTTTGTGATTTTACACTTAAGGCACATATCCATTTGGACTAGCCATTAGCCAAGTACTCAATAGTCAGATGTAGCCAGTAGCTATCACATTGACAGTCCAGCTATAGAGTAAGGCTGCCTGGCTTTCATCCCATCTCTGACACTCACTAAGTATTTAACCTAGAAATTAAGCTCCACTAGAAAAGGGACCTCATCTGCTTTATACATCTCTCTAACCCAAACACCTCTGTAATAGAAATAGTCAATGCAGTAGAAGATATCAATTGCAGCCAATGCTCATGGTGAGCATCCTGGAACAGGTAAACTTTCAGCCTAGTCTTGAAGTGTGAGTTAGATTCTGACACGCATTGAGGAGGCAGGGAGCAGATTTAGAAGTTTCAGGGGCATGGCAAGATTAATGCCAAATGACCTTGTTCATATTTAAAAAACAATACACAGAATCGTCTTTTGTATGAGGAGATGGATAAGCAGGATGCTTTACATCTATTTATAATTAGCTGCTTTTAATTGATTGACACTGCAAATTTTGCAGAGTGATTGTGACTCTGAGCAGGGAATTTGGAATCAGGACTACATTTGAATCCCAATTCCATCTGCGTGGTCTTGGTGGGCAAAATATTTGATCGGTCTGTGCCTGAGTTTCCTTATGTATAAAATAAAGACTGTTAATCTTTAAACATCTAAGGATGAAATAAGATATCACAGGCAAAGCATTCAACATATAGCATGCATTTAGCAATGCTAATCAGTATTGCTGATCCAACTGTCGTTGTTATTTAACTAATATTATTATGCGAATGAAAAGAGAATTTGAAGCCTTCAATGTGAAGCTGCAGAATCTGGTCTTCATGTGCTACAGCTTCCACAGTCATGTTTTGATCAATGTCAATCTGCCCTCAACCCTTCCTCAACTCCTCATCACTTGTTGATTAAAACCTAAACTACTTCCCAATGAACTTAAGATTCTCCACATCTTGGACTTCACCAGCACCATTTTCCTTTAACTCTTTACATACTACAGTCTAACCATAGTGAACTGCCTAGAATCTCCTGAATAGCCTATACTATTTCACACAACTTCACTTTTGCACGTCATTCCTCTACTTTTGTCATTCTGCTGTCTGTATGGAAATCTCTTGCATGCACTCCCAAATCCACATCAAATTTTCCATCTCTGAAGGAATACAGGAATATTGGGCCACATGTTCCATAGAAAACATTTTGTAATGCAATTTCTTATTCATATGTCAATCTCCCATCCCTGCCACTGGATTGCTATACATTTGAGGGGAAAAACCAAGTTCTACTTACATATGCATTGTCAGCATGCAGCACAAAATATAGGTTAAATAAATACAGTGTTTGTTAAATAGATGAATGTCTGTGCTTCAGGTAATTAGGAACTCTTGAAGACTGATGGACTACTAAGGTATTTTTCTAAAAATATAGTGGGACTACTATAATTATAGTGGGACTACTATAATTTAATTTTTTAATTTTTTGAATGGCTCTTGAATTGATTATCTAGGAATCCCATTCTTTCTGAAACAACTACTGCCAATGTCTCACACATCAGAAAAAATTAAAACCAAATCCAGCTTTCCTGTAATTTATCTTCCTCAGCAAAGCATTAACTGCTTCTGGCTTATAAGGTGGGATTTCCTAATTGTGTTTAAATCTCCTATCTACTGCTGGTCATAGATGTGCTAACAAATGAAAGTTTCTGTATAGGGGAAAAAAGAAAGAAAGTTTTGCCTCTTATAGCAGGGAAATAGTTTGAGGCTATGTTTTAATTAAAATGAATATCTGCGCTATCTTAATGTTATTGCCAGTTAAGTGTAGCAGGGTGATTTAGAGTTCTATAACACAATTATACTCTGGTAATGAAGCTCTGCAGAATTATCCTCGGAATTTAGAATGCAGAAGGGAGCAGTAGCTCTCATTTGTAACCATGTTACAGCCTTTATTGTTACAGTATTTTCTGTTTTCTTCAAAGATTAACTCAATCGTATTTAAGTCTCTGGCTACATTACAGAGAGGGAGAAAACGGGCAGTGGGAACTGTTTTACTGTCTCTGCAGCCCTTCTTAATGCTCTACTGTCAGGACAAAGTAGCAGGGAAATTTCAACGTAGCATCACCATTCATATTGTTCTACCCCTGGCACTCCTGATTAAGCTCCCCTCAGGCTGATTCACTAGGGATTATGGGATATGGACACAGAGATTAGAAAGCAAGCCAGGAAAGGCTACATTCCAACTAGAAGAAAGGCAAGTATGTGATCTGTGCTGTCTGTCCTTGGTTCTGAATCCTCATAAGACATTTGAGGTGGGATGATGGCTGATATGGCTCCAAATAAGTATCAATAATGATTAAAAATGTGAAATCTGGAAACAAATCCAAAATCTATCATATATCATTCATGGGACTCTAGGCAAGTTATACAACCTATTCAGGTCTCAGTTTATTAGGTATGAGGTAGTACTAGAAACGACCTCACCGAATTGTTTTAAGAGCTAACCAAGAGATGGCAGACATGTAACTTAGAAGAGCAACTAGTGCTTGATAAGTTCTCAATAAGTAATAGCCAACTTAATTACTAGAAAAAATACTCACTCTTGAGCAATTAGTTTAGAGCTTTGTTTTTCTCAGGTGGTATCATCTGAAGTCCGGGCAGAGACTAAATCATACATGTGTAACTTCTCTACAACTCACATTTCTTCGAAACACTCAAAAATAAATTCTAATTCAATTTAATTCAAATTTAACATCTATTATGTGCAAAACCTCATACTGTGTATTTCAAGTAAAACAGAGATGAGGTATATGTTGCTTTTGTCCTTAAGGACCTTATAGCATTATAGGGAAAGATAAGCATGCACAAAGACATTCTAAATAAAGGAATGTGATGGACGATAATACAAGATAAGGATTCATTTGTCTTGGTTAGGGTGGATTTTAATGAAACGACATGGAAATTTAGCCCTAGGGGAAAAATAAGATTTTTATAGGCAAAAGTATTGGGAAAGTGTTCCAGGCTGGGAAATAATCTGGACAAAATTTAGATCCACCAAAGTACAGGAGAGGATTAGAGAATGGGAGAAATATATTGTGTTTGTAGCATGGAGTTTGTTGATTTGGAAAGAGAAAAGGAGGCCTGTGACATGGATGATTTTGCAGTGATCAAAGTCAAATCATTTTGGCAGGTGAAAAATGCAGGTGAAAGAGTTTTAACATAACTCTTAGGAAGTTGAGTAATTTTTAGGAAAACCAGCCCATGTCCTGACCTCTTCTATCCTTGCTTCTGGGCTGACTTAGGCTCAAGAACACAAGATGCTATATAATCCTTAATGCTCTCTCTACATCAGAAGTCTCAGCTTTGAAAGATCTGGCAACCTTACTTTCCTCTTGCTTCCCAGAAGAAAAGATGTTAACTTAAAGTTATTTTAAAAAGTTCCTTTTTTCTCTCCCCAAAACTTCTCTTTCTTCTTTCTCCTCCATCATAATAATTAACATTTATTGAGCATTAACTCTATTTGAAACACTGTACTTAGCTATTTACATATGAATAATAGATGACTCCATGAGTTGGGGGAAAATAAGGTTTTCATAGGCAAAAACTTTGGAAAAGGATTCCAAGTTGAGAGATAATCTGGACCAAGTTTAGATTCAGCAAAGTACAGAGAATGATTAGAGAATGAGGAAAAAACTGTGTGAGTTTTCTATATTATTGTACCTATTTTTCAGATAAGAAAATAGATGTTCATAAAGACCAACTGGCCTACTATTAACTCAACTAGTGAATAGTAACACCCAAGTCAAGGTCTGATTTCAAGCCCCTTAGGCACTACTCTGTGCTACCATAAATGGAATCAGATAGTTGGCAGGTCTTGAGGGTCACAAAGGTAGCACTTTGTTGGCTTCGACTTGAGAGCCAAGAGATGTGAGTTATGCGACATTTTTCAAGTCATTTGACTTTCCTAGGTCTTCACTTGTCCCAACAGTACAATTAGATAATGAATGTAAAACTTTTATGTTTTTATAGAACTTGGCTGTTTGTTCTTTCACACCTGTTGACCTTTTGGCTTTGATTCCCACCATAATCCACAATAATCCAATAATCCACAATAATCTTCATTTTGTATGTAATAGAACTCAGACTTAGAGAAGTGACTTTCTCAAGTCCCTGAGTCTGGGAAGTGTCAGAGCCAAGATTTGAGCACAGGCTTTCTGCTAACCAGCTCAGTGCTTTCCCCACCACTCCAAACAGAAGGCCTCCCTCAACAAGATTTTTGCCATATTTAATCTACTATCCCATGCAATCATTTTTGGAAAAGTCTGAATATTAAATTATCTTCTACATTATTATTATTATTATCATTATTACTATTACTATTATCTTGAGACGGAGTCTCACTCTGTCGCCCAGGCTGGAGAGCAGTGGCAATCTCGGCTCACTGTAAGCTCCGCCTCCTGGGTTCATGCCATTCTCCTGCCTCAGCCTCCTGACTAACTGGGACTACAGGCACCCACCACCACGCCTGGCTAATTATTTTTTGTACTTTTTTTTTTCAGTAGAGACGGGGTTTCACCATGTTAGCTAGGATGGTCTCCATCTCCTGACCTCGTGATCCACCCACCTCAGCCTCCCAAAGTGCTGGGATTACAGGTGTGAGCCACCGAGCCCAGCCTCCTAAATTATTTTTAAACTGCCACTGACACTTTTAAAATCAGCATGCAGCACCAATCTTCAAGTTACCTTTGTATAAGCTAAATAAAAGCACTCTAATGAGTTCACACAGAATGCTTTTCTCCAGTGCATATTCTCTGGGAGGAGAGTTATGCACATTTCTTTCCATGCCATTGAATGGATGGAGTTAATCGTGATGCCCCTAGATATTTACATCACAAATCTCTTTGGTATCCACCCTCCAGTCAAATGATATTAAACCGAGATTTCTCAGTGGTTTACAGTGATGTCAGAGGGTGTAGTCTAGACACAATCAAATCCTGAATTATAAAAAATTACCCTAAACCATAGCATTAGGAGATCTACCTAATGTAAATGACGAGTTAATGGGTGCAGCACACCAACATGGCACATGTATACATAGGTAACAAACCTGCATGTTGTGCACATGTACCCTAAAACTTAAAGTATAATAAAAAATAAATAAATTTTTAAAAATTACCCCAAATGCCCCAAGGCAGTGACTGGGTAGAGCATCTCAGCTACACAGTTGTTGGCAACAGCACATGTAAATTATGTTTCCTGGATGGAAGAACATAATCATTTGTCTAGAGAAATCCCCCTGAGCTCTAAAATGGACATGCTGTAAATAATTGGAGCTTTAACAAATTACAATGAGAATTTGCTTATCTTGTGGGGACTGCCCCCCGCCTTGTTCTCCACCTGAAAACCATTTCCTTTATGGTGATTTGAAGAATCTCAAATGTTCTAAGTTGGCATATGAAAATATATGGTAGTTTATCTTACTTGGATACCCGAAACGTTCTCCTCTCCCACAGAAGTGGTCTTCTCTGCCTAGCCAGTACTATATGACCTGGCAGCCTATGGTCAAAGCTGATTAGACCTGATAGGTACACAATGAGGAAACCAACCCGAAGGGTGGGCTATGCTATTCCAATTCTCTCTCCTGGAAATTTGGAACTGGAATACAAATGAGTCAATGAGATAAAGATCAGCAGGCTCTTGTCCACTGAGCAACTCAGACTGCCATCTGTGCTAAGTCCATGGTGAATGTAGCACAAGTGAAAGAGTTGGCCAAGGAATATGGGCTCATGAAGAGAAGAATGAAGCAAACAAGCAGAAAGAGACAGACATGAAAAACCAAGTGACTTTGGGGAGAAAATGAGAAAATACATGTCCTACTTTCTGCCTCTGAGACTTGGATGCACTTCCTGTTCGTGAGCAAAGGAAAGAACCCTACAAAGCTTTTCAATACTTTTCATTGCCTTCTTGTTTTACTTATGCTAGTTACTGTGCTGCTGGTAACGTGTTCTCTTTTTAATAAATATTCACATATGCTCTTATACTCTTAATAAACTTTCATTTTAATAAATAACAAATTATTTACATTATCTATAAATAACATATATGTTATTTATATATTTCAAGGACATATCTAGCATATATCCATGAAAAACTCGCTTAAGAAAACATGGTCTAATTTCATAACTCCATTAGAATCATGTGAAGCTGAAACCATAATAACCATTTCACAGAAAAGGAATTTGAGACTCAAAGAGGTCAAGTGACTTCTCCAAAGTTATACAGCCATAGAAAGCTGAAAGGAAGGCTTAAATCCAGTTCAGACCCTTTACCATCTTGACAGCTGACTGAGAGAAAAACTGTGGAAGAGTCACGAGATCTGGCCCTGTGATGTGCTTCCAGAGGAGTGAGCGAATGAGGCACAGGGAGACAGCATGTAAGAATGACAGTGGCCCACTTTACTTTCTACCTGGAGAGGTTCAGAGATATCGTAATCAAGGGAAAATTTATCATCACATCACTTGGGACTGTCAGAAAAATTGTGAAAGACTTTAAAAAGGGCAAAAGGGTTATTGGAGGTTCTGCCTAGTCTACTCTTTTGGGTTATAGATATTGTCTTTATGTTGGGTTATATTTCATTGTCTTTGAGCTATCTTACCACTTCATAAGTCAAGGAAAACTAATATTAATGCAAATGATGATTATTCTCTAGTAATGCAAATGTGTCCAGTGGAAGATATGATTGATTACTGCTCTCTGGATATTGATCGATTTTGCACCTATTTGTAAATCTATGTCAGCCTCCTGGTTGCCTATGTGTGTTCCTTAAATTTTCCTTGTAGTGGTTTGCAACATCGTATTGGCTCCCTCATTAATTCATGAGTTAAATAAAATATTTGACATGTGTTCATTTCATATTTATGTGAAAGTCATAGTATTAGCTTTTGTTAAAACTGTTCTTAAATAGGACAGATCTGCCTACTGCATTATACAATAAACCCAACAAGGTATAAGCAACTGTTACAAAGGAATAATCAAAAGTTATCCTTGGTTTCACGGATGCAATCAGACCAGAAAGAACCCCATGCACTAGATGGAAGAGAATGGAAAAATTAGAGCTATGAGAGACAAGAAAGAAAGGTTTCCCTTTCTGTTTCCAGGAGCTGGTTATGGAGCAGCAAATGCTACAGCTGCTTTAGTGACAGCTGAGCAGCCTGAGGAGGCAGCATGAGGGAGTGGACAGACAATGTGACCAGGAGTCTGGAGAGCTGAGATCTTGGTCCAACTCTGCCATTAACCAGCTGTGTGACCTTGGGCAACTCACTTAACCCTTCTGGCTCCCCATCTGCAAAATGAGAGGCCAGAACCAAATTATCTCCAAGGTCTATTCCAACAATAACTGGCTATGGTCTTGTGATTCTAAAGACACTAGGTGGTCATGGCTCAATGCCTCCTGAGCAATTCTTAGCTCTGAAATTAGCAGGCTTGTGGTAGAAGCCAAGGACTTGATGGTCTGTGGAATCTGGAATGAACTTCTCCCTTGTAAGCTTTTCTTCCATTAAGAATAATGGTCTCTGGCTAGGAGAAGAATATTGGGTGGGAAACACTGAACCATCCATGTGGAAGAACTCAAACTAAAGAAATAGACTTTTACAGGATATATTTTAAATCACTTCAGCCTACTGTAATAGAGAATATATTTTAATTGCTTCACAAAATAAAATTGAAAGTCATAAGTTGAGAAAAAAACCAATGCTTTTGAGAGGTTCTGCTATTCACTGTTTACTTTTACCTAAGTTTACCTGGAATCATCCCACAATTCCTAGAGTTTAGCTAGAGTTTGGATAACATTTTTTTTTTTTTTTTTTTTTTTTTGAGACGGAGTCTGGCTCTGTCACCCAGGCTGGAGTGGCCCAAGTTCGCAGTGGCACGATCTTGGCTCACTGGAGCAAGCTCCGCCTCCCGAGTTCATGCCATTCTCCTGCCTCAGCCTCCTGAGTAGCTGGGACCACAAGCGCCTGTCACCACGCCTGGCTAATTTTGTGTATTTTTAG
Source organism: Rhinopithecus bieti (assembly GCF_001698545.2). Lineage (NCBI taxonomy): Eukaryota > Metazoa > Chordata > Mammalia > Primates > Cercopithecidae > Rhinopithecus > Rhinopithecus bieti. The sequence goes on from NW_016807962.1 coordinate 3,005,697, forward strand.
TAGAGATGGGGTTTCACTTTGTTAGCCAGGATGGTCTCAATCTCCTGAATTCGTGATCTGCCCGCCTCGGCCTTGCAAAGTGCTGGGATTACAGGCGTGAGTCACTGCACCCGGCCGACTTTGGATAACTTTTTGGCTGAAAATACGACAAGGGATTAAGCACCAGTTGAAGAGCTAGGTAAGATGTCCTCTAATGCCCCCTATACCACACCTAACCCAAGTATTATGATTGGAAATAGTTCCTCCTTGTTTCCTCTTTTATCTCACTTTCAATTCTAGTGGCTGTGCATTGAGCTTGGAATATAGAGATTTTTGTTCAGAAAGTCACTTCCTCTTTCTAGGACCTATTCCTGTACCTGTAGAATAAGGGTGTTGGCTTTGATACGATTAAGGCCCTCTAAGTTCTGAACTTTGTTAGCAACTACAGTGTGCCAGTGGTCTGACAGGAGGGCAGAAAACAGAACTGAAGAACAAGATTCTTGACTTCATGGAGTTTAATTTTCCAGGAACACTTCTGCCTATTGGATTTGTGCCTGTGAATTCAAAAGGATTTTATTTGTCCTTGGAATCTATTTCCATAGTTCTAGATTGCCTGGAAATTCTCCTTCCCCAATCCTCTGCAATTGTTTTTGAGATATGGAATTGATACATTTCTACAAATGTTTCCTGCACATGACATCTAGTTCTCCATGGTTCAAAATGGTATTCTATTCCATTCTGTGAAGATCAGTGGGGTGAAACCTTAGACTTTTCAGGGTATGAACAATGATAAAAGACTTTATAAAGTAACAACAAATATCTGGTGTTTTCTCAATCCAAAGTAGTAGCATGATATTCATCAGATAACCTTATCATCCAATGTCACAAAGTAGCTAAACCCAGGAGGTCTGGAGTCAGCCAGAACAAGACCACAACCTATATTCCTCTTATTACTAGCTATGTGACCTTGGGCCATTCCTTTACCTCTCTGAGCTCATTTTCTCATCCTAGAGTTTTCTATGAATTCAATGAGAAAGTGCATGTAAAGCATTTAGCACAATATCTGGCTCACAATGAACACTCAATAAATGATAGCTATTATGAGATTAATAGCCAATAGCATGAAGATTCACAAGTCACCAGAATGACTCTTTTTCCAACTAGCCATAGTTTCAAAATATGTTGATCCTAGACAAACCATTTTACTCTTCTAGACTTCAGTCCCTCTATCTGTAAAAATGGGGAGATAAATGAAGTGTTCTCCAAAAATACACCTTTTAGGAAAAGTGTTCTATAATCATGAAAGCAAAGAGGTTTCATTACATTAATCACTTCTGTAAACTCCAACGGTTGATAAGTCAGTTTTCTGGGATGTCTTCTTAGAATAGCCTTAAGCAACTTACTCAATCTTGATGTGCTTAAGTTTTCCTATTTGCAAAATAAGAATAATATGAATACTTACCTCATAAGATTGTTGTGATTATTAACCGAATTAATCTATTAAAAGCCCCAGGTGTCTCACAAGGAGTGAGTGCTATATAAGCATTTGTTTGTTGTTATCACATTGTTGCTGCTGCTGCTTCTATTTTGAAGGATTCTGAGGTCAATTCTGAGTTCAAGAGAAACAAACACTGTCATTGGCTAGCTATGTCTAACAAAGACCTGGAAGAGGAAATGGCAACATATATGACTGAAACAGGAAAGTGCTATCAGTAGGTCACTGGGTAGGTCATTAGCTCTGGAGGAGAAATGCTGTGACCTGCTATACAAAAAGTTGGCTTCATTGGAGATTGGAATCATTTGAGAGATTAGAATCAGGCTCATGAGGGAGAGGCAGAGAAGGAGGAGAGAGCTTTTGGACAGAAAATATGGTAGAAATGTTTGCATCCTCAAGTCTTTCTGGAAATTTCCAAAATATATTAGAGCCCAGTACAAGGCCTTATTTTTGCCAGAGCCTTTTTCTATTCCAGAGATTGAAAAGATTTAGCCTCTCAAGTCACTAATTACCAAACTGGGTACAGTGTAGAGCTTAAAACTCCAATCCTAGTTCTGCGCAGGAACAGTGGTATGTTTTATTTTGTCCCATTTTATTTCAAGGAAATGTGAATTCTAATTCTTATTTGTCAGTTGCTGATGGTGTTAGGATTAACTTAAATATAGTTATTCCTAAGTACTTGGTGAAACTTTGAATTTAGAGTGAAGCTTCACTAATTTGGTCTTGTGTGTGTAGTATGGGGGAGTATAGTTTTTGGAGGAGGGCATTCAGAAGGTGCAATGCTTTTAAACATGCAACTTCAATAAAATTTTTTCAAATAGAATCCCTTTAGTGAGAATAACCATTAATGGAATACTTACTACAGTTCTCTGTGGTGTTAATATGATTCCCATTTTTCAGATAAGGAATGAAGGAATCAAGACTCAGGAAAATCTCTAACTTACTTAGGGTCTGCATTAGTTACATATTGCTGCATGTAAAACCACCTCCAGACCTCAATAGCTTAATCAATATTCTTTGATTATCTCTCATAAGTCTTCCCATTTGGGTGGCTCTGCTGATCTGAGCAAGGCTCTACTAATCTTGGCTGTGCTCACTCATGCCTCTTCAGTTAAGATGGCAGACCAACTGGGAACTGGCAGGTCTAGGATGACACCCCTCACATGTCTGTCATTGTCTGGCTGTCAGCTGGGTGATGAAGGTGACTGTCTCACAGCTTTCATCATCTAGCAGGTGAGCCTAGGCTTGTCCTTATGGCAGTAGCAGGATTCAGTGCACATGTGTGCAGAGAGAGAGGAAAAAGAGAAGGAAAAGGAGGAGGAGGGGAAGGAGTGGCAGGAGAGCAGCCACTATCTACCTCAAGTTCTCCTGAGCCCTAGGCTTGGAACTGGTATATTGTCACTTCTACCACATTCTATTGGTAAGTCCAGATTCAAGGGGGTGGAGAAACAGACTCTTCCTGTTGATGAGAGGAGCTACAAAGTCACATTACAAGGGCATAAATATAGTGGGAAATGAAGACTTGCAGCCTTTTTGTTTGTTTGTTTGTTTTGGTAATCTATCAAACACAAGTTTCTATCAAGAAGATAAGAGTTAATCCTTGACTAAGGGTTACTCCAGAGTTTAGGCTTTTTAACCAACTAGCTGTGTAGATTTAACACAATTGTAGTTAGTGTTGGGATTGCTGGCAGCCCTGTCTTCTGTGAAGGCTTCATCTCAAAGTTTTTTTTTTTTATTGTACTTTAAGTTCTAGGGTACATGTGCCTAATGTGCAGGTTTGGTACATAATGATACTTTGG
>NW_016807962.1:3010283-3060105 GCF_001698545.2 Rhinopithecus bieti
TTGTCTGTTACTGGTGTATAAGAATGCTTGTGATTTTTGCACATTAATTTTGTATCCTGAGACTTTGCTGAAGTTGCTTATCAGCTTAAGGAGATTTTGGGCTGAGACAATGGGGTTTTCTAAATATACAATCATGTCATCTGCAAAAAGGGACAATTTGACTTCTTCTTTTCCTAACTGAATACGCTTTATTTCTTTCTCTTGCCTGATTGCCCTAGCCAGAACTTCCAAGACTATGTTGAATAGGAGTGGTGAGAGAGGGCATCCCTGTCTTGTGCCAGTTTTCAAAGGGAATTTTTCCAGTTTTTGCCCATTCAGTATGATATTATTTCAACCATGGAGTAGAGGGTTAACTGTCAGCTGCAGCCACTCTAGTATAAACAACTTGCTCACACTGATAGATTCTCCTCTATGTCTTTATTTTCCAAAGTAAGAAAACAAAACAAAACAATCAACAAGAATCTCTGTAGTCTGGCAGAGCTCTGTGTAGGAGGACATGTGACATATTAAAACAGGGTTCAGTCATCAGCGTGGGGAGGAAAGGCACATGTGTCCTTTCAGTTGATCTCTGGATTGGGATACCAAATACTCATCCATCTTTAACTTCACCTGGTGAACCAGCCTGTCTTACACCAAAGTATTTATGAGAAACAGAAGACACTATTGCCAGAAAATGGCCTCATTCTTTTCTTGCAGTGGAACTACCATTAGGAAGTACAGTGTGAGGGGCACAGGTGCCTCTACCATGGGAAATGTAGAGTTTTGGTGTCTTGTATGCAGGTATTTTGTTTTTATAAAACCAATTTCAGTTTAATTATATCATTTAATTTTTACAAGCATTCTTAAGGGTACACAGCATAGAAATTAAGATTCCCTCGACAGTTGAGGAAACTGAGGCATGGGAAAAGGAAGGAGATTCCCAACATTGTAGGTTAGAGATGAGCTGAGCAGAAGAAACTTGTGAACTTAAAAACTAGTTGGGTTTATTTTTTTCCTGACTCCATTACCTGGGGATAGAGACGAAGGACCAATTCGCACTTGTTCTTGTGCCTGTGGAGGCAGCTGGGTGAATAACAGGCAGGTTAAAACACCCGCATAGAAAAGCCTTCAAATGAGAGGTTGCAAAATAGCAATCTATGAGCCATACCTTCCCTGCTGATATTGTATCTGAATCATGCAGTGTTGAAAAACAAATACTTTAAAAACATTTTGAAATTATGAGGCCTTCTATAAAAACCTGGATTTTGTATTCTCTTGAAAGATAAAATCTAGAAATACTGGGCTCACTCACATTCCTATATGTATGGTAACAACATACCAGAGTGCAGAAAAGGCAGACTTTGGGATGGCCATTCCTTCTTTAACTTTGATAGTCTCCTTCTGGCCAGGTTCATCTTGTTCCCCATATGCATTTATATTTACAGCCACTTTTAACAAGTGACACTTACAAAACAAACAAACAACAACAAAAAATAAAACAAAATCATAACCACACCTTGAGATTCCATTGTATTTTTGTAGGAATGTATTTCCTCATTCTGTAGTTAAGAACAACTTTTCCTTCCACCTTAATATGATAATTATCAGAGCAAATTAACTCACCTCTGAATAACAGGCTGTATGCTTCTTCATTTTGATCCCAAGCTGAGGTATTTGGAAGGGCTTCCTCTAAGAGACATATATTAGTCTGTTCTCATGTTGCTATAAAGAACTACCTGAGGTTGGGCATGGTGGCTCATGCCTGTAATCGCAGCACTTTGGGAGACCAAGGTGGGTGGATCACTTGAGGTCAAGAGTTTGAGATTAGCCTGGCCAACATGGTGAAATCCCGTCTTTACTAATAATACAAAAATTAGCCAGATGTGGTGGCACATGCTTGTAGTCCTAGCTACTCGGGAGGCTGAGGCATGAGAATCACTTGAACCCAGGAGGTGGAGGTTGCAGTCAGCCAAGATCGTGCCACTGTACTCCAGCCTGGGCAACAGAGTGAGACTCCGTCTCAAAAACAACAAAACAAAACAAACAACAACAACAAACAAAACAAAATAAAAACTACCTGAGACTGGGTAATTTATGAAGAAAAGAGGTTTCATTGACTTGCAGTTCTGCAGGCTGTTACAGAAAGCATGGCTGGGAGGCCTCAGGAAGCTTACAATCATGGTGGAAGGCAAAGGGAAAGCAAGCACGTCTTAACGTGATGAATCAGGAAAGAGAGTGAAGGGGGAAGTGCCACACACTTTGAAACCATCAGATCTTGTAAGAACTCACTCTCAGGAGAACAGCAAATGGGAGATCCACCCCCATGATCCAATCACCTCCCGCCAGCTCCCTCCCCCAACATTGGGAACTACACTTCAACATGAGGTTTGAGTGGGGACACAGAGCCAAATCATATCAAGGCATCTCCTGAACTAGGTCTTGAGAAGTAGGTAAGAGTTAGCTGTGTGAAGAAAAAAAGGCAAAGACATCCCAGGTTGACAATATATGCTAAGCAAAGGCAGAGAGACTTGCAACAGTCTGTGTATAAGAGGAAATCCGAGTCAGCTTCTTTTACTGGAGGAAAAGAGTAGCAAGAATTGAGACCTGACAGATAAATGGTGTCTAAGTCACACAGGCCCTGTATGTCATGTGAGGAAAGGTGACAATTATTTTTTTCGTCAATGGAAAAACAGTTAAGGGTATTAAGCAGAAAATGAATTTACCCAAACAGCTAAGGGTGTTAAGCAGAGGATGAATTTATTCACAGGATGACATGGTGATATTTGCATTTTAAATAGATTATCTGGCAGCTATGTAAAGGATGAATTTAATGGCAGGCAAAATTGGAAGCAAGGAAACCATATCAAAAGTTACTGCAAGAATCCAAGTAACAGGTCGTGAGGGACTCATTTGAGAAATCCTATAGGAAGTAAGACCAGCAAATCAAGAGATATATTATTTGGACATTTATTGAACACTAATTGTGTGTAGAATACTATGGGAGAAATTAACTGTCTAGTCCTACTTTCTATGTAATGCCTCAGTTCCCAGTAAGTGGTTCCCCAATCTCTGATTGGATATTACCAATGGCAGGGAGCTAACACCTCATGTCATAGTCAATTCCTACTTTAGTGATTATAAACTACTTTCTTATATTGAAAATTTAACCCTCCTCTTCCCCAAATTTCTGGTTTAGTCCTCAAGCTGCAGTGACGAAACTTAATCCCTATTCTGAGTAACAGCATTGCAGGTATTTGATGACAGGAATCATGTTTCTCAAAATTTCTGCCCTTTTCAACTAAAAAGTTATTTAGTTTTTTTTTTGTAGAATTCAATGCATACTCCACCTGCTCCCAGAACACAACATTTTCGAATTCTACCCATTGTCTAAAGGCTGGCTTCAATGTCACCACATTGCCTCTGTGTCATGTGTCAATGGATAGATTTCAATTTCCAATGGGATTCTTAAAATGTAGCACTCAGAATTGAGCCTCATTTTCCTCAGTGGTCTAACATTTATTTGAACAGGCTCTCTTCTCGTCCATCTTTTGGGATACAATGCCGTTACTAATGCACTTAATGATACAAAAGTCCAGAAGGTTCCATTGAGATAGGATTGTAGAGCAGGAGTGCTCAGCATCTGGTGCTGGAACCAGCAGCATCAGCATCATCTCAGAGCTTATTAAAAATGCAAATTCTCAGGCTCTCCCCTGATCTGATTCAGAATCTGTGGGGGATGGGCCCAGGAATCTGTGTTTTCAAAAGCGTTCAGAGTAATTTTTGCACATGCTAAAGTTTGAGATGCTGTAAAGGGTCTTTGAGCATGTGTTTAAGGAGATTTCAAAAGACCAGGTGCTTATCTTTAAATAAACCCTTTGTCTTCTCTCAAATACGGGCTTATGCAAGCTTTCTTAGGACCATGGACAGTGGCAGCAAACTGTGAACATTATTAAACGCTGGGGAAGGGAAACACCACGTAGCTAATTAAATTTTACAATCCAGTGGTTGTGAGAAATACAAAAAAAAAAAAAAAAAAAAAAAAAAAAAAAAAATATGCCTTTGGTCAATCCATCACAAAGAGGACTGAGCTGCTGACCTTTTCATTCTGCCTGTGCTGTGCGCGCAGCAACTCTGTAACCTTTTCCAGCTGGAATAGAAAGTTCAATTAAGTTTGTTGGCTCAGAAATCTGCCCGTGTCCCGGAGAGCAGATTAGGCACTTAGGGGCTGCAATTATCCATCTGCTGCTTCTGCAAAACTGAAAAGAATGCACACGTGCCGTACCTATCTCTGGGCATATGCAGAGGCGGATATGTGTATATCTGTATGCATGTGCACATGCGGAGGCTACAGACAGGCAATGGCTGCAGCTGAGAAATTCAATCATTTCCAAATTTGGGTTCTTTATGTATTGTTGGTGATGATTTTTTAAGTTAGACAAGAGCCTGATAGTTGGGACCTGCCCAATTCCTGGCCACCACATTCACCCTCCCTTTATAACTGGATCTTCTGACCAACACCGTGGACCTTTCCCCAGGTTTGAGGGCAGAGCATGGCCTTAGTCATAACTAGGGACATTTACTGAAGCTGCTTTCAATATTCAGGTGACTAAATATCAAAGTCTACCTTGCTTGGGAAAGTAATATGTGTAGTGATTAAGAGTACTAGCTACAGAAGTTGTGTCTGCATCTCAGCACAGCAATTTACAAACTGAAAACTTGAAGATGTCTTTTTAACTCTCTGAGCTTCAGTTTCCTCATCTGTAAAATGGCGATAATAGTATTAACCTCATAAAGTGGTCATGAAGATTAAACAAGGCAGCATATTTCATTTTCTGGTACATAGTCTATTGAATAGATAATAGTCATGCTTCTAATGATATAATTGAGAGTCACTTTGAATTTAGGCTGTGGTTTGCTGGGTGGATCTTTTTTTTTTTTTTTTTTTTAAGACCCAGGCTGGAGTTCAGTGGCATGGTCAAAGGTCACTGCAGCCTTCATTTCCTGGGCTCAAGGGATCTTCCTGTGTCAGCTGCCCCAGTAGCTAGGGCTATAGACGTGTGCCACCATGCTCAGTTGTTTTTAATTTTTTAGTTGAGATGGGGGTCTCACTACATTTTCCAGGCTGGTCTCCAACTTCTGTCCTCAAATAGTCCTCCCACCTTAGCCTCCCAAAGTGCTGGGATTACAGGTGTGAGCCACAGTGTCCGGCCACTGGGTCTTTAAATTTCTCCTGTAACACCTATGTCCTATGTCTAGAAACCGGGGAACCATCTTCCCTTGCCTTGATAATATCTGTAGTACCTCACTACCTCTAGGATTATGTCCTGTCTATTCTCTTGTCATAATCTATAGTCTTCTCCAAATTTTACAACCACTGTAGCATGTTCTAGTGGTTATTCTTGGAAGACCAGGAAAGTGAGATTTTAAAAGTGTAAGTTAGATCTAATCACTTTCCTTAATCTCATCCTATTCCCAAGCATAAAGCTCTCCAATGGCCTTCCATAGTCTTTAAATAATATCCAGACTCTTCACAGTGGACTATAATGCCCACTACAATCTGGTCCTCGCCTAATCTCATTTTGTATTTATTGACTTCTGGCTCACAATTCTCAGGACACAATAGCTTTCTTTTCAGACCCTTAAATATACCCAGATTCTTCAGCCTCAGGACTTTTGCACTGCTACTTTGTCTGCCTGGAGTGCTCTTTCCCTGGGTCTTCCCCTAGACCTTAGCATCCATGGTTTTTTCTCACCATTTAGTACCATCTCCTTGGAAGGTCTTCCTGGATTACCCTTTCTAAATTAATGCACAGCTGCCACCCCACCCTCCAGTCACTCTTTATCCAGACTCAAGATTTATTTTCTTCATAGTTAACTTGTTATTGATGTGTTACATATTTATTATCTATCTCCTCACCAGTAAATTACAGACTTCATGAGAGGAGGGACTTGGTTTGTTCTGTTTTACACTCTGTCTCCAGCACTAGATAAGTTCCCTACTTGAATAAAATATAGACAATTTAGCATTTGTCAAATGAATACATTAACAGGCTCAAGCCTAGGGCCTGGTGCCCTTCTTTGATGACATTTGCTTGGGTCATATATTGTTCTTCGCTTCTGGACCCCATGTTGCTTGCTTGGCTCAGACACATCCCACTTCTTTTTGGATCTCCCTAGTCCCAATCACCTCACTAATTCATTTTCAGGTATTCGGCATCATAGTTCCTGAATACCATGTTTTGTGTGCTCTCTTTAACTTCTTCACCATTTTTGCAGATAGGTATCTGTAAGCCAAATACAAAGTCAACTCCAATTGGTACATCTGGAGCAATATTCTTAATGAAGTCTAAAATTCTTAAGGCAGAGATATTTGCTTCTTTTCTACCCCTGCAGCCTCACCCTGCCCCTTGCTGCCTGAGATACTGAATATATAATTGGAAAACGGCCAGACTGCATTTGGCAGTTGTATTAGTCCATTTTCATGCTGCTGATAAAGACATACCTGAGACTGAGTAATTCATAAAGAAAAAGAGGTTTCATGGACTCACAGTTCCATGTGACTGGGGAGGCCTCACAATCACAGCAGAAGGCAAAAGTCATGTCTTGCATGGTGGCAGACAAGAGAGAGAATGAGAGCCAAACTAAAGAAGAAGCATCTTATAAAACCATCAGATCTCATGAGACTTATTTACTACCAGGAGAACTCTATGGAGCGAAACCACCCCATGATTCATTAATCTCCCACCAGGTCCCCCCCCTCCCCACCCAACACATGGGAATAATGGGAGCTACAAATCAAGATGAGATTTGGGTGGGGGCAAAGCCAAACCATATCAGCAGAAAAACTCTGACCCACAACCTCTGCAGCAATTGGCCCCAAATGGTCAGGATTTGGTTAATCCTTGCCACTTCCTTAATTTTTGCCCCTACTTCTAAGTCAAGACCAACCATAGGAAGTCAAGCACTTTTCATAAACCAGTCATATAGGATGCCTGTTTCTACTTTCTTAAGCCAACAACCTCCACTCTGAGCACCTGAACTCTTAGTTTTTTCCATTATAAGCTTCTCCCACTACCCTGTCTGCTTTTGAGTCTGTCAAACACTAGTGATGTTGACTGACTGCCTTGCTACAGAAAGTTCTGAATAAAGAACCTCTTCCTCTTCTCATTTGAGTTGTCATTCTTTATATCCACATGTATGGTCTAGGTATCTACTGCTGCAAAACCAATCATCCCAAAATGTAGTGGCTTAAAATACTCATTTTGCTCATACTTTTGATGTCAAGAATTTAAGAAGAGGTCCGATAGGTGGCTTCTCTCTGAGCCATCTGGTATCAACTGTGCCAGCTGGGCCTGGAGGATTAACTTCCACTGTGGTTTCTTCTTGGTCATGGGTGGAGGCATGTCTGGTAATTCAGTGCACTTTGTCTTTTGTTTCACTCCATGAGGTCTTATTCTTCAGGGCCCTAACGTGATATTCTCAGGGCAGTCACACTTCCTGCATGGGAGCTGGCTTCCAAGCGACAAGAAGCATATGCTGCCAGGCTAGTTAAGAGCTACACCTAAAATGGCCCACGGCCGTATCCATCATATTTAATTGGTTAGATCAATCATGGGACCCACTGGGATTTTAGGAATATGTGGCAATAGTCTCTATCTCTTAATGAGGGAAGGCAACAATGTATTATGGAAGAGCATGTGGGATGGGAGATATTGCTGTGACTGTCTTTGAAAATACAATCTGTCATGTTTCCCCTTCCTTTCTGTTTTCCAGCTACACTAGTATGACTTTGTTATCGCAAATACATGACGTTCAGGATCTTTGCAAACACTGTTACTTCTGCCTAAAATGGCTTCTTTCCAAATCCTTGTCTAGTTATATTTAACTTTCACTGCAAATTTTAGCCACAATATCACTCCTTTCATATCCTTGGGGGAAATATTTCTTGATACCCCCCTTCAAACCCACACACAGAAACTAAATCAGATCTCCCCAATTTTCTTTCTTAACAACATTTGTCAAAGTTTCAAATTATGATCTTGTACTATTTCTGAGTTAATCTCTATTTTTTCTCTTCCCCACATGTGGATGTAAACTTCAGGGGAGCAGAGTCTGAGCTTCTGCTCCTCAACATTTTACCCCAGTGCCAAGTACAGTCCTTGACGCATAGTAGGTGATTAATACACTTTCGTTAAATAAATCAGTGCCTGAACTTGCTGTTAGGGACTTGAGCCCATTGAAGAAGTCAGTTCATGGGGAAATTACACCTGCTTAACAATGTCAAAATGTAAAGATTTTTCAGCAATTGTTGTTCTCATTTAGTCCCTCCTGAATATTGACCAATCGTGCTAAAGGCTCCAGGTCAGTCGAACAGAGTGAAAATGGCCTTGACTTTGTCTTCAGGAAGACTTGGGCTTGAATTTCTATGCTTACTAACTGTGAATGTAGGGGATTTATTTAACATTTTTGACCTTCCTAATTTCTCCATCTGTAAAGCAGGAATAATAATATATGGCTTATAGAATCTTTTTAAAGTTTACGTTAGATAATAATCACATAATAGTTAGCATAATGCTTGAGCCAATAATCACCCCCAAAGTTTAAACTTTATACAAACAATTGAAAATGCAAGCTTTAGCATAATGCCTTACCCTTTTTCCTTGATATATCCTATTGGCACTGGATGATGCAATTTTTGCTTATACATGATATTTCATCTTTAGTCTGATTTTAGTGTGCTTGTTAAGGTAACCTGTAAATATTTCACTATTAAACATTTTAAAATTCAAATTGACTTCTAATAAAATCAGCATAATTGATTTATTGGCTCAAAAAAATTTAAAAATGATCTTCTATGGCTATTTCAGCTATTAATTTATTTATTCATTCACTCTCTTTTTTATCATTGGGTAGAACAACAAAGAAAACATTTTGAAGGGGATTTCCTTATCTGAAGGAACTATAATACATTTTGGAAATAAGTGATGTTTAGAAAAACTAAGTTGTTTGGGAATAGTAGAGACTGAACTCTAAAAAAGCTTGCAGCACCAGTGATTTAGGTTGCATCAGACTCCACAGACAGGAGTTTATTACACAGATGCCAGGGACTTTACATACATGACCTGCAAGCATGTTCCCAATTTACAAATGAGGAAACTGAGAGTCAGAGAGAAAACAGTGCACTAGCAGTAAATGGTGCAGCAAGAATTTGTATCCAATTTTGTGTTAGTATTAGCAGGTGCTCTTTCTCCTCTGAATCCTTTCACAGCTTTTTTCCAGCCATGAAGAGATAGGCAAAGCAATAGAGAGCTATCACAGCAGGGAAATTAATTTCAAGTTGCCTTAGTCATTGCTGTCAAATTCAAAAGCCCCGACATGGATTAGCGGCCTGTCCACTTCCTCCTCTGAGAGGAACTACCAGTCATGCTCGTGTGTGGCCAGGGTGGCACCCCCAGAGCCTCTGCCAGCCCCGCCATCAGACAGGACGTGTCTGGGAAAAAGAATTTGCAGCCAACTGCTCTGCCATTCAGGTCCCCATCTGTGTCAATTGAGTAATTTATGGATGCACTTTTTCCTGCACTGCAAAGGAGATGCACAGGACCTTTGGAAATAATTCAATCTCTTTTAAGGAAACACATTTGGGGAAATTATTGTTAATGCATCTGAGTAAGAGGTGCTCAACCCCAGCAAATATTTCATGCAATTATAGCAAATATGAGACAGTGACAACCAGTGACCATCAATCATTCCCCAGATCAATAATAACCATGGAACATGAAATCAAACCTAATCAACACCCTGTGACGAAAGAACAGGGCCTCTTTTCTTTGCTCATAGGGTCATAGTCCCTTGAAAGGATTGGCCTGGAGTCCTTGAGATTGTACAAAATGCAAAAACAAACATAAAAATGTGGGCTTTAATATTAAGCAAGCCTGGATAAGACATTATAAATACTTGCTCTCAATATTGAACAAAATTATATAGTATAATAATTAATACTCACTGTATACTTTTTCTTGATACCATGCATTATGCTAAGAACATAATCTATTCTCTCTCATTTAAGTCGAATAATGTATGTGTAGGTTATGCACCAGTATGTCTTCTTTACACTGAGGAAACCATATCTCAGAGATGGGCTTGCTTACTTATGGTGACATTCACAGCAATTGACAGAACCAGTGCTCAAATCCAGTCCTGTCTTACCAAAGCTTTAGTAATTTTTATGTTGGTTGCACGTTAGAATCACCTGGGGAGATTTTTTAAAGAATCACTGTCTGATCTCCACCCACCTTACAACATCTGAATCATCACCCTTTGAGGGTGGTGATTCAGCATGTATTATTTCAAGCAAACATCTTGGTAAGTTGTAGCAGACATACAGAAAAGTGTACAATGATATGTGGCACAGCATATTGTCACAAAGTAAACACACACCCATGTATGTAGCACACAGTTCAAGAAACAGAACATTATCAGCCCAGAAGCATGCGGGGGGCCCCTTATGCCCTTTTCCAATCACTACCACCTCATTCTGTCACAAGGATAATCATTATCCTGACTTTAAACAGCAGAATTTTTTTTTTTTTTTTTTTTTTTTTTTTTGAGATGAAGTCTCACTCTGTCGCCCAGGCTAGGGTGTAGTGGACCAATCCTGGCTCACTGCAACCTCTGCTTCCTGGGTTCAAGCGATTCTCCTGCCTCAGTCTCCTAATAGCTGGGATTAAAGCATGTGCCATGATGCCCTGCTAATTTTTGTTGCTGTATTTTTAGTAGAGATGGGGTTTTGCCATGTTGGGCACGCTAGTCTCAAACTCCTCACCTCAAATGATCTGCCCACCTCGGTCTCCCAAAGTTCTGGGATTACAGGTGTGAGCAACAAGGGACTCAGAGCCCAAGAATGAGCAGGAGCTGTTCTTCCTGGGCCAGAGGTGCTGCTCTGTCTTCACCATTTCTAGGAAATGATTCCCGCAAGTAACTGAATGATGGGCCAAAGGATTCCAGAATTGTCGAATCTTACTCCTTAGAGTTATCCCTTTAACCTGGTCTCCCACTTGAGACTGCCAATGGATGGGCCCAAAGGGGTGGCCAAAATAACCACAACAATGATTAAAGAGTTGATAGTAGAAAAAAAAAAAGACAGCAGAGATTTATTATTTTTCCTGTTTCTGAACTTTATGTAAATGCAGTCATACAATCGACATGCTTCAGTGTCTAACTTCATGTATTTATGGGATTCATCAACATCTTGGGGTATATTAGGGATTTGTTCATTATTGTTGCTGTAGAGCATTTCATTGAATCTATTACAGTTCATTTAGCCAACCTGCTGTTGATGGACATCTTTCCCATTCTTGGCTATTATAAATTATGCTTCTACTAACATTCTTGTATCAATCTTTTGCTTATCAAAAGTGTTTTCCTTTCTGTTGAGTGTCTAAGATTGGAATCACTGGATCACAAGCTATAAAAGTATATTCAGCCCTAGTGAATCCAGGCATGTGTTCTTTTAGAAGTTCCCAGGTAATTCTAATGCACAGCGAGGGTTGAAAAATCCTGCAAAAGCTTGTACCACTTCTTTTATATAGAATTTAACTGATATTGCTTTATGGAACAACATAATAAAGTCATACTAAAGTTCTAGGTAGAACATTTTATCATCTTACTAAAGAGAGCCCCTTCTGCTCCCTCTAATCCTAAATACTATTTCCCTGAACCACGGCTTCCTAACTTTTTAATGTCTAAGCCTCAAAGCTGGCTAGTCCCGGAAGAGAAAAGAGACCGGAAGCTTGTGTCTTTTATTCTTAGAAACAGGAAGACTTTTGTCATTGCAAGGGAGAGTATAAATCTAATAGTATCCTTTTGGCATGAAATCTTTTAGTCATTGAAGACCCATGAAAGGAACCAATGGTGTTAGGAGAGATAATAAACATACAAAGTCCTTAGTACAGAGGCTGGTTCTCAGTGAATGGTGTTGTAATTATGATTATGATTATTGCTATTATCAGTAGCAGCCACGGAAGTGAAAATATGCCAGAGTTGTGGTTTCTTCATGAAGCAGACTTGATCAGTCATTTCTGAATACTCATACGTGTACTATGGGCCAGAATCTGTATATGGCACAATAAATTCAGGGAGGAATAAACCAGGCTGTCTCGAAGACACTCACTGTCTACCATTGTCTAGAGGGTGAGGGTCAGCTCCAACTTGATTTCACTCTACTTCTTGTCTTGAACTGCATCTCAGCTCATTCTGCCTATGAGTGCCCTATGTGGTAGAGAAGGCATGTTTAAAATGGTAGATGACTCAGAGAAAGTCCATCCCCACTGTTCCTGGAAAATGGAAAAACAAATACCTGCTAAGCATGGGCCATGAGCTTTATTTCATGCCTGAAGGGATCTGCACGCATAGATCTCCTCCCCCAGACACCGCCTGCTTTTGTCAGGGTGCTTCTAATCTCAAATGAGAGAATAACTCAATTTGACTCAGGAAGAAAAGGGTGGAAGAGATTTGGGTTGAAAATTTCGGTGCGCACAGGAGCCCAGGAGTAAACTCCACCACGAAGCCTCCAACAGGGGGAAGTAAGTAGCTCCGGGAATGAATGGGTCTATCTGTTTTGGTTCTTTGATCTCTGTGTTTGCATTTGACTCTGACCATCTATCTTTTTGTCTCTCTCCACCTCTCTCACATTCTCTGTAGGTCATGGGTCCGCTTCATCTGTCTATGCCTATGCTACTTTCTCCCCTCTGTTTTCCAGATTTCTCTCCTTACTCACAGTCTCTGCCTCACAACTTTGTTGTGCACAGGCCTTTGGCTTGCCATGTCCTTAAATCTGTCTCAATTTAGTGTTAGGGTTTCTGGAATTCTAGTGTCCCTGTATATTTGCAGTTTTCTTCTGAGACTCTTCATTCAAACTTCCACAGCATCTTATTGGCTCAATTGTTTAGTGCTATCCACTTGAATCACAGGTTGACTCACTGACTTTTGGAAGGGTGTCCTCTGTGTCAGGGGCCTAACTCCAACATAATCTGCTGTAGTTAGAAGAGGGTTTCTTCATCTGTACTACAAACTATTCAGTTAAAAGATGGACAATGTGTTTAAAGATGCGTGCAATAGGCAATGAAACACAACTTAAAAACCTGTTAATCTTCAGAGTCTTAACATTTGAAACTTGCTTGGCCAGGAGCTCCTGAAAGCCAGAAATTTTATTTTAGACCTCTTTGAATATTCAGCAATTTGTTCATTAGGCTCAATAAATATTTCTGAAATAAATTAGTTTACTTATCTATACTCTGCCTCTTTCATAAGTGTTGCTTCTCTTCATGTCCCAAGACTAGGATTTTGTACTTTCACTTACTCATTCAACAGATCAGATATTTACTGAGCATCTGCTTTGTACAGCACACTATTTTAGACACTTGAGATTTAACAATGGATAAAATAGACTAAAACTCTGCCTTGTGGAACGTAATAGTAACTGCTAAGAAAAATGATAAAGTAAGGTAATGGGATAGTGATGAGGAGAATTGTTTATTTTCAGCTTTGTTGAGGTATAATTGACAAAAATTATGTCTTTTAAGGCCTGCAGTGTATCTTTTCCAAGCTATTTTATACAAATAAAAAATTGTATATATTCAAAGTGTACAATATGATAGTTTGACATACATATGTCAATATGTACATAGTACGTATGTACTATGTACTATGCAATATGTACTAATTACCACAATTAAAGTGATTAACACATCTTCCCTACATGTAATTATCATTGTGTTTGTGTGTGTGGTGGGGGAGGAGGGTCAAGGAAACTTAAGATCTGGTCTCTTAGCATACTTCAAATAAATAATATGTTATTAACTATAGTCACCATGGTTACATTAGAAACCCAGAACTTATTCATCTTATAAGTGAAAAAGTGTGTAACCTGTGACCAGCATCTCCCCATTTTCCTCACCCCCATTCCCTGACAATCACCATTCTATTTTCTGCTTCTATGAGTTTAACTTTTTTAGAATCCACATATACATGAGATTATACAGTATTTGTCTTTCTGTGTCTGCCTTTATTTCACTTAGCATACTCTCCTCCAGGTTCATCCATGTTGTCACAAACGGCAGGATTTTCTTGTTTTTTAAGGTTGAATAATATTTTATTGTATGTATACACCACACTTTACCTATTTGTTTGTCAATGGACACTAAGGTTGATTCCTTATCTTGGCTATTGTGAATAGTGCTGCAATGAACATGGGCTTGCTGGCTCCAGCCCCTCTCAGTTGCGTTCTAAGGGCAGCCCTGCCTGTTCAGAGATCCCTGGAGGATACACTCTTCCATGCCTCCAGTGGCAGGCCCACCAAACCGACCTCTATTCCACTGTGGGTTTTTACAGGACCCTGCAATTCCTCTTCATACTTTCCCATATACATTCATATACATACAGGTACACACACATACACATATTGTGAAATGATTACTGTAGTCAAGCTAATTCGCATATTCATTACCATGCATAGTTACAACATTTGTGTGTATGTGTATGTGTGTATTTAAGATCTACTCTCTTAGTAAATTTCAAGTATGTAATACAGTCTTATCAACTATAGTCACCATGATGTGTACTGGATCTGCAGAACTTGTTCTCACTGTATAGCTGAAATTTTCTACCCTTTGACCAACAGAGAGAGACTATTTTAGATAAGGTGGTGTGAAAAGCCTGGTTTGAAGAAATAATGTGAAGTAATTAATTGAATAAAAGTGGGGAACAGACTTGCACAAATTGAAGAGGGAGCTTTTCATTCAGAAGAAACAAGCAGTAAGTAGGATGAGCTACCACATACAGGTCTGTAAGACAGCAAGATGGTATGATAGCTGGGTTCTGATAGGGACCCCAGTGACCCTTGCTTCAGGGTATGTCTTCCCTTGTATAGTGTCCTTCCATCCACTTTGATTCGGAGTTAGTCTGTGTGATCAATAGAGTATAGCAGAGGTGACAGTGTAACTTCCTCTAATAGGTGAGAGGAGGCACTGGTGATTCTGCCTAGGTCTCTTAGATCACTCACTCTGGGAGTAGTCAGCGCTATACATTGGAACACACAGGAGTCCTATAGAGAGGTCCTTGTGGAGAAGAACTGAGGCCTTTTGCTAATAGCTTGCATCAGCTTGCTGGTCATGTGAGTGAGACACCCTACAAGTGAATATGCCAGCCCCTGTCAAGCCTTCAGATGAAAGCAGCCTCCGTGGACAACTTGAGTGCAACCTTGTGAGAGACCTTGAATTAGAACAGTTCAGATAAGCTGCTCCCAAACTCCTGACCCACAGAAACTGTGAGAGATTCTAAATATTTACTGTTTTGAGCTGCTAAGTTTTGCAATAATTTGTTATGCAGCAATAGATGGTAACTACAGGCAGGCAGTGAATCTAGAACAGAGTGAGCTTTGGAAGAATGTTGAGAATTAGCTTAGAGAGGGAGCACATGTTAATATCATATATGACTTTGTAGGTTATGATAAGGAATTTGAATTTATTCTGAATTTGATGGAAAATCATTGAAGGACTTTGCTCATAGAGGCGGCATTAGGTTTTAAAAATATAATCCAGACTACTGAACAGACAATTAAACATAGGCGCAAGAGTGTAGGCAGGGAGAGCTGTTAGATATTTATGTGATTTGTCCAAGTGAAATGTGATGGTGGGATGGACTTTTCAGGCTCTGTTTGAATGGTTGAATTGATGGAATTTTCTGATGGATTGGATGTGAGATTTGAGAAAGTAAAAAGTCACGGTGAATTCAAGTTTTTTTTTTTTAACTATCAGAAACTGGGAGGAAAAGATGCCATTTGTGGAGGGGAGGGTCACAGTGGTGGTGGTGGTGGTGGTAATGGGGGCAGATTTGAAGGTTAGAGAATGCAATATTTAGAGATCAATAAGAAGAAGAGGAGCCATCCATGAAGACTGAGAAGGAATATCCTGGGAGGTAGGAAGAAAATCAGGGGAGTGCACAGTCCTAGGGGCCATGGGAAGGAAGTGCTTAAAGAAGCAGGAGTGAATGACTAGATGAGAGTGTTTTAGTAAGATGAGCTGTGAAAACTAAGCCTCGAATTTGGCATAGTGAAGATTGTTGATAAACTTAGGGATAACAAACTGTCTTGCAGATACAGTTATAAATTAATTAATCCCAAAGTGTATTTTGCTAGGTTTTCTTTTCTGTGCTATGAGAAAATAAATGCAATCACCACTGTTTGTCCCTCATCTGTCACGTTTATGCAGCGATCTTCATTTTATGAATCTCCTCCATATCAACTGACCTATCAATGGCACCTGAATCTTCACGCTTGGAGAACTGTAGTTACTAAGCACCTGTCTTGCATTGGAAGTTAAGAATCCTGTGTCAATTTTTGCTTTTGTTGCAATTGCTTTTGGTGTCTTCGTCATGAAATGTTTGCCTGTTCCTATGTCCAGAATGGTATTGCCTAGGTTGTCTTCCAGGGTTTTTATAGTTTTGGAGTTTACTCTTAAGTCTTTAATCCATCTTGAGTTTATTTTTTGTACTGGTGTAAGAAAGGTGCACAGTTTCATTCTTCAGCATATGGCTAGCCAGTTATTCTAGCACCATTAATTGAATAGGGAGTCTTTTCCCCATTGCTTGTTTTTGTCAGCTTTGTTGAAGATCAGATGGTTGTAGGTGTGTGGCCTTATTTATGGGCTCTCTGTTCTGTTCTGTTGGTCTATATGTCTGTTTTTGTGTAAGTGTTATGCCGTTTTGGTTACCGTAGCCCTGTAGTATAGTTTGAAGTCGGGTAACGTGATGCTTCCAGCTTTGTCTTTTTTGCTGAGATTGCCCTGGTTGTTGGACTCTTTTTGGTTCCACATGAATTTTAAAATAGTTTTTTTCTAGTTCTAGTTTCTAGAATATCAATGGTAGTTTAATAGGAATAGCATTGAATATATAAATTGCTTTGAGCAGTATGGTCATTTTAATGATATTGATTCTTCCTATCCAAGAGCATAGAATGTTTTTCCATTTGTTTGTGTCATCTCTGATTTCTTTGAGCACTGTTTTGTAATTCTCCTTGTAGAGATATGTAATTTCCCAGGATAGCTGTATTCCTAGGTTTTTTATTCTTTTTGGGCAGTTGTGAATGAGATTGCCTTCTGATTTGGCTCTTGGCTTGACTGTTGTTATATAGAAATGCTGGTAATTTTTATTCGTTGATTTTGTATCCTGAGACTTCACTGAAGTTGTTTATCATTAACAAATGGAATCTAATTAGACTAAGAGCTTCTGAACAGCAAAAGAAACTATCAATAGAGTAAACAGACAGCCTACAAAATGGAAGAAAATGTTTGTAAATTATGCATCTGACAAAGTTCTAATATCCAGCATCTATAAGAACTTCAACAAATTTACAAGAGAAATCCCCAGACAACCCCATTAAAAAATGGTAAAAGGAGATGAACTGACACTTCTCAAAAGATATACATGCAGCCAATAAGCATATAAACAAAAGCTAAACATTATTGATCATTAGATAAATGTAAATCAAAACAACAATGAGATACCATCTCACACTAGTCAGAATGGCTATTAAAAAAAAAAAAAAAAAAACAGATGCTGGCAACTTTTTGGAGAAAAAGGAAACACTTATACACTGCTGGTGGGAGTGTAAATCAGTTCAACCATTATGGAAAGCAGTGTAGCAATTCCTCAAAGAGCTAAAAACAGAACTGTTATTCGACCCAGCAAGAACTGCTATTCAACCCAGCAATCCCATTGCTGGGTATATACCCAAAGTAATGTAAATCATTCTATCGTAAAGACTAATGTATGCATATGTTCACTGCAGCACGATTCACAGTAGCAAAGACATGGAATCGACCTAAATGTCCACAAATGATAGACTGGATAAAAGAAAATGTGGTACATAAACACAATGGAATAATATGCAGCCATGAAAAAGAATAAGATCATGTCCTTTCCAGAAACATGGATAGAGGTAGAAACCATTATCCTTAGCAAACTAATACAAGAACAGAAAACCAAATACTACATGTTCTCACAAGTGGGAGCTGAATGATGAGAACATATGGACATATAGAGGGGAACAACACACACTGGGACCTACAAGAGGGTGGAGGGTGGGAAGAGGGAGAAGATCAGGAAAAATAACTAATGGAGACTAGGCTTAATACCTGGGTGTCCAAATAATCTGACAATAAACCCCCATGACATGAGTTTACCTATATAACAAACCTGCACATATACGCTCGAACTTAAAATAAAAGTTAAAAAAAAAAATAGGAATCTTAATGCCTATTGAAAAGAAGAGCTAAAGATGAGGAGGCCAGGTGGAGCAGGGGTCAGGTAGTAAACCCTTGGTTTAATCCTCTGGGCCTCATAGAATCATGGAAAGTTGTCCTATAGGTATTTGATATTTTCACTTTGTACTTTATCAAGCCACTGGTCAATAGAAAGTTGTAAAGGTAGGAAGGAGATGCTAACTGCATTTAGGAAACTATTGTGACAAAGCAGGATTTGGGTCATAGAGTTGTTAACTAGGAATAAAGAAATGTTTTTGCTAGATTTTAGGGACCTATAAAAAGTGTAGGAAGTGGAATGGGGGTGGTGGCGTCAGAAGACTTGCATGATTAAGAATCACAGATCCAAGAAATTCCCTTTCTTCTGTACAAGAAAATTGGAAAGATAGGCCTATTTTAAATTCCTTGCCTCAGTTTCTCTACCCGAAGACGCTTGTTGCCTTAACCTGTGATGTTTCCATCAGAGGCTTCTCTGAAAGAGGTCAAGAGATCCCCTGCCTCCTCACATCTGCAAATAGCCATCCACTCCCAGAGGAAGCGGCTGTTTATGCAGGTGAGCAAAGCAAACCAGAGGAGGAAGTGAAGTATATCTACTCCTCTCTGCAACTCTACAGCTTTTGCTTCTCTTATTTGGAACTTTGAAATAAGATTACATACATAAGGTGCTGGCAATTAGCGGGTGCCCAGCTAACACCACTTATCAGAATTGATGTTGTTTGCCTTATATTCTGTGTAATGGTTCCCTTCCTTCCGGACTTATCTCCCTACCAGGTGAGAGCACTTTGAGGGAAGGAGTGCTTTTTATTCACCATGTATTCCCAAAGCCTAGTGCAGTCTTATGTAGTCAGTACATGAGGCTTAATGCTGAATTTAAATTTAAACTCAGTGTTTGTCTCTGTGACTTTTCAGTTCTTGTACCTCCCCACAGAGCCCACTGACTTTAATTAATTTTGACTTCACAGGGGATGTAAGCCAATGTGGTCATTCATTCATTCCTTTAATTGCTATTAGCTGGTCATGCTAGATATTGCACCCAAGTGAGAAAGACAGACATGGCTTCTTCTCTCTCAAAGCTTACAATCTAATGCCGAAGCTCCTCCATCAGATTTACCTTGGGAACTTTTAAAAAATATAACTCCCAGGACCACATTTCTATCCTATCGATTAACAAGTATTCATATTGGGGACGGGGGAATAGCAAGTACTCCTGTGTGATTCTGGGACTGCACCTTTGGATGAAACACCGAGTTATGTCAGAAGGAATGGCATATGTATTATTCCTGATTCTACAACTTACATTGAGACCTTGGGGAAGTCTCTTAACTCACCTGACCCTCAGTTTGTTCACCTGAAAAGTGAGAAATATGTCTCTCCTTCCTACCTCCAAGGGCTGATGTGGGGAGAATATGAGATAATCAATAGTTGTGTGCTTTGTGTACTTTACATTTCTATATACAAGTTATAAATCATTGTTATTAGGTATTAACCAGTATTTAGGACTTACATGTAGCTGAACCTTACTTACTAATTTAAAAATACATTACTGGAGCACCTACCATGCAAAAGTTAGAGTTCTTTATCTCTCTTGGACTCTGGATAGGGATTCACTAAATTGGCTGTAAAATTAGTGGCTGATGACATTTTAATGTAGTACCTTCCCAAGTACATTTACATTTAACATCTTGAGGAAATTCATGAAATAATATAATTGATAATAATAATAGCAATCATTTTATGGAAATTTTACAATGTGCCACGTGCTGGGCTAAGCACTTTACCTAGAGCTGAAAATAACTTTTGGAACTCTCTGAAGGAGGCCACAAATCAATGTATATTTGATCATTTTTTAACCTTAATTGTATTTTAAAAGTCAGTGCAACTAAGAACAAGACAAATTTAAGAGAAATATAAAAATCATAATCTGTTGTCTCACAAAAGATTGATAGCAGACACCACTGTCACCTGCTTGAGCCCCTAACTTAGGCTCAACCCTCCCATTTCACAGATTAAGAATCTGATGCTTAGAAAGGTGACACGGCTTATGGACAATCCTCACATCTGTCTGAGTGTGCTGGCTTTTATATGAAATTGCCTCTTCCATTAAGCAGCCATCACATTCTCCAGTTCAGTCAATTAACCTGGTGCCTCAGCCTTCCACCAAGTTGCCTACCATAGACTGAGCACAGCCACCTCCTTCATAGCATGACCTGCCATGATCTCTAGTCCTTGGTGTCTCTCAGAAGGCTCCCTCAGGCCCTGTGTCTTTCATGTGTTCTCTCCTCTGCCCCAGTGTGCATCACAGAGAAATCTTCCACTGGGTACAAACTCCTGGCGTTTCCGCTCATGATCTCCTCCTCACCTCATTAGCCACTTGGTACCCTTTGTCTGGAAGACAGGTTTCCGGCATGGCAATTTAAGCAGTCAATTTAGTTGGAAAATTAGGAAAGACCTGGTGTTTCGGCCGTCATTTGAGAACAGACTAAGCAATGATCCGTTTTAAAGCATATTCAGGCTCTCAATTTCTGCATATTTTTCACAGTTCCCAAACTCTTCTAAATTGTTATGGCACCACTGGTCCCTTCATGCGTTCATGTCTGTGTCCAAGCATTGCCTCTGGAGAGAGGCCTACCTGACAGTCTTGTCCTTTGTGGCCCTCCATTGCTTCTTGTGACTCTGTAATATGGTAGTGGATTGACTACTGGCCTCAAGTCCTAACCTGCTTTTGTATCCATACCTTTTGCCGTGTGATCTGGCAATTTCTCACTCTAAAGGGGATGTAGCAGACAGACTGTAAGGTCTGAAGGTCTTAACCAGTTAAGAACCCAATACCTTACCTCCTGGTGTTCACACCTGTGTGTAATTCCCTCCCTTGGAATGTGGGCAGGCCATGTGTCCTGTTTCTAACCAGTAGAAGATGGCAAAGGTGATGGAGCAAGATTACAATGTGAATGTGATTACGTGACTACATTTTGTCATAAAAGACCACTATCTTGCTGACAGACTCACTCTCCATTGCTGGCAGTGAAGAAGCAAAGCTGCCATGAAGCATTGCCATGTTGGAGAAGCCCATGTGCAAGGACCGTCAGCAGCATCTAGAAACCAAGCAAGAAACTGAAGTCCTTCGATTTACAGCCATAAGGAAATTAATTTGGTCAATAACCTGAGCAAGTTTGGAAGTGGGTCCACCACCAGTTCAGTCTCCAGATGAGAACAGAGCCTTGGCTGACACTTGAATTGCAGTCTTGTGGAGAATGCAACAAAGCCTTGACCTGCAAAACTTGACCTGCAAAAGCTATGAGATCGTAAGTGTGTTTTTGCTTAAGCTGCTGTTTTTGATCCTATGTTATACAGCATAGAAAACTAATGTTGCATATTTCCTTACTTTTTCACTTTGGGTTTGGCTGTGTGACTAGCTTTGTCTCACAGAATTTGGCAGAAATGCCATTGTGCAAGTCCCGTGCATGACCGTTAAGAGGTTTCATATGTTTTTGCCTGCTGTCTTAAATTTTTGTCATTTTGGGAGAAGCATATGCCTAGGCTAACTCACTGGTTTCAGAAACAGGAAGAGAGACATGGAAAGATATTCCCCAGACAACTCCAGCCTAGACTGTTCATTCCCAATGGACCTGCAGATATGAAAGATACACATGCTATTATTGCTGTATGCCACTGAGTCTGCATCAGTGTGATTCACAGAGTATCTGGCAGACCAGAGGCAGGAGCCCAAGTCTTCTGACTCTTAGCTAGTGAATTTTCACCTGCAGCACATTTTAGTACAAAGCAACCAAAACTAAAGGCTGGTATTTACATTTGCATAATACTTCAGGGTCTGGAGTTAGAATGTGGGATTTATAGAGAAGAGTCATGAAGGCATTCTTTAAAATAGTTAAAATTATGTACTAAGTTTTATGTTTTGTGCATTTTGTGGAAGACATAATCTATAATGGTGCCTCATATTTTAAAAGGGATTCATAACATTCCTCCTGTTTAAGAACCACTGATATTAATGGAAATCATATTCTCCCTTGTTAAATTCAGGGAATGGTATAGTTCACTGAAGAAACATAATTTCCAGACCCAAGCCATTTCTCGTCTTAAATCTTTAAAAAAATTTTATGGATTCATTTTTGGTGACTTTCAGGCAAGACGCTATTTCTTTATACCCATGCATTTTCTTTCTCAGTTTAAAATAACAGTATCCCCTAAGAAGACTGATTCTAATAAAGACATTTTTAAAAATCCAAACACCAAGACATATTAAGAATGTGAATTCTGTTAAGCTCTTTCAGTTCTCTGACTCAGAAAGATATTATTTGCCTCTACGTGAGTACGGCAATTTGGTAGGAAGCATGTGTCTCCACCTCTGTTCCTTAGTTTTCCTAAACTCTAAGTTGGGAGGATCATAGCTATACTGACAGGGTTGCTGAGAGGATTAAATGAACTAAGATGTGGAAACACATTTGGCACAAAGGCCACAGTAACTGTTGAAAGTTATAATACATTACACTTTACACAGCCTCTGCTCGATTTGCAACCCTTCAAAGTGGGAAGACCCCCCTCTTTATCTCAAAGTGGTCACAAGAGGAGTAGAAATGGGCTGTTTGTTGACTATTCACCCATGCTTCTCCTTTTGGGAGCAGTATTATTATATTATACATCTAGAACTATTACTTTGGAGTGTAAGCGGCTGTTGTGGTAAATACATTGAAGAAGGAAGGACTCCGGATGGTTTAACAATAAAAGTAACAATTAGCATATTTCTTGTTTTGCTGAAGGCTTAGAGTTTAAGAGGCACTCAGAGAATTCTCAAATATTAAGGAGACTTAAAGATAACTAATCCACTTTTCTCCATTCCCATTGAGAATGCCCTAGTCTCAGCCATCAATCCATCTCCTATCAAGAGCAATTAACTGCTCTCCCTTCCTCCAGTACTGTTCCCCTTTAATTTATTCTCTTCACTGCAGCCAGAATAATCTCTCTAAAATACAAATCAGATGTATTCTCTTCAAGGCCTTCAGTGGCCCTTCAATGACTTTAGAATAAAGACCAGACTTCCTAATGTATTCAAAGCTGGGCATTTTCTTCTCTCTCACTCCATCCCTCCTCATTCTCTGTATCTGATACTTTAAATTTCATCTATTTCTTCCAGCCCCTCCCAACTCTCTCTAATGGAGGTGGTTGAGGGAGTTCAGTACATTTTATTCCTTTATTTCATGCCTGGCTCTGGAGGAAGATGAAATCGACACAGGCTATTAGGATATCACCCTTCTAACTGATGATGCTGTAAAAGAAGCAAGTGGTATTAGGACCATTAGCCAAAGGGGCTTCTAATCCTTCATCCCTAAATTACATGGAGTCACCCACCCCCATTCTTGGTAGAGCTGAGTGGTCACGTGTCTTCCATAATGGAGAATTTTCCCTGTCAAAACTAGGGCATGGAGGAGCAGAGCAGAAAATCTTTGAAACTTGGCGGGTAGGCAATGATTTCTTAGATTGGACACAAAGTCATAAAAGAAAATAAATCATTAATTTTACTTAATAGAACTACCACTCTTCAAAAAACACCAGTAAAAAATGAAAAAGCAAGCCACAGACAGAAAGCAATAGTTGCAAAGATTTAGCTGATAAAGATTTTGTACTGGACTATAAAAAGAACTCTCACAACTCATTAATAAAAAAATAAACCAGTTAAGAAATGGGCAAAAAATTTCAACAGGTATTTCACCAAAGAAGAGATGGTGATAAATAAACACTTGAATAAATGCTCAACATCATTAGTTGTTAAAGAAATACAAATTAAAATCACAATGAGTTGTTACTATATACCAATTTAAATGAGGAAATGAGGGGTGGGGGACTAATAATATCAATAGGAGGGTATATGAAGAAACGGAGACTCTTACATTGTTTATTGGAATATAAAATGATATCACCAATTTGGAAAGCATTTTGTTTTTTATAAAGTTATACATGCACTTATTATATGTCTTAGTTTCTAGGAATGCCATAATAAAATACCACAGATTGGTATTTTATTGGCTTAAACAACAAAAATTTATTTTCTCATAGTTCTGGAGATTAGAAATCAAAGATCAAGGCATTAGCAGGTTTGATTTCTCCTGTGGTCTCTTTCAAATTACATCTTCAATACAAATTCTGTCTCAAATACATTCACATTCTGAGGCACTAGGGGTTAGGGCTTCAACACATGAAATTTGCGGGGACACAATTGAGCCTCTAATGCGACACGATCCAGATATCCGAGTTGGGTGTTTATCCTAGATGAATAAAAACATATGTTCACACAAAGACATGTATTATAATGATTACAGTGCCTTCATCGAACATCAAAAACTGGAAACAACCTTGGTGTCCATCAACTAATGAATGGATAAACAAGATGCAATGTACATACAATAAGGAATTCTACTCAGTCATGAAAAGAAGCAAATTATTAATGTAAGAAACAACATAAATGAATCTTAAAAAGCATTATGTTAAGTGAAAGAAGTTAGACACAACAAGCTACATGCTGTATGATTCCATTTATGTAACATTCTGGAAAAAGCAAAACTATGGGAACAGAAATTAAATCAGTGACTGCCTGGCACTGGGGCTAGGGGAGGCAAGTGAATGCAGAGGTGCATACAGGAGCTCCCAAGGATGATAGAAATACCTACACCTTAATGAAGTTGTGTTTACATGATTTTTTGTTTGTCAAAACTCACCAAACTGTACACCCCAAGATGGTGAATTCTACTTAATGTAAATTATATTTAAACAAATCATACTTTAAAATCACACTTAAAAAGAGAGAAACTGATTATGGACCAGAGGTTTATGAGCTTCCTCGAAATCTCCCAGGAAGTTATTTATACAGATTTAACTTGCACTTAGGACACTGTTCTTAGTATAATTGTTGTTTACTGAAATGTTAAGGAAAAAAAATTGTCCCATCCTACAAGCAAAAACCTCATTAACTACCCTTTCTGAGAAGGAATGACAGTGATAAGAATCCACTGATCACAACACTGCCCTTCAGAGTCTGCACTGGCGACAGTCTTGCAAACTATCATCTGGATAGGGCCAGGCCTCTGGGAGGAGAAGGGCGTGTTCATTTGAGAAACTCTGTGACTTTGCATTCTACTCTTGGGGAAGTCACATACATTTCACCGCTACACTGTCTAATTTCTCCAAATGTGATGCTGCACATTCCTGTCTCTCCACTCCTAGGGAATATAAGAGCCTTGAGTTCCTCAGAGTCATATCCAGTGTTTGTTTAAAAAGACATAGTAATCACCGACATTTTAAAGATGCTTATCGTGTGCTACCCACTGTGCTAACAATTGACAGGTGTGATGAGTGTCCATTCCATTTCCCAGACAACCTCATGTGCTACAGAGGCTGGGACATAGTAGATGTGGTTGGTATCCTTTCCCTTTCCCTTCACTCTGACCACTTCAGTGCTCTTGGCCTGACTTCCAACTTCCTGAACTCTTCCTCTATTAAAACTTATTTTTCCCAAATATGCAGCAGGATGAAAATAGCCCCACTGCACAAGCTTCCTTAACTGGAGTAGGTATGCAAATCTCCCAGCTCCCTGGCCCTATGGGTGAGATAACTCTGAAGTCTATACTCTCTACTGGCTTCCAGAATTCCCATGGAGAGTTTACTCCTCAGGCACCCACTCTTTACTGGCTGCCTTCCTTTCATGTTTCTAACTTCTCCAGTCTACTATTATGGGGTATTGTTTCCTCGTATAAACTACTTGTACTCCAATCGTTACCTCCTGTGGTCTGCATCTAAAGTAACCCAAACTAGGAGCCACAATGGCACCTTGAAGAGTTACTGCAGTAATAACCATGAGAGCCTGTTCTCAAAGGAAGCTCAGAGACCTCATGTGGAATTGAATTAAATTCTTTAAAACATAGAAATAATGTCCTAAATGTCAAAAGGAATAGAGTTCATGGAGAGTTGCAGTGAAAGGAAGAGAGTTCATGGAGAGTTGCAGTGCAGAGGAAAGCCTTCTGGAAGTGGTGAGAATTGAGTTCAGCATTTAACCATGAGTTAGAGCAAAGGTGTCCCTTTAGTTGCATAGCACAAACCTGTGGCTGAATTGTCATGGTTGCAGGAAGAACACAGTCATAACACTGGTCAAGGTGGGCAGGTGCAGGATGTAAGCTATGGCCCAAAGTGGACAGATTGAATCTGCCTGGAAGTTTAGCTTCCTTCCACAATACCACCACTCTACAAGCCAGTCGTCCTCCTTTCAGGAACGTGAAAGAAAGCAAATAAATTGTGTGGCCAGCTCATGTGATGATAACTGACAGATAACCCCAGATTCCTGAGTGTCTCCAAGCTCCTTGCCAGGACCAGGGTGGGCAGCAATGTCTGAAAAATATAGTGGCTCCAGGAGCAATTTATTTATGCTGATTCCAAAGAGATAAACTCAAGTGGTGATGCACCAAATATGATTACCTTTGTGGGCATCTTTTGCATGTGAGTAATAATACCTATGTCATGGGACTGTCGTGGGTAGTGGCAAAAGGGTGATCTTGTACTTGGTCCCAAGGCTTGGCCCTTGGAGGAGTGACTTGCCCCCTATGTCAAAACCATAAAATGAAGACCACAATCTCTACTTCCTAAGGTAAAGGTTTTATGAGCTGCTGCATGTGGAGTGCCAAACTGATGCTCACTAAGTACCATTAAATTGCAACCTAAAGACATATGGGGAGGGCCAGACTTGGAGAGAAATGAACCACATCTTTTTCTGAGTCACCTCTCCCTACTCATTTTACCCAAGGACACAGTTTCAGGGTGAAGGAAGATTGGTCCTGAAGCTAATTAACTTGCACTTCAGGGCTCCACAAAGCCCAGAATTTTGTACTGATGCTTTGACTTATTTTTGTCTAGGGCTTCCTCTCCCAACTGAACAAGCTTTGGTCTCTACTACCTGGATCTGCTTCTGACTAGGGGCAAAGGTTCTTGATGGGAACATTCTCTGGGCTCACCTTGGAGTACAGATGAAACTAAAGAGTGAATCCCACCAGAATCATCCCCATAGGTTCACTGGTCCTTCTTTTGGTTTCCTCTTCCTTCCTTTATCATATTCTCCTCTGTACCTCCCTTGCATAACAGAGTCACAGAATGTTCAAGCACGGAGAGCAGCAAGTTTTACTTTCTGATAAGAAAGAAGGAAAGAACGAAAAGAAAGAAGGAAGGAAGGAAGGAAGGAAGAAAGAAAGAAAGAAAGAGAGAAAGAGAGAGAGAAAGAAAGAAAGGAAGGAAGAAAGAAAAGAAAGGAAAGGAAGGAAGGAAGGAAAAAAGGAGGGAGGGAGGAAGAAAAGAAAGAAAAGAAAGGAAAGAAAATGAGGGAGGGGAAGGAAGGAGGGAGGGAAGGAAGGAAGGGAAGGAAGGAAAAGAAAGAGAGAGAGAAATAAAGAAGGAAGAAAGAAAGAAAGAGAAAGAAAGGAACGGAAAGGAAGGAAGGAAGGAAGGAGGGAAGGAAGGAAGGAAGGAAAGAAAGAAAGAAAGGGGAACTTTGCTCAATGGCTGGATCAGGCTAGAACTTAAGTATCCTGTATTCCATTCGGTGTGCCTTTCTCACACTGTGCCTTCCCTCCCTTCTTTCTTTTCCCCCCTCTTTCCCTTTCTTCCTTCTTTCCTTCCTTCTATTTATTTCCTAGAAGTAAATAAGTTTTATCTTTTCTCTACAAGGAAGTAACTTCATGAAAGTGGCCAACAAGGAACTAAGAGTTGTCTAATTTTTTTGGCGTCCTGCTTTGGGATTCAATTGTTTTCACTGGTCTTTTGTGCTCTTAGTTTATGAAAAATCAATAGTTTAATATAGAAAAAAAGTCCCCTGGCTATCTATTTAGAACTGTATTGCCTTCATTGCACGAGTCTGTCTCTGCCTGCCTGCCTGCCAAGAATCCCTAACTCAGATTGTCTTGTGCAACATCGGCCCAGTTCTCTGGAGCCAATCCACCAGGTGCAGAATGATAATAATAATAACAACACCAGGAGCAGAACCCACACACGTGTCCATGGTTTAGCACTTCTCAGAGGCTTTTCATGCATAATGACACTCATGTACATAATTGACAATCAATAAATGCTTAACTAAATTGCTTCAAATTGATAAATATAGTGCCCAAATAGAGTAAACACCATTAACCCTATAATAGTAAAAGAAACTGCTATGCATTGAGTGTCTACTGTATTTCTCAGTATTGGTATTAGTTTTATCTTTTTTTCCGAATATTCATCTAAGGAAATAATTATTACCCCATTTTATAGATGAAGAAGTTAAAGCGAAGAGTTGGTATGACTTGCCCAAGGTCACTGTGGAAGCACAATTGGTATAGCAGCATCCCCTTAATCTGGATAAAGCCCACATTTTCTCTGCTAACCCTTAAGCTCCCTTCTCTTAGGGAGTGATACAACCCAGAGAGAGTTAGTGCTAATCTCCTAAACAGCCATACTTTGAATCTTTTCCCTTGATCTTTCCCCAGTCTCAGGTGTCAGTCCATTTGGGCTGCTGTAACAAAATACCATAAACTAACCAGTTTATAAACAACACAAATTTATTTCTCACAGTTCTGAAAATTAGGAAGTCCATGATCAAGGAAGATTCAGCATCTGGTGAGGGCCTGTTTTCTGGTTCATAGATATGACCTTCTAATGGTATTCCTGCCTAGTGGAAGAAGCAAGGCAGCTTTCTGGAGTCTCTTTTGTAAGGGCACTTATTCCACTCATACAGGGTTTACTCTAATCACCTCCCAAAGGTGCCTCCTATTACCATTACCATTAGTGATTAGATTTGGGCTCTTACATTTTGGGGGAGCACAAACACATAGACATGCATAACCTTGTGCTCCCCCAAAATGTAATGTGCTCCCCCAAAATGTAAGACTGTACGTAGCACCAGACAACAAAGACTGGATTAAGCAATGTGCACCCTTCAATGGAGGGACACAAACTCTTAGGCTCTACGGTGGCCCATGAGCTGTGCTCTGATTCAAGATGAGGCAGGCCCCTGGGTTCCTTCCTGAGGAGTCTGGACTTAGGAAACTCAGGGAATGAACCAGTTGGTAGCCACTTCAGGTGCTGGAAAGTCTTATAAAAACGGTGACTGGGACAGCCCTTATTGTCAATGTTTAAAATGAGACAGAAGCAGCTTGGAGATACTGCCTAAAGTAATTTATATATTCAATGCTATTCCCATCAAACTACAGTTGGCATTCTTCACAGAATTAGAAAAAATATTTAAAATTTCATATGGAATCAAAGAAGACCCTGTATAGCCAAGATAATCCTAAGTAAGAAGAACAAAGCTGAAGACATCATGCTACCTGACTTCAAACTATACTACAGGGCTTCAGTAAGCAAAACAGCATGGTACTGGTAGCAAAACAGACATATAGACCAATGGAGCAGAACAGAGACCTCAGAAATAACACTACACATCTACAACCATCTGATCTTTGACAAACGTGACAAAAACAAGCCATGGGGAAAGGATCTCCTATTCAGTAAATGGTGCTGGGAAAACTGGCTAGCCATATGCAGAAAACTGAAACTGGATCCTTTCCTTATACCTTATACAAAAATTAACTCAAGATGGATTAAAGACTTACTTGTAAAACCCAAAACCATAAAAACCCTGGAAGAAGACCTAGGCAATACCATTCAGGACGTAGGCATGGACAGAGACTTCATTATAAAAATGCCAAAAGCAATCGGAACAAAAGCCAAAATTGACAAATGGGATCTAATTAAACTAAAGAGCTTCTGCGTAGCAAAAGAAACTATCATCAGAGTGAACAGACAACCTACAGAATGGGAGAAATTTTTTGCAATCTACCCATCTGGTAAAGGTCTAATATTCAGAATTTACAAGGAACTTAAACATTAAAAAAAAAACTCAAAAAGTGGGCAAAGGATATTAACAGACACTTCTCAAAAGAAGACGTTTACTCAGCCAACAAAAATATGAAAACAAGCTCAACATCACTGATCATCAGATAAATGCAAATAAAATCCGCAATGAGATACCATCTCACACCAGTCAGAATGACGATTATTAAAAAGTCAGGAAACAATAGATGCTGATGAGGCTGTGGAGAAATAGGAATGCTTTTACACTGTTGTTGGGAATGTAAATTAGTTCAACCATTGTGGAAGACAGTATGGAGATTCCTCAAGAATCTAGAACCAGAAATTCCATTTGACCTAGCAATCCCACTACTGTGTATATACCCAAAGAGATATATATCATTCTACTATGAANCTACAGAATGGGAGAAATTTTTTGCAATCTACCCATCTGGTAAAGGTCTAATATTCAGAATTTACAAGGAACTTAAACATTAAAAAAAAAACTCAAAAGTGGGCAAAGGATATTAACAGACACTTCTCAAAAGAAGACGTTTACTCAGCCAACAAAATATGAAAACAAGCTCAACATCACTGATCATCAGATAAATGCAAATAAAATCGCAATGAGATACCATCTCACACCAGTCAGAATGACGATTATTAAAAGTCAGGAAACAATAGATGCTGATGAGGCTGTGGAGAAATAGGAATGCTTTTACACTGTTGTTGGGAATGTAAATTAGTTCAACCATTGTGGAAGACAGTATGGAGATTCCTCAAGAATCTAGAACCAGAAATTCCATTTGACCTAGCAATCCCACTACTGTGTATATACCCAAAGAGATATATATCATTCTACTATGAAGACACATGCACACGTATGTTTATTGCAACACTATACAAAGACATGGAACCAACCCAAATGTCCATAAATAATAGACTGGATAAAGAAAATGTGGTACCTATACACCATGGAATACTATGCACCCATAAAAAAGAATGAGATAGTTTCCTTTGAAGGGACATGGATGAAGCTGGAAGCCATCATCCTCAGCAAACTAACACAGGAACAGAAAACCAAACACAGCATGTTCTCACTCATAAGTGGGAGTTGAACATTGAGAACACATGGACACAGACAGAGGAACAACACACACCAGTGCTTGTTGTGGGGTAGGAGGTGAGGGGAGGGAACTTAGAAAGGTCAACAGGTACAGCAAACAATCATGGCACACGTATACCTATGTAATAAACCTGCATGTTCGGCATGTGTATCCTGTTTTTTTGTTTTTTTTCTTTAAGGAGAAGTAGAGAGAAAAAAAGGAGAAGCTTGGAGAGTGAAGGAGGAGGAGAGAAAGTGAGCAAGAGAGTGAGAGAGAAAGGTTATTCATGTCTGTGTGTTAGGGTGTGGGGCTAGTGGGGAGAGAGGCATCGTGCTACCTGACCTCAAACTATACCACAAGGCTACAGTAAGCAAAATAGCATAGTAATGGTACCAAAACAGACATATAGGCCAATGGAGCAGAACAGAGACCTCAGAAATAACACTACACACCTACAACCATCTGATCTTTGACAAACCTGACAAAAACAAACAATGGGGAAAGGATCTCCTACTCAGTAAATGGTGCTGGGAAAACTGGTGAACCATATGCAGAGATGGCAGGGGCAGAGAAAGGGAGAGAGAGGTGGCCAGGCCGCAGCTGCAGCCCCCAGCTGTTCCTCCTGAAACCTGGTGTTTCAGCATTTTCTGGAGGCCTAAGGAGATACACCCTTTGAAAGTAACCTTATTCCCTACTTTCTGATAGAACTGGAATTAAGAAGCCACATCCAAACAAGTGATCTGGCTAAATTCAAAGAATGAGTCTATTGTGGAGCCAGGAGAACCCCAATTTTCTGAAACCAGCACAGTGTCCCCACTACCAAGCTGGGCTCAGATCAGCAGACTGCAGCCCACAGGCCAAATCTAGTAGCTGCTTGATTTGTAAATAGAGTTTTATTATAGCATAGCTATACTCTTTTGTTGGTATATTGTCGATGGCTGTTGTCAGGCTACAATGGCAGAGTTGGGTAATTGCTACAAAGACAAGATGACTCACAAAGCCTAAAATATTTACAAGCTGAATATTTACAGAAAAAGTTTGTTGACTTCTGCTTTAAGCCCGAGGAATTCATGGAACAAGAGGACAGGACTTGTGTTCATAACTAAGGTCACTTTAAGGTTTTATAGACCCTGGACATTCTTATTTTGGGAAAACTTGTGAAATGCTTTCACACCTCACATTACATATATTTCCTCAAAACTTAAAATAGACTACAGTTGACATAGTTAACATAGTGTTACATTTTAGAGATATTTTATTAAACTCTTGATTTTTATTTTATAGGTTGCTTTTGTGTGTGTCTTTTGAACACACTATTTACTTCTCCCCCTCCCCACAGAAGCTCGTGAACCCTTGAAAATCTCAGCTTCATGCTTATTCCTATAGGCCGTTGTGGATAAAAGGGGCTGACTCACAGCAGCTTAAATGTCACTCTTTCCCTTTATTCTTCCAATTCTATTGTTTTTAATAGCTTCACTAAGGCATAATTTACTTGCCATAAAATTCAATGATTTTACAGTTTTGACATTGAATTGTACAATTCAATGATTTTTAGTAAATTTATAGAATTGCACAACCATTACTATAATCCAGTCTCCATCTAATTTTAAGGTAACTTTAGATGTTATCTTGTAGTATACCTTTCTTTCCAAATAACTTATCACGCTTCCAAGATGTTATGCTCCTTGAGGGCAGGCATGATCACCTTAATCCTGTATATCTTCATATTAACTCGATTATATCTACAAAGACCCTATTTCCAAATAAGAGCACATTCTGAGATTCTAGGTGGGCCTTAACTTTGGGAGGACATTTTCAGCCCTGTGCAATCATCATCATTATCATCATCATCATCATCATCATCATCATCATCATCATCATCATCATTACAGAAGATGAAATAAAAAGTGCCTGGTAAATTCTAGCAAAGCATAAGTACTCAATAAAAGGTAACCTCTAATAATAACAATGACAACACTAATAATAATAGTAATAAATAACACAAGTATATATAATATCTAGTATCATGTTTAACATATAGCAGGAATGTTCATTCTCTTTTTCCCCAGAGCACCTAGCACATAGGGATACACACAGTAGAGCGCTCAATAAATATTGGTTGAACAAAGAACACATTTTCGTTTCTTAGCAAAAGCCCCACCATTTTTCTCCAAGAAATTGCCATCTGATGTGGGCTGGAGCAGCCAGTGGGGCTGTCACCTGTGAGCAGGAAGTGTGAGTGGATGATGGGCAAGGTCCCCGCTGTAGGCGCTGATGGCCACTCCTAATGAGACAGAGTGAGAAATGAGCTTGGTCCATGGAGCTGGAGTTTAATCTTCCTGAGCCCACAGGGTCCCCATGCAGTGACACCAGCTGTTTTCAGATTCCTTTCTGGAAAAGCCACATTGGTTTTTGTTTAAAAGTACAAGGGGGTACCCTTAGGACCCAAGCTAACCCTCTCAACACAATCTCCAAAATAGCCAGGCAGAGAAGGGAGTGGGAGGGCTTGGATTCTAAGCCTGACTCTGTATCCAGGATCCAAAGGGCCATGGGCTAGTTCTTTTCTGTCTATGACCCTCAGTCTCTTCATCTGTGAAGCAGGCATAATTTATCTACCACACTGAGCTGTCTTGAAGATGAATGAGATAATGAGTATAAAGAAATTTTATAACCTGGAGAGAAATGTAAACATGTCATCTGTGTAGCAGCCTCACCCTACCAGATCTAAGCTTTTCCTCCCACCTGGCAACTTTCCTGACTGATACGGATTGCTTGTTCCCTGTTCATCAAACTGCATGCTTAGAAAAACATACAAGACTGATTTAAATTCTGATATCCATGAGTAATAACTTCAAGCATTACTTCCTTAGGGGTTCCTTCCCAAGAGGGACCAAAACCTTAAGCTAGATAAATTTATTTATTAATTCATTCATCCATTTATTCATTCATCTATGCATTTATTCATTTGTTCTTAGATCTAGCATCCATTTAGCCATTATTTATTGAGCATTTGCTCTGTGCCAGGCATTTCCTAGGTACAGAGATGAATCCAGGAGGGACTCAGTTTTCATGATTCTCACAGGCTCAGGTGGGAAGTATGATATAAACACCAATAACTCCAAGTAACCACAGGGTTTTGTGATTTGGGGCAAGTCTTTTCCTCTTTCTGGACCTCAGTTTCCCATCTATAATATGAGACAGTTGTAGCAATTGTCCCTAGAAAGGTCTCCTTCCTCTATCTATCTAAAAAAACAACTGTGCTATTGAAAAGAATGCTGAACTGGGAAGCAGAAAATTCCAGCTGTGGTCCTAACCCTGCCACCAACTCACAGTGTGAACTTGGAAAGTTCCTTTCCACTTGGTGTGCCTCAGTTTCTCTGAGTGTACATGATGAAACAGTTTAAAATAATCACCAAGATTCTTTCAGCTTGGAATCCTGAAGTTTATAAAATCAGTCAGCTCCTTCTCTTAGGTTCAGTGACACAACAGTAGCAGCTGAGCAGATTCAGAGGAAGATATTGAAGGAAGACACGAGGATAGAGCTCCTGGAACCCTCAGTTCTTGGCAGCCATTTCCTGGGATGATTGGCATCCTGCTGGGGCTGATGATCTCTGTCTTCTGCTCTCACAAGCTGAGCATGAAAATGTTCGAGGCCGACAGTAGGTACCTCCTTTTCCTCACTGAGGCCATCCTGGCATCACAGCTCTGTGTCCTAACCCAGGTGATGTTATCAGGCAGGATACAGGAAGGACCTTAACAACCTGTGGTGTAGGGAGTTGGAGGGGACCAGTGGATGGAGCAAGATCAGGCTGAATCGACCTTTCCAGAGAGAAGTTTTTTGTGGTGGTCAGCCCACTATTGATTAGTGTTTTGTTTTGGCAGTTTTTTGTAGCCGAGGAGGCCCAGTCCCAGAGGTGGGGCAGGAGGCTAGTAGGAGGAGTGGCAATGGTTGGGTGATGCTGGTGCATCAGCAGACACACAGCTGCTGATGATCAGACTAATACAGCAGTTTCCAAGTCAGTGACGGAAAACTTTGGGTGAAATCTCAAGGAACTTTGAGAAAACATTTTTTCTACTGTCTGGGCTTGTGGAGCCCTGATCCTTTGAGATGCCTCTGATGACCAAGTGGTTAAAAGCACCATCTTGAAACTCATCCTGCCTGCATTTGAATTTTGTTTCTCCCACTTCCCAGTTGTGTGGCCTTAGGCAGATCTCTTAACCTCTCAATGCCTTAGTATCCTCATCTATAAAATTAGAGCAATAATTCAGGTTGTTAAAGTCATTAAGTGAGTTGATGCTTATAAAACACTTAGAATAGTGTCTGGTGCATAGTAAGCACCAAGAAACTGTAGGTTCTATATGA
The DNA here is from genome assembly GCF_001698545.2 of Rhinopithecus bieti. Lineage (NCBI taxonomy): Eukaryota > Metazoa > Chordata > Mammalia > Primates > Cercopithecidae > Rhinopithecus > Rhinopithecus bieti. The sequence continues at coordinate 3,045,923 of NW_016807962.1, forward strand.
TGTGATAGAGAGAAGAAAATACTGCTACTACTAATACTAAGACCAATAATAACAACAATAATAACTCCCTCTTAGAACTTCCCAGGTAGTAGCATGGTCAGGGTTTTCAGAAGTGGTCTTACAACACAGAAACCCAATTAGCCTTCTCAAGTTGGAAATTTTTTCTCTCTTATACAACATCTGTCAGCACCTCAGAAAATGTTCAAGCCCAACCCACTTATTATAGAGATGGAAAAACTGAGGCCCAGGAAGGGGAAGGAGTTGCCAAAGGTGGCTGTGTCTAAGTTTTGCTCATAGAGCCACAGCAGTACTGATGTGCCTATGTCTCCCAGGATGAGGTGGCTGAAGCTCAGGAGTGGTCAGACTTACTAGAAGAGCTGGGAGAGGAGCAGCCCTGGGCTGCCCAGGGGAGGGAAGGCATCCCTCTTCCTGCATGATGAGTACAGGAGGGCTGCTTAGAGGATGTCACCTCCAACATGAAATCTGAAAGATGAGGAGCTGTCAGGTATAGGGTGTTGGGGAGAAGCGCGGGAGAGAGAGAGAGCAGAATGTGCTCCAGGGACTGAGAGAGGTTCAGTGTGGCTGGAGCACTGATGCTGTAAAAACTGAACTTAGATCTTGAAAGCATCTCAGGAAACAAATGACCAGCACTCCAAGTTCAGTTCAGCAATGAGCTCACGGAGTAACCTGGGTTGAGCTTTCAAACCTCTCAATGAGGAACATTTTCTCTAAATGCTAGGCCTCCTTTAGTTCTCTGGTTTGGAGGAAGCCTCTTTATGGTATTTTCAAGATGCTGCATATGTTTGCTCTTTACACACTCTGCCGCCTTTGGGCACTGAAGACTTAGAATCTTGATTTGAGCTCAATCAGACACCCATCTGGGTGACAAAAAGGCAAAGATGATTAGAAGTGTACTCCGGAGGGAATTTTTCTCTTTGCCCTTCTTGCTTTGCACCATCCATTTTCCCCAAGTATATTTCAAAAAGATGTGATGAGTAGAACCGCTGAGAGGAAGAGGCTGAATAGATGGCCAGAGAGATTAGAGAAAAAAATGATCTGTGTTACTTTTAAGGTTAATGTGAGCAGACAAAAGAGGGTTAATCTGGAAAATCAGATTACAAGTAAGGAGATAAAAGAGGGACACGTTAATGGGGACAGGGTGGGGAGTTGTAAGGGACATTTAACAAAGAGGAAGCAGACAGGAGGAGCTGGAGGGATTACATACAGGTCCTCGAAGTTCATCAGGAGAGATAACCACCTCCAGGCTGCCTGGAATGGGAGCTGCTCCTGGAATATCTTCCCTCTGCTGGGCTCCTCCCTCCTATCTATCTCCACCATGCAACCAGAGGGGTGATTCTAAGACACAGGTAGGCTCCATACTGTCTCAAATATAAGGTCTAAATTCTCTTCATTGGGCACCAAAGATGCTTTACGATCTGGCCTCTAGCTGTCTCCTCTCCCTGTGATCGTTGTCCCCAACCACATAGTGAACCTGGATACTTCCTGAACATTTTGTATCTTCCAGTGTCCCCGAAGTTTTCTCTCTGGACAAATAATCCTTTTTCTCTAGTTGGTTGCTGTTATGGCTTGAATGTGTCCCTTAAAAAGATATGTTGAAGTCCTAACCCCCAGTGTCTGTGAATGTGGTCTTATTTAGAAATAGGCTCTTGGAAGGTGTAATCAAGTCAAGATGAGGACATACTTGATTCATGTAGCCTCCAGCAATGGCTGACATTCTTATAAGGAGAGAGAAGAGAGGAGACACATTCACAGGGAAGAAAGCTGTGCAGTGGTGGAGGCAGAGATTAATTAGAGTGATGCATCTACAAGCCAAGGAACACCAAGAATTGTTCATGGCCACTAGATGCTAGGAAGAGACAAGGGAGGATTCTTCCCTAGAGCCTTTGAATGGGACATGGCATTGCTGACACCTTAATTTCAGATGTCTATCCTCCAAAACTGTGGGAGAATAAATTACTGTTCTATTAAGCCACCTGGTTTGTGGTATTTTGTATCAGCAGCCCTAGAAAACTATTACTGTTGATTTTTTTTTTTATTTTCTCCAAAGTGGACAGCTGTCATTTTTGTCTGCTCAGCATCTCCTCTCATCATGGGTGCCTAAGTGCCCTTTGAGAAACTGACCCTGCCCTACGTCAGCCAAAGAGTGGATTAGTGACCTGTTACACCATTCAGGTACTCCCTCTTGGAAATCTGAATCTTACAAGCAGAGTGGCACCCAATGGATGAATGACTGGAGCTAAGTTCCCCTTTTGCCTTTGTTCTAAAGAGACTGCCCATGTGTTCCTTCTCCCTAGGTCTCCAGAGCAGCCTTTGTTTCCCCTTTTTCAAGACCACATCTTTTCAATAATTTTTGTTTGCTTGTTTTGTTTGTTATCTTCTTGAGTTAGCTAAAGCTGATTTCTGTTGTTTGCAGCCAAAGAACCCAAACATCATGCAAGCCCCATCTCAAATTGTCTCTCCTCTCCAAAGTCTCCCCAGACTCAGGGAAGTAGGTAGGCTCTCCTCTGTTTCCCGGACACTTCACATGTGCACTTCTACTCTGGCACTCACATGGTGTTCTGTGTGTGACTCTGTGACAAGCTTCCCCACCTTTCACTTCAAGAGAAAGGACTAGGTTTCTCTTTGTATCAGTAGTTTTGGGGAAATTAGAGGCACTCAATTAATCAGTGTTGAATGGCTGAACGAAAGATTCCTCTCCAGAGTCTCCCATAGTGTTGTGCATGCATTAGGTGCTATGAAATGATAAATTAATGTATTTAACATTATCTCCCATCACAGGCCCCACAGAACACCTTCCACAACTCAAATGAGACCAAAACTAATATGCTGCAAAGCCAGGAGTAGAATGAAGGCAGTAACGCATCCTGGTAGGCAAGATTTAAGGAGATGCTCACTCTAATGATGAGAGTGGTACAACTGCTACCCTTGAGTGTTTCCTTAAATTTAGAGCTTATTCTCTGCCCTGATATGCTCTCTTATTAATTAAACTATTCAATATCCCAGAGCTTCAACATCAAATTCTCAAGACCCTCAGCCTAATAACCCAATCACTGGTTGCATTCTTCCATTTCCTTAAGGAAAGGACCAGATATCTGAAAGTATGTGATAGATACAATGGGAAAAACTCTAGACTAGGAGGCAGGAAAAAGTGAGTTTTATTTCTGTGCTTCCTTTTAATAGTGTGATTTCAAGGACTTAAATTCCATTGTGTGTCAATTCCATCATTTCTAAAATGGGAGTTGAATTATGCCTTATTATAATCATATTATGTTGTAAAAATTAACTAGTATGTTTAAAGTAGTTAAAACATGAGCTCATAGAAAGCATGACATAAATGGTAGCTGTTATTATGGTTGCTTGACTGGCTTCATGATTCTGTGTTAATGTCTTTTTTTGTTGTCTTTATAAAACAGAAGGGAAAATACTCATGTTCACAACTTACAGTATTGTCTATCTACAGATTTATTTTATTTATTATTGTTATGTTTTTTTTTTTTTGAGATGGAGTCCCACTCTCGTCACCCGGGCTGGAGTGCAGTGGTGCTATCTCGGCTCACTGCAACTTCTGCCTCCCTGGTTCAAGTGATTCTCCTGCCTCAGCCTCCCGAGTAGGTGAAATTACAGGTGCCCACCACCACACCCAGCTGTACAAATTACAAAAAAAAAAAAAAATGGAAAAGTGAAAAGTATGGAACGTCATGTCTGTTCCAACAAGGATGTTTAGTCTGCAAAAATGAGTTTGGGTACAGATGGTAATTAGAGATTCAAACCTCAACTCTGACACATATTTGCCTTATGATTGTGAGAAAGTCAAGCTAACTTCCCAAGACTCAATTCAGTTATCTTTTAATTAGGGATACTAACAGCCCATACCTCATAGGATTTTGTGGGAGTTAAATGGAGTTATAGATGTAAGCACTTTTCATAGATTCTGACACACAGGTAGTGATCAATGAAAAGTAATTGTTATCATTCTTATTGTTGCCAATGTTTCTGTCAAAGTGAGGGTTAAAAAAGGCAGTTGCCTGTGACTCTGGAAGGTGATTTATAGAAGCCCATGGTTCTCGTCAGCAGGCACGAGAAGGATATCAATTGGTGAAAGTAAGCTGTAAGTGAAAATTGAAACTGTCAGATGGTGTGGACTCCCTGCTCAGTCTCTGGCAGTTTTTTCTCCCTTCTTTTAATTAAAAGTTTTTGTCTTCTGATGTAGAAGTGGAATAAATCACTCCTGACCTTAGCATGGTCAGGCCCTACCTGGAGCTGAAGCCTGCCTTTGTGTGCTCAGATGTCTTCCTTCTGGGAAATCCAGCCCTGAGACCTGCTCCCTAAATTCACTCTGTTGGCAGGACACCCAGGGCAATAGTCACAATGGCTTTGGAAACTGACTTGAGTTTAAAACCCAAATTTATGACTTCATTCATGTTGGAGTTTGTCTGGTTGTTCTCAGACACAGTTTTCTTTTTTAATAAAATGAAGGTAATCTTGTTTGTTTTAAAAGGTTTTTTCAAAAATTAAATCAGAGAAAGTATTTCTAGCACAGAAACTCCTTGATGAAGCTTGGCCCTCTTCCCCTTCTCCCACCCTCACCCTAGTCTCATATGCCATGTTCTCTGCAAACATCTAACATTCCTAACCTTATTAGCCAACATTGTTCACTTAAGGACAAAGTATGGCCCCATGCTTAAGAGTATAGACTCTGGAATCATATTGCCTGGATTTGAGCATCTGTTCTAACATCTATTATGTGACATTGATCAAGTGAGTTAACCTCTCTGTTTATCTGTTGTGACATTTAAAACTCCTCAAATTTAGCGGTTTGCAATAACAATTTTATTTTGAACACAATTTTGTGGATAAAATACTCTGGGGTCAGCTGGGCAGTTCATCCTGAATCCACATGGCATCAATTGGAGTGCCTGGGGTGGAGGAATAGCTTCTGAGAGGTCTTGTTCACACACATGCCTGGTGCCTCAGTGCTCCTTGGCCTGTGTGTATCTCCACATGGCAACTCATGCTCCAGGCCCTCCAGGCCCCATGGTCTGGGCTTCCCACAGAATGACAGCTTCAGGGTTATGGAATTTTAATGCAGTTTTTCAAGGTTTTAAGAGAGAAACTGTTCCAAAAAAGACTTCTTATGACCTACCTTCAAATTTCATCAAAAGTTACATCACTTATGGTGCATTCTTCTCATTGAGCAAGTCATTAAGATGGCCCAGATTCCAAGATGGGAATTAGACTCAATATATCTCAATGGGAGGAACAGCAAGGAACTTACAATAACCATATTTAACTTACCACACCCTTTAAGCCTTGACTGTGTACCTCTTGGAACTTTTGGAGAACTAAATGAGATAATGAACAGAAAGCAATTAGCATAAAACTTGATGCATAATATCAATCAATGAAAGGTTAGCTTCAATTATTAGTTGTCTCTTCTTTAGCCAAACCTTCCTCATGGCCATTACCTCTTCTGCCCCTCCTCTCTCCCTGATACACATAAATTGAAGTTTTTTCCCACTCCTGAAAACTGCATATTAAGGATGAATTTAGGAGAAGAAATGGGATATTCCAGTTTGGGATATTGCAATAATTCAGGCCTGAATGGTGATAGATGTTGTGGGAATGGACAAACTAAACAAGCTCAAGAGCTATTTAGGAGTTACATTGATAAGAACTCAATTATTGATTGATTGTGATTAATTAATTATTTAATGAAATGTATGTATAAAAAAAAGGAAAGAGATAAATCAAGAATATTCCCATGTTGTTGACTAGGGTGACTGATTGGATGGTGGTGTTTTCACTGACAGAGCAAACACAAAATTTAGGTTCTTTTAGCCACTGCTTCATTTTGTTAAACACTTGTCTTCCCCATATCTGGGCAGCATGCAGGCATCCTAGAAATTTAGACATTGCTCTTTCAGTAACAGGGGGCCCTTGAAGCTTATTGATCAGAGGAGTGACATGAAACAAGTTGTTCCTTAGGAAGATTACATGGTTCATAGTGAAGTAAAACAGATGACTCTACCTTGTGTCATTTTGGTCTGTTCATGTCTAAGATTCTTCACTGCTGCTTACATGACCTCATCTTTTGCATGGATAAATTGTAATCCTTGTTGGAAAATTTTGACTTTAAAAGAAAGTAAAAACAAAACCACTTTGTTCTCTTTCCAACTAAATGAGAAAATAGGCTGCCCAAACTCCCAGGGGGAAGGTATCTGCTAACTTTGTTATTATTATTCAGATATTCTATCTCTCTGTGTCTCCATCAGCTTACAGTGGCATCCCAAATGAAGACTGCCTATCATGTTGCCTTGTGTACTCCATTCAGCTTGATCTTCCCTTATACTCTTTGGTTCAAGTCATTGATCATAGCTCTTTGCACAGCCCTTGGCTGTGCAAATACCCTCTGGCCATGGAGAGCTCTTCTGTGATATTTGATCTTCCTTGTGGCTCTAACTGGTGCCAAACAGGTCTAGTTTCTCCATAGAATAAATGCGCTGCAGAAGAACTCTGTAAACAGCACATATCATGAAGTCATGAATTCAGATGTAACGTGATGGGCAATTTCCTCCCCTCTCCATAACTGCTTTATTCTAGTATTTCTTAAATATTTCCATAATATGATCCCACATTTTATGCCATTAAATGTTTAGATTCCATATGAAACACTATAGTGAAGTATTACTAACAATAATAATAATAGTAACAATAAAAACAGCAACGAAACTGATAATAATAAAGATTATAGGCCAGGCATGGTGGCTGATGCCTGTAATCCCAGCACTTTAGGAGGCTGAGGTGGGCAGATCACAAGGTCAGGAGTTCAAGACCAGCCTTACCAATACAGTGAAACCCCGTCTCTAATATATATATTATATATATATATATATATTATATAGTATATATATATATATAATACACACACACACACACACACACACACATACAAAAAAATATTAGCTGGGCTTGGTGGTGCATGCCTGTAATCCTAGCTACTCGGGAGGCTAAGGCAGGAGAATTGCTTGAACCTGGGAAGTAGAGGTTGCAGTGAGCCAAGATCATGCCACTGCACTCCAGCCTGGGCAACAGAATGAGACTCCATCTCAAAAAAAAAAAAAAAGGTGACAGCAACAGCCAACTTTAAAGTGTGCTTGTTACATACCTACCGATCGTTGTATTAAGAAATGACTATATGATTATATCACTTAATCATCACAGGGACCCTGTGCAATAGACCATTTTTGTGTGCATACTACAAATAAAACTCAGAGAGGTCAAGTAATTTGCCCATGGTCAAACAGCTAAGAAGTAGTAAAGCTAAAATTCATATCCAGGCTTTTCTGACTTGGTTTCCTAGTTAATAGGAACATTCACATCATATTGTCCTGGAAGTTTTCTTGGATGCATTGGGTTTGACCTGAACTTCGTCTTGATGATGGAGGAACTGCAGTCTAGACTGGTTTACTTTACTAAGCACTGTTCAGAATCCTGACATCCTATTGGATGGAATATGATAGGAATATATTAGGCAATTAAAATGTAAACGTTTCCACTTAAAAAGCAAGTTATGGAACACATAGGGGACTTGAGATCCATCACATTGGAATTCAGCAGTAAGAGTAAGAGATCCAGGGTATGGTAATAAGTTGCAGACCAAGGGAATGGCTGAGCAGCGGTGATTTAATTACAGATAGTGGGATAGTCTTCATTCCCTGCTCTGCTACTGACACAGGCAAGTGGCCAGGGCTCTGGAGGACAGGTGACAATCAGTGCTATTCACTAGGGCTCCAGGGGAGATTTGCACAGACTTCTTGTCTGCACTCTTTTCTGGCTAAAATCTTAGACCCTATTCATGCAATTATTATGCCACAGGTGTCAGGCAGGAAATGTAAGGAGTGCAGAGGGCCAGGTATAAGAGTTCCATACAGTGGGCCAGGTATGAGAGTACTGGGAAGTGGGGCAACCTGAGAACACATGCTCTTTCTGAAGGAGTAGCCTCTACTTAAGCTCATGGTTATGTATGGTTCTTTGCATAGAAGCTAGATGTCAGGATGTTTTCATGAAATTTGCAGATTTAGAAATATTAAAAAATCAGAAATCGAGAAAAAAGTCCTCTGGTCAAGACATCCCAACATCTCATGGCCAAATAGATCCCTAGCGTTTCTGGTTGGAAAGACAGGATTTATTCAAATGTCACTTCTTCCGGGAAGTCTTCTATATTAGTTTGCTAGGGCTGCCGTAATGCACCACCAATTGAGTGGCTTAAAATAACAAAAATGTATTTTCCCATAGTTCTGGAGGCTCAAAGTCTAAAGTGAAGGTATTGGTAGGGCCATGTTCCTTTTGAAACCTGTAGAGGAATCCTCCCTTGCCTCTTCCTAGATTCTGGTGTTTTCTGATGATCTGTGGCATTCCTCAGCTTGCAGCTGCATCACTTTAATCTCTGCCTCTATTTTCACTTGGAGTTCTCTTCTTGTGTGTCTGTGTTCCCGTGTCTCTTCTTCTCTTCTTACAAGGATACCAGTCATATCAGATATGAATCCACCTAATGAACTCACCTTAACTTGATTGCATCTGCCCAAATAAGGTCACATTCACAAGAACTGGGAGTTATGACTTCAACATATCTTTTGAGGGGGTATAGTGCAACCCATACACTTTTTATGGCACCTCTCTCCCTGTAGACTAGGTCACATATACTTATACATTAACCTGTGTTATTATTAGTGTCATGTCTGCCTCTCCTCTAGACTGTAAGCTTATGAGGCAGGAGCTGTGTCTGTTTGGATAGCCATTATAGCTGTATAAGAGTGGAGATGCCTAGCAGGTGTTTTATAAATATATCTGGAATAAATGAATGAATGCAGAGCCCACATAATCTGGATGTTGCCTACTCCCTCAACCTCATCACTCTATTACTCTATTCCAGCTGCACTGGTCTTTTCATTTCTCTAGTCTGCCAAATGCCTTCTTAGCACAGCCTGTCACCTCTGCCTAAAATGCTATTCCTGGACTCTTCTTTTGATCAGTGGCTCCTGCTCATCCTTAAGCCTCAACCAAAATATAACTTCCTCAAAGAGGCCAGCCCTAGACACTTCTCTCCACATAGAAATAAAGCTATCCCATTTTTTTTGTCTGTTCTATTACTTAACAAAACATATCACAATCTGTAATTACACGTATATTTTTGTCTTAATTTGATTGGTGTCTCTATCCTCATTACAATATATATTCCAGGAGGGCAGGGATCATTCCTGAGCTGCTTGGGCTGCTACGTCAAAACTTGACCAACCAGTAGGCATTCATAGGTGATTGGCGAAGGTTACTGTTAAAAGTTCTGTGACTATTTCGAAATGCTTTTATACACTAATGACATAAAAGACAAGGTCCCTGCTCTTGATCCTAAATAGGGAGAAGACTATGTAGGTGAGTATATTAGGAAAGCGCTATAAAGGAGGTAACATTGCCACATCATCATCAACAACATGGGGCTTTAAAATCATAGTCCAAGGTTGACTTCTGGCTCTCCTCATTAATAACTCTGAGACCTGAACAAGTTGGTACTTAATGCATGATAGTATGAAATAAAAGATTATTTCATCTCCTTCTCCTTTTCTTCTTTGGCCCCATCCTTTTTATCTGTTGAATAGTGTTTGTTATGGGAACCAGAGGGAGATAAATACCTTGAGAGAAGAGGCTCTGGAGGTCTTTACAGGAGAGGCATTTATGCTGAAGGGGTGTGGTCATGAAGGATAAATAGAAATTTAGTAGATGAGGAAGTGCATTCTAGGCCAAAGCAAAGGGTGTATGCCAAGGAAAATGAAACTTTCCCTCAGGGAAGAGTTTTAAGGGTTGATAATAGTGGGGGTGGCATTCACGGCCAAGAATACGGTGCAGTTCAAACCATGGGGGTGTCAGAGAACAGAGTGACTTGCAAAGCAGGTAGCAGCTGGGGATGCTGGGACATGTGGGGAAAGGAGAGAGAGATAAAAATATGAAACTATTTTGTAAAGGGCCTTGAGTCCCTGTGTAAGGAATCTGAATCAATGATGTGACCATGTGGAATAGGAAGAGTTAGATTTAGAAGATATTTCTCAAGTAGAATAAACCAGAGGCAGTATTTAGCCCACAAACTTGGGTGTGGGCTAAGGAATAGGACTTTTTTCCCCACTTATAACTGGATGTAAATTCTACTTTAAGTCACCACTCTACAACAGGATAAGAGCTTATCGGGTCCCTGCTGAATCCCCCCATCTTTTTGGCCACAGGTCTCTTTGGGTTGATCATCTTCTTACTCCATGCTTGTGTCATCACCCAGAAGCATTGTCATGATTTTTGGGTAACTCTAATAGACTGTCTCAGTGCCATCTCCCCAGGCTGTGGGGTCTTGTAAGCTTCTAGGTTTCTACTCAAGAAATATGAGCATATTTACTCTCCATTCTCAGAGTCCCTATGGCTATGATGGGTTCCTCTAATTCCTTGGTTACCTCTGAGAAGATAGAGCCAAGCACAGCTTCTTCAATAACATGAAACTCACTTAATTTGTTTCACTTTTCATCTTCCCTCTTCCTCCAACTTGGGTTATCACTGTTAATCTCATCATTAGGAGTTAAGGGGAATTCTTTCTCTAACTCAGAGGTTCCTAATAGGAGGTCTTACAGATTCTGAATATCCAGGAACTTGAATGAAAAAAAAAATCTTTATTTTTACTAATTTTGAATGTAAATTTATTATTTCCTTCCTTCCATTATAAATGTAAGCCACAAATACATTGGTTTTGTCAATACCTGTGACTTTGTCACGCAGAGAAAGGACAGATACTTTCATAGCCAATTATAGTCATTGCAGATATTCTGAAATACTGTTGATTTACATTATTCCAACAAAATTATAGCATTCATTGTGATACTGTGTTAACATGTTAGTAAATAAGTAGATATATTACTCTATCACAAAATTTTCAAGTATTTTAATGAGTGTAATCCAAAATAATTAGTTTCCTCTCTTTCTATCTATTTTGCTAGGAAAAAAATTGTAAGAAAAACACAGAACTTTGAAATGGCAACAAAATGAATATTAGTTTCCTATAAGATGCTGGACAACCTCGAATGCCTCCTTTAGTTGTCCGACTCTATAGTGGACTTCATCTTTCATTGCCCTTGAGCTATTTTACAGCTCTGAACTTGAGAAAAACTGAGAGCAATGCAAATAATTCTTTTCCACAGAGGTGAAATTTGCTTATTAGAGCAAACTTTGGTCTCCCCAACCTCTCCACTTATGGCCTTTCCCACTTACAAGCAAGTTTTGCATGTATTAATGCATGCATTTCAGCATCGCTGAGTGCCTGCATGTTTCTGCTCTTTGAATTCCCCTTTGAACAAGTTTGTAACACCTAACTGATTTTCCTCATTCATTAGCAAGTTAAATAAAAACTTTGAAACACATTCACTTGATATTTGTACAAGAGTCATGATTTTACCCCTTAAAAATTTTAAGATGGTTTATGCACGTAAAACATTATGCTAAGAAGGTATCCATAGGCATCACTGCAATGCCAAAGGGTTTCATGGAACAAAAAAAGGCTAAGTTGCTCAGCATTTAGTCCCCCAGAGTACCTTCTGGACCCTGGACTTCCGACACTTGGAAGCCTTTTCTTTTCTTCTCCAGTACTGTACCTTTGCCAAAGCAATGCAAGCCACATGGTTCTGCTACTGCTTGTGAGAGGGAGTGGTCACACTGGGAAGAAATAGAACAAGGGTGTGGAGGGGCAGGTAGAAGAAGGAGAAGCATTGACTAAGACTTCAAAATCATTATCTAACCACCTGTAGGAAGGCATTATCATTTTCATCTGACTGAAAAGGAAGGCACTGAGGTTTAGAGCCATGTTAGGAGCTTTGTTTAAAGTCACTCTAGAACCCCAGTCACCATTTCCCATACAGTATTTCCAGGGCATTTAGTGGGTTGGAGTGGGGGGGGCACTGTCACTGTCCACTCTCTTAGCAGACAGGAAAGCTGAGAAATGCTGGCTACAGACAGCATCTTTGACCATGTGGTTGTTTAGGCTGAGCAGGCATTTGGCTTTTTATTGTAGCTGTCGTTTTTCTCAGTGGGGCCACGGCAGGGAACTGTCAAGCTGGTTCCCTATTGTACACATCAATGTAGCTGTGTTGTTGCTGGTGTATTTTTTTTTTTTTTCTTAATCACAAGTCTGGGCCTCCTGGTAATAGACGAAACATGAGCTGCTGCTTGCCTCCTTCCCTTTGTGGATGTCATCAATGTAATCAGGGAACAGGTGGGTACAGGCGATTAATAGGGTAGGAAGGGGGAGGAGAGGGGATCTACTCAAGGTTGCAGGGGGGAGAGTTAATTTGACCCGAAGCTCAGATGTACTGTCTCCTCCAGCAAAGCTGCCACAGCAGTTATCAGTGGAAACAGCCTCTCTCTAGCCTCTCATTTCCAGTCTGGGCATGCTTGAGAAGCCATTACCATATTTATAGAGCTACGTGGCCCCACGGCACATGCATGAGAGGGTTAGAAAGACCTATCTATTTTTCCAGCTGTGCTGCTATCCTCAGCAGCAAGGCTGGCGGGGAATAAGGGAGGGCCTCGATCCCAGCATTAGAAGGATAGAAGAGGATTAGGCTGCAGAGCCTCGCTGGAGAGAAAGTATGAGCTGGCCTTTTGCTTGCCCCTTCCAACTGGTTGGGCTGAGCCAATGTGGCCAGCCTTGGATCTATCAGCTCTGAGAGGTGAAGACTGGTGGACCCCTGGTTAGGGAAAGATTTGCTGGGAAGATAGTGTCAATGTCTACTCCCTTCTCATTCCCAAACTGGTACCCTTATTGAAATTCAAAGCTGTCAGTGGATAAGGAGGACTCTGGAAGCAGTACCTGAAAGCAGAAGAGCATAAGCTGAAGGGTCAAGGGGATTTTATTAGTTGTATAACCTTGGGCAGATTATCTAATTTCTTTGAGCCCCATTTTAGTCATCTGCACAAAGGAGCTGATAATGGATTGTTGGGAGGAAGTCATTACAGACATAGTTAAATGTGTCTTAATAAATGCTGCTTTTCCTTCCTTGATTAGACCATTCTGTCTGACACTTAAGTTTTGACTTACGTCACTGCACTGTACTATGCTTTGTTGTAGTGGGGTCACAAATGCCTGTATAATAAATTTATCCACTGTTCACTACCATGCCTCCATTAGCATATGTTCTCTCTCTCTCTCGCTTTCTCTCTCTCTCTCACACACATAACACACGCACACACACACACACACATACACACACACACACAGAGAGAGAGAGAGGGAGAATAGTATTTTTCTTTGATTACCAGTTGTGGCATGTCTATCCTATTCTTTACACTAGTAAAGTAGCTTTGAATCTCAGAATTATAGTCCAAATAAGGGTACAGTGATATTTCTGATTGCTTGTGTCTCTTGGCACCCCATGTTTCCATGACCATCTGGTCATAATGCCGAGGTTGCAATGACAGCAATTAACAGCATGTTTTATCCCCTGCCTTCAGTTCAGCTAAAAGCCAACATCTTTAATATCAATTAGATGATCTATTTTACTTGTTGTATGTGTTCCGATTGGCTAGCAAGGAAAGGATAGCAAGTATCTTGAAGCAAACGCTTAGTTTTACAAGAACTCTTAACCTGAGTCAGAAAAGAAACTATGAACTCACCAAGTTGGGACTATTTTTGAATGTTATTTACATATTTACAATCACCCCTTTCTCTCTCTTTTTTTTTTTTTCTTTTTTAAATAGGGAAAATAGATTCCAGGAAAAGTCTCTAATCATCTAATTAGAGGTGTGAGTAGTATATTAGTTAGGTTCTACAAAGAAATAGAACCAGTATGGCCGGGCGCGGTGGCTCACGCCTGTAATCCCAGCACTTTGGGAGGCCAAGACGGGCGGATCACGAGGTCATGAGATTGAGACCATCCTGGCTAACATGGTGAAACCCCGTCTCTACTAAAAAAAATACAAAAAAATTAGCTGGGCGTGGTGGTGGGCGCCTGTAGTCCTGGCTACTCGGGAGGTTGAGGCAGGAGAATGTCGTGAACCTGGGAGGCGCAGCTTGCAGTGAGCCGAGATTGCACCCCTGCGCTCCAGCCTAGGCGACAGAGCAAGACTCTGTCTCAAAAAAA
>NW_016807962.1:3060121-3076520 GCF_001698545.2 Rhinopithecus bieti
CTTTTTTAAATAGGGAAAATAGATTCCAGGAAAAAGTCTCTAATCATCTAATTAGAGGTGTGAGTAGTATATTAGTTAGGTTCTACAAAGAAATAGAACCAGTATGGCCGGGCGCGGTGGCTCACGCCTGTAATCCCAGCACTTTGGGAGGCCAAGACGGGCGGATCACGAGGTCATGAGATTGAGACCATCCTGGCTAACATGGTGAAACCCCGTCTCTACTAAAAAAAATACAAAAAAATTAGCTGGGCGTGGTGGTGGGCGCCTGTAGTCCTGGCTACTCGGGAGGTTGAGGCAGGAGAATGTCGTGAACCTGGGAGGCGCAGCTTGCAGTGAGCCGAGATTGCACCCCTGCGCTCCAGCCTAGGCGACAGAGCAAGACTCTGTCTCAAAAAAAAAAAAAAGAAAATAAAAGAAAAAAAAAGAATCAGTAGACTAAATATATACAACCAAGAAGAGACTTATTATAAGGTATTGGCTCACTCATTTGTAAAAGCGGAGAAGTTCCACTATCTGTTGGTTGCAAGTTGAAGACTCAGGAATGCTAGGGGGTAACATAGTTTGAAAGCCTGAGAGTAAGAGAACCAATGGTATAGATTCTGGATATGAAAGACGGACAACCAGAAGCACTGGGGACAATAGAAGAACGATGTTCAAGTGCAAGTGGTCAGGTAAGGCAGGGTTACTTCCATCTTCTTTATCTATTCAGTTCATCAATGGATTTGATGATGCCCAACACATTGGGGAGGGCCATCTGTTTTACTAAGTCCACCAATTCAAATGCTAATCTCTCCTGGAAACACTCTTATAGGCACACTCAGAAATAATATTTAACTAGCTGTTGGGACATCTCTTGGCCCAGTCAAGTGGAGGCATACAAACCATCACAGGTAGGAATGCAAAATAGAGGAGTCAGGATGAGGGAGGACTAAATACGTTCTTCATAAGGAAGAAGTGGTGAAACTGGTGAGGAACACACACAAGGAAGGAGAAGGCAGCCAGAAAAGGTATAGGAGATAGGGTAAATGGAAAGGCGATGGTGCTAATAGCTGCAAAGGAAAGGGGAGGTGACAGCTGCTACTGAGAAAACCAGGGGAAAGATTAGGAATTTTTGGCGTGCAGTATGCAGTGTAACCACCTTCTCTTCCTCTCCATAATCAGCAAAGTATATATTTGTCATCAATCCTTGGGAAGATAGGAGTGTGAGTGTGTGTGTCTGGATGTGAGAACTTCTGAACCTAGACCTGAGGCATTTGGATTGTAGCTGGGTGAGAGATACATATTACTATATGGGCAGAACTCTAGCCTTTGACAACTTACCTGGAGGGACTCTGAAAGTATGAGTCTCATCCAACATTGACAAGAAAAGGAACTAAGAGATATCCATGTTGGTGGAAGCAGAGTCCTCAGCCCACAGCTCAGCAAAACCTTCATCTCTGCTACCTTCTACTATTTTATTAAACCTAATATATCTAGAGCTGGTAAACAAAAAAGAGGTTGGAAATATTATTTTTGCTTCTGGGATCTCGAAATCAGGCATGACTTCTCTGACCAGCCAGGCAGGAGGTGAAGGAAGAGATTTGTGCTTTCAGAGACCCTCAAATTGGCATGAACTTCTCTGTCTACTCCCACAATATGCAATATTCAATATACAATATACATATGCAGCTGTAATGCCCTGTCTATCCAAACATGTTTATTTTCTCAGACCCTATTCAAAGTCTCTTCCTCATAAAGAATGTCTTAGACACTAAGCTCTCACCAGGCTTTCAGTTCTCTGAGCAGCTACAGAACTGATGGTTGTTAGACAACCCATCTGACTCTCATGGGACTGACACTCTTTTGTGTCCCTCTCTGTCCTAACTTCTGTCTGACCTCCCAGCCTTGTTTTCAATGACTACACTGCATGTAGGTAAGACTTCTTTTTTTCTAAATGATGTACCCCCAAAAGAGGAAGTCTACTTATATCTTTGTCTTTACAAAGATTCTCTCAATCGTTTGTTTTGAATAATGAATTAATGTTTGAGTAAGACACATTTGTCTAAAATAACCTCAAGTAACATGAATTGTGCATGTTTGTAGAGGTTTATAGAGGCCATGTGACAGAATCAGTAACAAATGAGGCAAAGACCTTTAACATAGATTCAGTGATTATTCATAGCAAGTTGGCAATTGCACATGTTGGATGTCATCGTAAACAAGTCTTTTAAAGATCACTCCAAAGGCAATACAGCAAATTCTGGGAAGATGACATTGATGAGATGGCTTTTGCATCTCCTTAAATCACCACTAAAATCAGAACTGGAATGTCAAAACCAAAAACCTACTGATAGTATATATCTAAAATAACTACATAATCAATGTAGCTTCTAAACATCAAAATCATTCTGATACTATCAGATTTGAAAGTGATGTGTTGAGGACAACACGACATCACTTTCAGGTCTGTATAGTGTTAGCATCTGGAAGGGGAAACACAAAAGGGTGAAACAGGTTCTCTGATGGCCCTAAAAGCAGAAGAGCCAAATCTCCATCGGGTATTCAATGGAAGGCAGAGGGAAGAATTTGGGAGCAGCATCTTTATCTGCTGGGGTTTTGTACACTCTCATATGCATGACACTGCAGACATCCCCAAGAAGGTCTAAAGGGGCTGGAATATCCTGAGTTCAGTGAGCTTTCAAAAAGGGTCTACCTGAGCTCCATTCTAGCTCCATTCTAGAACAAACTCCCACATAAGTGGGAAACTGCAGGAAATAGAATCCAAATCAAGCTGGATAGAGACAATAGGATGAAAGAAAGAAGATAAAAGTGGGAGAGCTCAGAAAACACAAGGCTGTATTAGGAAACAACAGAGGAGAATGCTCTAGTACTATGAAGCTAGAAAATCTGTTTTGACTCACTTCTTCCTCCCAAGAGCTCAAGAAAATTAATTTCACGTAAGAACAGGCAACAAAAAGGATCAAGTTTGAGTCCCATACAAAGGTATTAATAAAGAAGATTGAGAATGAAATCTCTATTAGCAATCTACTAACAATAAAACACCATAAAAATTCCTACAAAACAGATGGAAACTGTAGCCTAAAACTCCAAAATGAACCAAAAGAAATTAATGAAATTATGGAGAGATGAAAGAAAACATAAATCAGAAAATAAAAGTTAGTAATGAGGTTATAGAATTCAAGAAATAATTGGCAATAAAATGTCATTTCAGAAATAAAGATGAAACTGGAAAAACACACAAGCAAATACATACAGCAAACAATGCCTTATGAAATAAAAGTGAAAAGGAGTAAAATTTTAAATATCAAAACAAGTGAGAGATGAGATTTAAAAATATTTCAAAGTGGCAGAAATAGAAGATAAGTAAAGAACACACACACGCGCATATTGTATATAATAAGAGTTCACAGAGAAGAAAAAGCAGAGTGAATCAAAATAACATTTTAAAGCAGCTTTCCTAAAATTCGAAATGCACAAGGAAAGATTGAAAACATATACTGAAAAAGAGCACCGTATAGTACTTGAGAAAAATGACCCAAAATGACCAATGCTAAAACATCCTAGAACATATTCTGGGCTCTGAGGCAAAAGGAGTAAGTCACTTAAAAAAAGGAAAGAAAATCCGATTGTCGTCAGACTTTTTGACAGCAACGCTTTATG
Organism: Rhinopithecus bieti; assembly: GCF_001698545.2. NCBI lineage: Eukaryota > Metazoa > Chordata > Mammalia > Primates > Cercopithecidae > Rhinopithecus > Rhinopithecus bieti. The sequence continues at coordinate 3,063,782 of NW_016807962.1, forward strand.
CCAGGAGACAATGGAGTGACATTTTTAAGATACTCAAGGAAGGAAAATATGAGCCATATATTATAAACCTAGCCAAACTTACTTTCAAGTGTAAAGACTGCAGACAAACTGTTATCAACAAGCAAGAACTTAGGAAATATTGTTCCCAGGAGCCTTTCCCGAGCAAACTACCAGAGAGTGAAAATGACTAGAGAGACATTAACAGAAGGCCTGGTGGTAAGCATTAAGTATATACCTGCCTGTGGAACTAAGTATAAATAATGATTATAAGGGAGAAAGTATAGGCTATAACACCTATATGCCCTGAAACTGTAGGAACAATGCATGTATTTTTAAAAAGGAGGTAAAGGATAGAACATATGAAAAGTATATTAAGCTTACGGGGTCTTTATAGTTATTAACTATAAGTAAATAAATGAGTAAAAGGATCTTGTTTCAAATTAGTTGCTGGGATATAAAAAGGTGAGGACGATGTTTCTAGCAAATTTCAGTATTATTCATGGTACCAAATTGTACATTGGCAGTGGGGGAGACAAGAAGTATTATACAAAGGTATACAGAAGGTAATTAGGACGAAAATACAAACCTTCCTAAGTGCTCCACTCCCTCCCCTGAAAAAATGCCTTAAAAAGATAGAAATACATGAAATAAATTACATTGTAAAAAACCAGTTGCATAAAACATAGTATACTTATAATACTAGATAATATGACACAGCAGAGGACAAATATAACAACCATATCAATAAATATCAGGGCTTAATTCACCTATTTAAAAAATCTAGCTTCTCTAACAAAACAAATTCTATACTCTTCTATCAACAAGAGATACAGCAAACTAAGACTAAGAGAGATAGGTCAAAAATTAAGTAAAATTTTAAAATAAGAAGAAAAGAAAAGAATATATATCAGCCTAATAAAAATAAAATAAATCAAAGATCAGATGGTTGTAGATGTGTGGTGTTACTTCTGAGGCCTCTGTTCTTTTCCATTGGTCTATATATCTGTTTTGGTGCTAGTACCATGCTGTTTTGGTTACTGTAGCCTTGTTATATAGTTTGAAGTCAGGTAGCATGATGCCTCCAGCTTTGTTCTTTTGCTTAGGATTGTCTTGGCTATATGGGCTCTTTTTTGGTCCCATATGAAATTTAAAGTAGTTTTTTCTAATTCTGGGAGGAAAGTCAACGGTAACTCGATGGGAATAGCTTTGAATCTATAAATTTCTTTGGGCAGTATGGCCATTTTCATGATATTGATTCTTCCCATCCAAGAGCATGGAATGTTTTTCCATTTGTTTATGTCCTCTCTTATTTCCTTGAGCAGTGGTTTGTAGTTATCCTTGAAGAGGTTCTTTGCATCCCTTGCAAGTTGTATTCCTAGGTATTTTATTCTCTTTGTAGCATTTGTGAATGGGAGTTCACTCATGATTTGGTTCTCTATTATTGGTGTATAGGAATGCTTGTGATTTTTGAATCTTGATTTTGTATTCTGAGACTTTGCTAAAGTTGCTTATCAGCTTAAGAAAATTTGGGGCTGAGATGATGGGGTTTTCTAAATATACAATCATGGCATCTGCAAAGACAATTTGACTTCCTCTTTTCCTAACTGAATACCCTTTATTCCTTTCTCTTGCCTGATGGCCCTGGCCAGAACTTCCAATACTATGTTGAATAGGAGTGGTGAGAGAGGGCATCTTGTCTTGTGCTGGTTTTCAAAGGGAATGCTTTCAGCTTTTGTCCACTGAGTATGATATTGGCTGTGGGTTTGTCATAAATAGCAAACTTGATAAAAACAGGCAATGGGGAAATAATTTCCTGTTTAATAAATGGTGTTGGGAAAACTGGCTAGCCATATGGAAACTGGACCCCTTCTTTATACCTTATACAAAAATTAACTCAAGATGGATTAAAGACTTAAACGTAAGGCCTAAAACCATAAAAACCCTAGTCAAAAACCTAGGCAATACCATTCAGAACATAGACAAGGGCCAAGACTTCATGACTAAAACACCAAAAGCAACGGCAACAAATGCCAAAATTGGCCAACGGGATCTAATTAAACTAAAGTGCTTCTGCACAGCAAAAGAAACTATCATCAGAGTGAACAGGCAACCTACAGAATGGGAGAAAATTTTTGCAATCTATCAATTTGACAAAGGGCTAATATTGAGAATCTACAAGGAACTTAAACAAATTTACAAGAAAAAAACAACCCCATCAAAAAGTGGGCAAAGGATTTGAACAGATACTTCTCAAAAGAAGACACTTATATGGCCAACAAACATATGGAAAAAAGCTCATTATCACTGGTCATTAGAGAAATGAGAGTCAAAACCACAATGAGATACCATCTCACGCCTGTTAGAATGGTGATCATTAAAAAGTCAGGAAACAACAGATGCTGGAGAGGATATGGAGAAATAGGAATGCTTTTACACTGTTGGTGAAAGTGTAAATTAATTAAACCATGGTAGAAGACAGGGTGGCAATTCCTCCAGGATCTAGAACCAGAATTACCATTTGACCCAGCAATCCCATTACTGGGTATATATCCAAAGGATTATAAACCATTCTACTATAAAGACCCATGCACACATATGTTTATTGTAGCACTATTCACTATAGCAAAGACTTGGAACCAACCCAAATGCCCATCAATGATAGACTGGATAAAGAAAATGTGGCATGTATACACCACGGAATACTATGCAGCCATAAAAAAAGATGAGTTCATGTCCTTTGCAGGGACATGGATGAAGCTGGAAACCATCATTCTCAGCAAACCAACACAAGAAGAGAAAACCAAACACCACATGTTCTCGCTTATAAGTGGGAGTTGAACAATGAGAACATGTGGACACAGGGAGGGGAACATCACACTCAGGAGCTTGTCAGGGGGTGCGGGGCTAGGGGAGGGATAGCATTAGGAGAAACACCTAATGTAGATGACAGGTTGATGGACGCAAAAAACCACCATGGCACGGCACGTGTATACCTGTGTAACAAACCTGCGTGTTCTGCACATGTATCCCAGAACTTAAAGTAAAAAATAAAATAAAATAAAATAAATCAAATAATGTTTTGGATTTTTCTGTTATTTTATTATTTTTATAACAAAGAAACCCACACCCATTTGCAGTCAACTTGCATTTCCCTCCAACCCCCTAGTCCTAAGCAACCACGAATCTTTTTGTTTCTATGGATTTGCCTATTCTGCATGATTCATAACAACAGAAGTATATAATGTGAGCTCCTTTGTGACTGCCTTCTTTCACTTAACATAATGCTTCCAAGGTTTATCCATGTTATAGTATGTATTAATACGGCAGTCCTTTTTATTGGCAAATAGTATTCCACTGTATGGTTAATTCATTTCATTCATTGGTTGTACGATTCTGTGAATATACTAAAAACATTAAATTCCATATATTAACTGGGTGCATTATATCTTAGTGAAGCTGTTACCAAAAAAAATAGATAAAATAAATCAAGATTCATAATCTGAGAAAAGGTAGAATTTAGATAGGATGACTAACTTGTTTGGTTTGCCTAGGACATTTCTGGTTTTAGCACTGAAGATTCCCACTACAAGAAATGCTAGAAGGTATTAAATTCATAGTGGTATCTAACATATCTAACTCAAGCAAAGGCACATAAAGTGGACAATATTTAATAATATTTAGAAGGCCTAAATCAGATAATCAATAACATAAGTTTCCAAACTTTAATAACTCAATAAAAATTATTTTCTAGTGTGCATAGAACATCCATGAATTTATGTTTATTTTAGGACATAGATGCATGTCTACATACACAAATACACCCCCCATAAATTCCATAAAATAGAAGTAATAAAATTTATGATGATATTTGAAAAAAGTAGAAATATATAAAATTTTAAAGATGTGTCTCTACCAACGTATTTAGCAACACAGTTACTAAACAAATATTGAGGAAAGAAAACCAAATTATAAAATTATTTGAAAAGCTAATAATGATGAAAATATAACACAAAAAATCTATGGAATAAAGCCAAAGCATTTTCTAGAGAAAACAGCATGAAATTCCTATACCAATATAGTTTTAAAATAAAAAATATAAAACACCTAACTCAGAAAAGCTAGTCAAACCGCAAGAAAGTAAACTAAAAGAAACTATAAAGAAGGCATTAATAAAGATAGCAATTAATTAAATAGAAGGCAGAAAAAATAGAACTAAAAAATAATCCCAAAGTGGTACTTTGAAAAATAAATAAATAAAATAAGCCTCTAGAAACCACAAATCAAAATCTAAAATGAGGAAAATATAGACATATAAAACTTAAAATAAGGTATAAATAACTATTAAAAGAAAAAATCTTAAGAGACTGCTTTGTATTTGAAAAGCACAAGAAATTGATACTTTTTAAAGAAAATTAGAACTTGGTAAAACTGAACTCAGTAGAGACAGAAAGTCCAAACAGACCAATTGCTGTCTGTTCTAGAGGAGTTGTAGGAGAGACTGGGTTATCAGCTGTCAAATATGTTGTTCAGGGAAGTTATTTTTGTTTCTGAGAAGGAGTCTTGTGTCACTTTGTTGCCAGTTTGGAGTACAGTGGTGCCATCTGGGCTCACTGCAACCTCTGCCTCCCCGGTTCAAGCAATTCTCCTGCCTCAACCTCCCAAGTAGCTGGGACTACAGGTGCGCACTGCCACGCCCAGCTAATTTTTGTATTTTTAGTAGAGATGAGGTTTCACCATGTTGTCCAGGATGGTCTCGATCTCCTGACCTCGTGATCTGCCTGCCTCAGCTTCCCAAAGTACTGGGATTACAGGCCTGAGCCACAGTGCCCGGCCAGGGAAGTTTTATAACGGCTAGAAAGTTAAGGACTAAAAGTCCTTTAAAAAAATTTCTAGCCTAATAATTATTTTATCCATGGAATAATTGGCCAAAAGCCAAAATAGCAATATTTTGTTGTCTCCTATCCATTTTGTCTTCCCTCCAAAGAGTCTCATTCTGACCTTCACCTAGACTTTCCTGGATCCATCCTAGGACATTTCACAAATAGAATGTGTTTCATCAATTCCTATAATTCTGGAAATGATTGTAGACTTTAGACATTTCTCTCCTATATATTGGAATATGTATATCCTACGACACATCACCTCAAAGTCTTTAAAGATGCTAGTGTATGACAAATTATGATCTCATGAATCAAATAAAAGGATAATATTTTTCTTCCCAGGAATTGTATGGTAACAGAGATCTTTAATGCCTTCATTGCTAAAGACAAAAGCACAGAATTTTAGAATTTGAACAGCTCAGTGTCCTCATCAAAGACGTGGGGGAAAAAACATTGTGAATTATCGTAGCAAGTAGACAATGCGAGTCAGGAAGGAAACCTAGGTTTCAGCTCTGGATCTCCTTCTCAGAAACTGTGTCATCTTGTGAGAAGATCAGCTCTGCCAGAGAACAGGAAAAGGACAGGAAGAGAGGCACACACACACACACACACACACACACACACACACACACACACGCATTATGTTAGAAATGAGAAGTCCTTCCAGTATAGAGAGAGAACAGGAGAGGTTGTGGAGACTTGCTAGGTGGTTTGGGGTCAGCCTGTGAAAAATATTGAATGTCTCATGAAGAATTTGACCTTAGTCTGGTTTAAAATGTGTTTTGACTGAAGATTCTATAGCAAACTAATAGCATGATCAAAGTAGCATTTGATAAAAAGAAAAAGGACACTTCTGAATTGGGGTTCAGATTTTCTTTGACAAAGACTAGGGCCTAGGAGATCAAATAGAGGGCTCTAGCCCAGGTGAGGGGTGATGAGGTCCTGACTTAGGACAGGGACCGTATCAATACATGTTTGGTTGTGAGAATGTGTAGACGATGGAGTGATTGCCTGGAGGAGACAAGAGCCGGGGAACAGTTACACACTACTCTGAGATTGTCAGTCTAGATTTTCAAGAGTACTTTAGGAAGGAAGTAGAGTATGCTGGTTAAGAACATATGTTGGCATAAAACTTACTCTCATTTGACTCCTGGATCTGCTGTTTAATAAATACACAAAATTAGGAAGCTGTGTCTCCCCTTATAATCTCCGTTTCTTCATCTATAAAATGGTAATGGCAATAACAGCAACTTCATAGGATTACTTAGAGGATTCCATAAGAAAATTCATAAAGGAATTTAGCAAAATGATCAGTACATGGAAAATGGTCAATAAGCATTACATATTAGTAGATAACATTAATTAGTAGATAACATATGGAGGATATAAAGTAAAATGGGTTTGAAGGTAACATTTTCTAGAAGTCAATTTTTCTTAGGCAAAACCAGAAAGTTTTTTAGTTTTGTTTTTTTTTTTCAATTAAAACTGTTTCAGTTGCTCCCCTGGCATGACTAAACCAAGGTTCTGAATGTCATAAGAACTGTTTCTGTCTTTGTTTCTGCTTTTCTCTTTGTGCAAGTTTTGTCTTCTTGGAAGGTTTTGTCTTCATGGTGAGCAGCAGGGTTACAAGTAGTCTGTGGCTGTGTACACCAACTAAGGGCAGGTTCCCTGGAGCACCATTTAAGATTTTCCAGGTAAAGATTCTCATCAGTCCCTTGTGTCCAGGCATTCACTCCTGGCACAATCAGTTGCATCCAGTGAGTGGAGAGTAGAATCAAATCCTCATTCTTTCTCATGGTTGGAGTGGTGGAAGAAACATTACAAAAATAATGAGTCTACTTGGATACCTGTCAACTTTGCAGAGCTGACTTTACAATTTTGTGTAAGTGGGGGATATACCTCCTCTGTCTATTCTTTCTTTGCTGGGCATAGGAACTGAAAAATGAGCCCCCCTTCCCTACCCCACCACCTTGACTCTCACTGTACTCCCATTTTAGGCTCCGGTGGCCAGATGACATCCTAGATACTTGGGCATCGGGGGGCTGCAGTGGTTCAGGCATGCCATCTGCCTGGGCCAGCCACCCTGCTACCACTTGAGATTCTGGGCAGAGCTGTGAATGAACACATTTCAAATGCTATCAATATTTTATGAATTTCCATCCACTTACTTTAATGGGGAACTGTAAAAGCATTTAACCATATTACACCCCATCTCTCAGGCACTGCATTATTCCAACAGAGCTGTTTTATTAGAGTCAACCACCAGGGTAGTTGAGATGCCTTTATGACCCCTTCCCCTTAATCTGTCCATCTGCATATATGTAACTCTGTTTGTCTGTCTACAAACCTATCTCCAATGTATGTATATGAGCAAATAAAACTAACTGATAGCAAAAGGGGCATAACCTTGGTAATGCACCTGTACATGCAGCAACACGTGTGTGCACACATCCATACACACATGCTAATACACTAAGAATTGTTTCATCTCTTAGTGTCACTTAACTGTACTCACACTTTAAAAGGACTTTCTGGCTTTGTGGACTTCCCTTGGGTTCTCATCTAGAGCAATCGCTTCCTTGTCTTCTGAAAAAACATGTTCAGGGATGCATCTTACCTGAAGTTTAGATATCTGAAATTAATACTTGTCCAGGCATTGAAGTCAGATGAACTTGGGCTTCACAGCTCTGTTCCACCATTTACCTTTATGATCTTGGGTATATCATTTGACCTCATGGAGCCACCTCTGTAAAAGGGGGATTTCATACCTTTCAGGGAGTAAGAAAGATTAAATGACAGATTATATGAAAATGCTTCCCAAGGTACCTGCACAGCAAGTTTCCATGATGCTTTTCTCTATCCACTTTCTAGGTATCTAGAACTTTTGGCTAGAACATGCGGCTCTTCCTGTCCTGACCTACTGGAAATAGTTTCTGCCTGTGCCATACACCCAAGCAGTGCTTCCCTCCCATCACAGCTTGTCCTTTTCCCCAAACCCCATACTGCAGCTAGGTCACCTCCTTCAGGACTTCCCCCAATCCTCATCTCCTCTGGGAAATCTCCCTCAGTCCCTCCAGCTCCCAGGCTCTTCTCTGAGCTTCCTCATCACCATCCACTCTCTCTCCACATGGCCGCATTTATCTCACCCTGTTGTAATTGTCTTTCCCCTTATGGATGACAAACTCTTTTTTTTTTTTTTTTTTGTTGACAGGGTCTTGCTCTGTAACTTGGGCTGGAGTGCAGTGGTGTGATCATAGCTCACTGCAGCCTTGACCTCCTGGGCTCAAGTGATCCTTCCATCTCAGCCTCTTGAGTAGCTGGTACCACAGGTGTGCATCACCATACCCAGCTAATTTTTGTATTGTTTACAGAGATGAGGTCTCCCTATGTTGCCCAGGCTGATCTGTAACTCCTGGGCTCAAGTGATCCTTTTATCTCAGCATCCCAAAGTGTTGTGATTACAGGTATGAACTACTACAACTGGCCTGGGTAGAGTTCAGATCTTATTTCTTGGCACAACTAACAATGCCCTTCAGGATCTGAGCTCTGCCAACCTCATCCCTGAAGGTTTATTCTAACCACCATCCTCTTCTTTGTCTATATCACATCCAGCCACCATTCTGTTCAGCACTTACTCTGTGTCCCACAGGGTTCTAACCACGGTATAGGCAATAACTCATTTAATCCTTATGCCAACCTTATAAAATAGGGACTATTGTGATCCCTATTGTACAAATGAGGAGCCTGAGACTTGGGGAAGGTAGAAAATTTACACAAGGTTCTCAATTAGTAAGGGACAAAGCTCAGGTCTGAGCTCTGGTAGCCTCATTCTGAGCCTGCACTCAGCAGCACTATATACCATTCCCCATTTACATCTACTCCATACCATGGCTCCAATAAAACTGACCTCCACACAGCTCCTCTTGTCCATGCCATGTCTAATCTCAGTTCCCTGCCTTTGTACATTCTAGCCCTTCTTTCTGGAATGCCCTCTGCCTTCCCTACTTATCTTCCACTTGTCCTTTATGAGTCAGAATGCCTTCCTCAATGCTCTGTGTTCACTCTGAACAAGGCTCTTATCATAGTATATCAGGACCTATTTACTTGCCTTCCTGCCCGTTAGACTGGAGGCTTCTTGAGGTAGTGGCTATGACTTACTCATATTGAATCCCTGGTACCTAATGTAGTTCTTGGTCCTTTAGGGGAAAATTAGTACCAGTTTGTTGAATATGGCATTCCTAAGATCTGAAAAGCCTTTCTCAAAATTGTCATCTTTTTTAACCCTGACTTCTATATATATATAGTACATGTAAATCTCTTTGATAAGATGATTATCTACATGCACAACTAAGATGCCAAATCAAATTAAATCACTGTTAGATCTACTGTAAAAGTAACGTGTTTCTGTCTGAATTGTTCAAAGACTGACCAGGCGAGTCCTGGGACTTCAAAGCCAAGATGGTGCTTCTACAAAGCGTTCTGGGTAAGGGTTTGGTATTTCATCACTAATCTCCTCTGGAACTCACTGAAGAGGAAACTATGCTTATATGGAAAATGGTAAAATGGGGGAACAGAAGTACAGATTTTATGACTAAAAATATCTGGGCCCACAAAGCACTTTCCAAATGACCAATCATCTTTGCTAAGAGATGCTGATATACAAGGCCTGCGATCACAAACTTAAGTATTCTATATTCCACTGAATCTAAATGGTAGAGTCTGCAGAACAGACTTTGAGTCTACTTACTCAGACAGGCTCTGGGACAAGGACTGTCATTCAGCAGGATGGTAGTCACTAGTGGGGAGGCAGCATGAGCTCACATATGCTTCATCATCAAAGCAGTGACCCTGCCCACTAGTTAAATGAAGCCCAGTGAATATCAGGCTTTGCTATCCAGACCAGCACTTTCTCTTCTGGAGGGTGTATGTGTGTGTGTGTGTGTGTGTGTGTGTGTGTGTGTACACACGTATGAAGTGGAATATTCTTTTCACGTTGAAATACCAGACAGATGGTGGAAAGGTTCTTCTCCCACTTGAATGCATTTAAAGTGACTCTTAAGAGTAAAGAATGCCAGAGCAATAGGTCTGAGATAAAGTTCCTTGATGGACAGTATTAAGTGTTAAGGTGGGAAAATCAAGCTAAGATATTAAAGGGCAGAATCAGAAGACATATAGTCTTGGAATAAAATGGTAGCTGGTGAGTAATGAAGAGAAGGGTCTTTAGATTTTCTACAATCAGCAGTCAAATTTGCCTTATCATCTTTCAAACCAGTAGATCAAGGTCACTGGCAAGTATAGGGCTGACGGGGCACTCCAGGAAAGTCATGGTATTCTGAGTTGATGGGTGAGGGGGACCTTGGCTGGAACTGATCTGCCTCTCGTTGGCCCCTGTTCTCGTCCATCTCAGTGGGTCTGGCGTGCCATCTGGGTGGGATATCTAAGCTTTCTTCCCCTCTGCAGTTCCCTAAGCTGCTCTGTCCTTAGCACAAGAGTGAAGATTATTTCTGACAAAGAAATAAAATCAGCTGCCAAGCCCTATCAGGCACCTGTGTTCTTTCCCTCCTTATTTCCAGCAAAATCATTCTCTTGTGCAGACAGCAAACATTTCAGTTTCATGAGAAACCCCTGTCACTCTGACGCCCTGTGTCTCACTGTTGACATGATAACTGAGTATGTGAGACAGACAGTGTTTGTCTGAAGCTGGAGGCTTTGTAGCAGAATCACAAGACTGAGATGAAGGAGGCAGGTTAGGGCTGGGAAAGTTGGGAAGCTGGGGCCCTGGGGAGATCTAGCCTCTTCTGTCCATCTCCTGCTTACCAGGCTGTTGCAGCAGCAACAAGCGTTCTTGGTCTAGAAGAACCCCATTCCATTGTTCAAAGAGTTTCAAGGTAAAAAGTTTCATCTCCAGGCCTAAGGGTTTTCAGTAAAACATCTGGTTCAACTCACTTGAACACAGATTTCCTGAGAAGATCCTACTTGGTGTCTTGCAAAAGTGTTTGATGCTGAGAGGCTGCAAAGAGGAAGAAAAAGGAGAAAAAGAAAAAAAATTATAATGGCAGCTCCCATTGAGCAAACATTATGTACTGGGTTCTGTGGTTACTACTGCACACAAATTTGCATTTAATCATCTTGGTAATACTATGAGTATGATATTAATAGCCCCATATTACAGATGAAGAAACTGAAGATCTGAGAGGGGAAATAGTTTGCTAAGCTCCCGCCAGCGATGAGTAATAGATCTGGAACTCTTATTTAGGTTTCTTTGGTTCCAGCACTTCTACTGTTAACATTTATGTTCTATTTTCTCCAATGAGTCCAGCAGGCTGGAAAGTTATATATATGCCACCCTTATATATAGAGCCTATAATAAAACAAAGTCTTATTATAACCAAAAGGAAGAAGCACAATATATAGCATTGATAGGCTGGCTTTGAACTTCTTCCTTTCCTAATAGCTGTGTGAGACTATAAACTCCTCTGAACTTCAACATCCCCATTTATAACATGGAATAATATCTCTGTTGTGGAATTATGGTGAGGGTTGAAAACAATAATATATGTAAGTGTGCGTAGTTAAGAAGTGTGTGTCTCACTTCATGCTAAGCCTTTTGATGAAAACTTGCTTGATCCTAATAACCTTGAGCAAGATACTATCATTATTACTCTTATTTTACAAGTTAAAAAACTGAGGCTTAAAGCAGACAAGTAGTTTGTCCAATGAAGTTAATAAATGGCTGCGCAGGAATTGAACTACGTTCAGTCTGGCTCCCAAAACCAATCCTAAGTGGACAAGTCAGGCTTCACTGGTAGATAGAATGGCTTAAGATCTGTCTGAAGATTACTAAGGGCTATACAATACACTCTTTTGCCATTCCAGGCTGTCTTCTTTGACAGGAGAAATGATTGGGGAACCTGTGTTATTTTGTTGACTTTGTAAGAACATTTTATTATACATAGGAGATTGTTTGGAAATTGTCCCTAATATTCTCTTTTGAATTATTGATGTATATCAATTGCATACACATTGAAAGAAAATAGAGCCCTCTTCTTGGCATCCATGAATGTTTCCATAGCTTATGCTTCAGAGTAGAGCAGGTTCAATTACCAAAGATGTTTTTCTAAAAGAGGTAGATTAATACCAATTAACAGGTCGGGATAGGAGTTGAGACCTTAGCCAGTTCACCGAACGAGTTGTGATTTCATGTCATCTGACATATGCATAATTACACACACCAGGAAGCATCCACCAATGCACACATCACAATAAATGTGTGCTTAATTACAAGTCACCATGCATATATGCTTAATTACACATCCCGCTACCTGCAGGATTAATTACATGTCGTATTACATGCACACAATCAGAAGAGGTGACATTTGATGACATTAAAAGAGCTAGGAGAACATAAAGGAGCAATTTTTAAACAGTTGCATAATGTGTGTGCTTTTTTTTCTTTCCACAGAAGGGCTCAGACATTAATTTCTAGTCAATCAATCAAGAAGCACTTATTGAACCAGCCCTGTCAATTTTACTTTTATAGTGTCTCTTGCATCGATCCTTTCCTTTCCATTTTCATGATCACTAATGTCATCTCTTGCCTGACAGACTAAGGTAATGGGAAGGACAATGCATTCAAATGTTCTCTCTCCTAACCCTGGGCCAGCACCTTGGTCTAAGGCACTATTATTCGCACCTGCATTACTGCAGAGGTCCCTAACAGATCCGCTAGTTCCTCCTGGCTCTTAAACTCTCCACCCCTCACTAGGCAATATTTTGACAACTCAGCTTTATTCATCTCAATCTCATCTAAAACCCCTCAATGATTTTCCCTTTTTCTTTCTTTCTTTTTTTTTTTATTA
>NW_016807962.1:3076859-3098435 GCF_001698545.2 Rhinopithecus bieti
TTCCATAATGGTTGAACTAGTTTACAATCCCACCAACAGTGTAAAAGTGTTCCTATTTCTCCACATCCTCTCCAGCACCTGTTGTTTCCTGACTTTTTAATGATTGCCATTCTAACTGGTGTGAGATGGTATCTCATTGTGGTTTTGATTTGCATTTCTCTGATGGCGAGTGATGCTGAGCATTTTTTCATGTGTCTGTTGGCTGTATGAATGTCTTCTTCTAGAACAAAGTCCAACATTCTGAAAATGAACTACAAGGCTTCATTTGTCTTGACCCCTGCCCACCCCCCACCCCGCCCCAGCCTTTTGTCATTCTCATCCTCCATCTCTAAGTTTCAGTGACCGTGCTTTCTCCCCATCCTTCCAGCAGACCATAACTCCTCCTACCTCAAGATCATTTCATACATATTGATCCTTCTGTCCAAAAAAAGTCCTCTTTTCACTCTATTTATCTAATTAAATCCTATCTAACCCTCAGATCTTAGCTCAAATATACCTTTCCCAGAAAATGTTTCACTAGTGCTCCAGATCAAGTTAGTTCCTGCTTTTATACCCTGTACTTTACCTTCCTGAGAAATTATCACAATATACTGTTTAAAATTATCTATGCAGTGGTTTTTATTAATGTCTGCCTCAGTCATTTTAAGTTCCAGGAAGACAATGATTGGATATATTTTATTTTCCAATATGCTCTTTTTCCTAGTAAAGTGCCTGGTACATAGTAACCTTATATATAGTAGGGTTGTCAGATTTAGCAAATAAAAATACAGGATGATCAATTTAATATGAATTTCAGATAAACAACAACAACAATTAAATTTTAATATAAGCATGTCCCATGCAATATTTAGAACATACTTGCACTAAAATTATTTATTGTTTATCTGACATTCAAATTTAATTGAATATCCTATAGTTTATTTAATAATTCTACCTTTAGGCTCTTAACACTTGATGGTTAAATGAATAAATGAATGAATAAATAAATTAATGGTTAAATGAAGGTTCAGGAGACCTTGGTTCTCCTTCAATTCTGGTTTGTTTTACCCTCATCAGCCTCTTCACTTATCTCAACATAGACAATGAGGGTCATCGATGTATACCTAAGACTCCTATAATGCTGACATGAAGTGATGGGAACCTATGTCAAAAGACAACTAATGATCCTGTCTTCCATTGTCATCTCCAGGCCAGCCCTTTGTTTCCAGAATTATCTGACCGGCTAAATTATTCCATTCTCCTTGTCAAAATTGTAACTCTCTCTCTCCCACGGCCATAAAAAGAACTTAAAGATTCCCTTTCTTTGCATGTTCTTCTGGGTCCTTTGTAATCTGAGACTGTTGTATTTTGGATCTAACAGGCAGGACTGGGGCTGATATTTAATATTAATATTTTAAAAAATCAAAATCAATGCAAAATCTATGACAAAAGTTTAAATAAAACAGAATCAGTATTACTGATTTTCTTTTGCCTCAGGCTTCAATATGCTTTGGCACAGCAATTTTTATTTAAACTTTTGATATTTTGCTCATCATGGGTTTACTTACATTGACTGTGATTTCTTAAAATATTGAATTAGTGTGTCATGTATGTTGATTACTGGGTATTTTGGCATCCCCTTCCATTTTGCTCCCAATGCAAGTGTTTCACTCACACCACCCTAGTCCCAGTATCAGAGGAGCCAGCTTTTCAAAAAAATTTTATTTTATTTTATTTTAAGTTCCAGGATACATGTGCTGGACATGCAGGTTGGTTACACAGGTAAATGTGTGCCATGGATGTTTGCTGCAGCTATCAACCCATCACCTAGGTATTAAGCCCCGCATGCAATATGCCTTAGTTATTTATCCTGATGCTCTCCCACACCTACCTCCCAAACAGGCTCCAGTGTGTGTTGTTCTCCTCCCTGTGTCCATGGGTTCTCATTGTTCAGCTCCCACGTATACACCATGGAATACTATGCAGCCATAAAAAGGAACAAGATCATGTCCTTTGCAGGAACATGGATTTAGCTGGAAGCCATTATCCTCAGCAAACTAATGCAGGAACAGAAAATCTAACACTACATGTTCTCGCTTATAAATGGGAGCCAGGCTTTAGAAGGGAAGATACAGTGGACAGAGAGCCATGAGCCAGATATGCAGGGTCCAAAGTGCCATGCTGAGGGTTCAGAGTTTATCCAGTGGACAAAGGAGAATGGAGAGGTTTTGAGCAAGAGAGGAACAGGTTGTGCTTTGAGTGTTAGAGAGCATTACTTTGGCTACTCGCTATGCTATAGAGAACTGGTTGGAAGGACTGTGACTGTGACAAGACGACCGTGGAGGGAGACTGGTGTAGTGAGCAGGGAGATAGAAACCACAGCCGGTGCGATGGAAATGGACTGACTTCACGTACTTGGAGGGAGTCGCTTTTCCTTCACCTTCACTTCTTGGCTCTTTTCTGCTGTCTCTTCTCTGTTGAGCTTAGCGTGTCTTGTAGGAAAAGAGCAGGGAGGGAGAGAGAACAGTGGGCTGGCTTGTTAGCTTCAATAACTAGGATTCTGACTACATGGATGCTCCCTGATTTATTTGCAGACCTTCTGGGCATTTTCCCAGCCCCTACATAAATTAGTTCCCCAGAGACCAATACATCGACTACCATACTCATTGTTCCCTGCATATATGTTCCCAGAGGTGGGCCAACAAATTCACTTTCTGAAATGATCTGGAAAAGGACTGTGTTATTGACACTGTCTCCTGTCATATTTGTATTTCAAAAAGCTACGAGCTCAGGAATCCATCATTTCAATTAAAACTCATCTAGGCCTCCTATGAAAGATTAATATCAATATTGCAGAGTCCCCAACCCAGGAGGATTCACATTTGACTTTCAGCTTGAAACCATCATGGACTTGCTGTGTGGCCTTGAATACACTGCATGGTTTTTCTGTGCTTCAAGCTTACCTTTGGGAGGGAGCTTGCAGTAGACAAATGGGCCTGAGCTATGGGATTTAAAGCATGATCTTGCTATTCACCAGTGGTGTGACCTTGGGCAAGTTGTTGAGCCATTCTTAACTACACATGCCTTCTCTTCCTGTCAAAGAAGGAGAATGATGCCCTTCCTTGCAGGGTGGTGATGAGGATAGAAGGTGTTGATACCTTGCAAGTGCTTAAAACTTAGCAGGTATTCAATGAATGTTACCTCTCCCCTCTCTGCTATGGTTAATAGAATTGAGTAATAATTTTTTAAGTGCCAAAAATAGTGAAATGTCATTTTTTCTTCAGCTGGTAAAAACTAAGTGAAATTGCATGCCAATATATACAAATACAATGAATAATTTTGGAGTAATTTTACAGTTTTGTGTACAGAATGCCAAAATTCAGTATGACAGTGCATTTCAGTGAGGTGGAGTCATTCAAGCTAATTGTAGTGCCATATAGGAAAATGTTTGTGTTTGTCTTAGTAATATTTTGTAATGGCGTAGTTAAAAATAATAGTTTGTGGCCAGGCGCAATGGCTCATACCTATAATTCCAGCACTTCGGGAGGCCGAGGCAGGCGGATTGCCTGAGCTCAGGAGTTCGAGACCACCCTGGGCAATGTGGTGAGACCTCATCTCTATTAAAATACAAAAAAATTAGCCAGGTGTGGTGGCACATTCCTGTAGTCCCAGCTAATTGGGAGACTGAGGCAGGAAAATCGCTTGAGCCTGGGAGATGGAGATTGCAGTGAGCTGAGATCACTCCACTGCACTCCAGCTTGGGCTATAGAGTGAGAGTCGGTCTCAAAAATAAATAAATAAATAAAGCAAACTAATAATAGTTTGCCATCAATGATCTGTTTTGATAAATTCAGAGGTGTAGTATTCAATCATTATGTATTATGGTCTTAAATTTAGGTTATAAGAATATGTATACATATTAAGCCATTGTTATTTCTTGGTTATTCAACCTCATTATCCCTTTAATGTTTGTTTGTTTATTTATTTATTTTTTGATTCGGTGTCTTGCTCTGTCGCCAGGCTGCTGGAGTGCAGTGGTGCGATCTTGGCTCACTGCAATCTCTGCCTCTCGGGTTCAAGTGATTCTCCTGCCTTGGCCTCCCGCGTAGCTGGAACTACAGATGCGCACCACCACACCCAGCTAATTTTTATATTTTTAGTAGAGACGGGCTTTCACCATGTTGGCCAGGATGGTCTCGTTTTTAAGTTGGGGCTCAAGTCAAAATAAATGCAGTACCAAACCGTAGTGCATACAACATTTAACTGGAGGATTTTTCTACCTCCTGTGAGATGGAACCCATGGCTGTTTCCTAGGTGTGGTATAAACACTAAATAAGAAAATGTATGAAAAGAACTTAGCTTCATGTCCAATACAGAGCAAAAATTCAGTGACTAGTTATTGTGACTATCATCATTATTGTAGCAACAATGAGTAAATAAAGTGTTTTCTTTATTCTTTTCAAATATTTTCTGATTTTTTTATTGAAATGTTTCTTTCAACAATGTAAATGGATCTCAGTTTTAATATTGTGACCTTGTAAAGTGATGTCTGCTCTAGTTTCTCTTCAAAAACTATGCCATAGAATAATTTTTAGATACAGATTAAACACATGAATGAAATCACCTATCTTATTAGAAATGTACTTTTCCATAGCAAAGTGACATTCTCAAGACTCCTGGATTCTGTAAAAAGTTTGTCAGTTTACCCGAAGTACCAAGCAAGATCTTCAATCCAGATCACTTTCCACTATTCTTTCAATTTTTTTAACTTAACGTGGTCTCTGTGTACTTTCGTCAAACATATTTAAATTTGAATCTTACTTCTTATCCTTTGGAAGATGGTGAAATGCTTCCTTTCTTTCCCCTCCCCTTAGTTCTGCTATTAGTTGGCATGTGTTCTGTGAATGCAAATTCATTTTTACATCAGCAAAAGCAAAATTGAATAAGGAAGGCCATCTGATATGTAGTAAATCAAACAAAACCACAATGAATTTCAAAGCCAAGTATAAATTTTAAGACACAGCATGATGTGTAGGAAAGAGCAGTGAGCTCAAATCAGGCAATTTGGAGTCTAGTTTAGACTAGGCTACTGACTCACTGCATGACCTTGGGAAAGTCACTTTGTTCCCGTAGGTTTCTGTTTTTCTTTGATAAGCTTATAGTGCCAGATAATCAGAAATTAATCACTAATTCAGTAAACATATTATAATTATCATTGGTGAGCCTAAAAAATTAATCCTCAATCTCATCAAGTGTTATAAAGTAATTCTGTAGTTTATCAAGATTAAGTTACATGTTAAAGCAACCTGATTTTCTCTTATGGATGTATCAGATAGAAGAATCTCAGGTATGATATGTTTCAATTTCAGCAAATGGCAGGATCAAGTTTTTCCTTACACAATTCTGGACAAGTTGGAAACACATAGACTAGATCAGTGGTAAGTGTGTGCTCTTGAGAGACAACCAGAATTTCCAGGAAGTTATTTAAACATATACGTTTCTCAGAAATCGTGATTGAGATGGTCCTGGGTAGGACCTGGTAATCACAACAATTTCCAACTGATTCTGAAGATCATCTTGTTTTGGAAACCAGTGGGCTAGAATAACCAGGTGGATCAGTCAGTGGTGGAATTATCGGGGTTACTTACCAGGGTAAGATGCAGGTTTGTGTCCTTGAACTAGTGTTTGTCAACACGTCTGCATGATTGGGCTGAAGATATAGAAGGGGTGCTGATCAGGTATACAGATATTGCAGACACATTGGAAGACAAAATAAAAGCTCAAAATTATCTTCATGGGTGGAAATATCAGGAGAAACAACCACAATGAAATTTAAAGGGGTACATGAACTCTTGCACTTTATTTATATTTAAAAACAATTACAAATATAGTACCAGATGAGGTAAATCTAACCTGAGAGCCATTCATGTGGCTCTTAGACATTGAGGTTTTAGGGAACTAGAGGAACAGCATCTTTTCGAGAATAAAATGAATTTTATATAAAACACTTTGTATAAACTGTTAAACATAATAGAGTTATTGTAAAACGAGAATGATGCTACAACTGATCTCAAGCAGAGGCAAGAACAGAATAGTAGTTCAAAGTCTGAGAGTCCCAAATTCCAATCCTGACATTACAATAGACAGTTGTGTGATCTTCAGCAAATTATTTAAACATTTCATGCCTTGGCTTCCTCGTATGGGGATAATACTCTCCTCACAGGTTTGTATTAATGGTGAAAACATTTAGCATATGTCTGGCACATGGTGACATGCAGTAAAAGGCATCTATTGTTTGAGGTATCATTATATAGTATCCAGAATAAAGGAACTAGGTCAGTTATATTCTGTAATTTCCATGTGACACCTGAAGAATTGTCTCTGGTTCTGGGCACCATACTTTAGGAGACTGTAGACCAAAGAGAATGTGTTCAAAGGTATATAGAAGCACATAGGACCAGGAGGGTGAGTGGCTTTGAAGTACAGTTAAATGCATTTGAAGAAACTGAGACTATTTTCTCTTGAGAAGAGAAGCTGAAAGAGAACATCAAAGGAACTGAAAGGCAAAAACAATAAAGCTGTTTTGTCTTGACTGCACAAAGCAAAGCTCCATTTACAGGTGGGCAGAGAGGTTGAGAGAGTATGTCTTAAAAGCTGTTTTTTATTATTAGAGGGGTATGGGTTTCATAGGGAAGGAGGTAGTTTCTTATCCTTCCCTATGCTCAAGCCCCATGGTTGGGGTTTTTGTCAAGGGGACTCCTTTCTAAGTTGAGAGGTTACTTGGACTAATGACCTCTAAGGTCTTTTTGAATGTTATGGGATTACGGGGGTGGGGGGGGGTGCCATTCCCAAAGCTGTCCTGAAGGCCCTCATGTGCTAGGTGATGGGCGGGGTTAATGATGACTAGCTGCTCCAAAGATGGAAAGTGATTTGTGTTCCCATCGAGTTTAATGCATCTGTCTTTTCACCCCAGGCATCAGCCAAGTGCCAACATATTAGGCCCATTCATCTTTTCTGCGTGACAGAATTGAGGTGAGGTGGCATTTGGCTAATGAACCTCTTCAGAAAAGCATACTTCTCCAAATTAGGTTCTAGTTGGGTTGGGAAACAGCAATTGCCTGTGACCTGTTAATATTTCAGGAAGTTTCATCCACCTGAGTGATGTGAGACCTGCCAGCCTTGCAAAGGGCTAGACTGCTAGGCTTCCAGGCTGACACCCCATTACCCAGCCTTCCTCTCTTTCCACATCCCTTCAAGGAATCTGAGTTTGAGCCTTGGTCTGTTCTGGACTAAGTCAGAACTGGCTTAACAAAATTGAACACTGATGGAATCTTTTTTGTTTGTTTGTTTGTTTGTTTTGAGATGGAGTCTTGCTCTGTCGCCAGGCTGGAGTGCAGTGGTGCGATCTCAGCTCACTAGAATCTCCACCTCCCAGCTTCAAGTGATTCTTCTGCCTCAGTATCCCAAGTAGCTGGGATTACAGGTGCGCACCACCATGCCTGTCTAATTTTTGTATTTTTAGTAGAGACGGGGTTTCATCACGTTGGCCAGGCTGCTCTCGATCTTCTGACCTCAGGTGATCCGCCCACCTCAGCCTCCCAAAGTGCTGAGATTACAGGTGTCAGCCACCATGCCAGGCCCCACTGATGGAATTTTAATGTCTGAGGATCTTATAACCAAGTGGGATTAGAGTTATGCAGCCACAACACTTGGATTTACAAGATTGGAATAGACCTATGAAAATCATATAGTCCCACTCCTCACTTAATCAATTAAATCACCTGGCAATATCCCTGTGCATAGCCTTGAGTTTCTCTTTAAAAATCCCTCAAATTGGGCAAGTCACCACCATTAGATATTGCATTCATTTTTGTACAACTTTGAGAGGTATAAAGGTCTTGATGAGGCCAAACTATTATAATTTGCCTAGTTTCTTTGGGGAATTACACTAAAGAGGATGTTCATAATAGTCTACGTTTACTGAACACTGACTACGAATTAAACACTCTAGTAAGTACATTTTCTGGCTTAATTCTGATTATTGTGCTTTGGGATACATGTTATGTATCCTATTTTATGGATTAGGAAACTGAGGTTCCCATGATTTGCCCAAGGATTGGAGGAGAGTTTGAAACCTAGATTCATATGACTGAAAAAGCACATTCTCTTAACTTCTTCCCTATATATGCATGTATTTGGGTCCTTTCCAGAGTGGGACCTTCTTAGATCTGCATTCCATCTCAAACTTGTCCTCAGGCTTGGCTCAAATCTATCCTCAAGTTTGGCTTCAGTTCATACAGTTGTCACTGCCCCACAGCAGTGGTTTTCAAAATATGCTCAGGGAAGCTTTGCACTTTGGGTAGAGGGGTCCCAGGGGCTACTATGGGGACTGAGGGAAGCTGGGCTGATAAAGCCTGAAAACCCCATCATCAGCCAGGGTAGTTTTCTATATATATATATATACACACACACATACACACACACATACACATATGTGTGTGTGTGTATATGTGTGTGTGTGTACATATACATATATATTTAAACATACTGGACTTTTGCAAAAGCTCTCAATTGGAGAAAAGATTCCATGGCTCATAAAAGTTTGAAAACTATTGCACTGGATTAGAATATCGAGGTAAAATTTAAATATGAATGGGCTCTCTGATATAATAGATTAGTCTAATGTAATACCAGCCCCTCCCAAGTTCAACTTTGAAAGCATTAATGAAAAATATTGATTTAATAAAGGAGGAACTTACATGTCTATCATGCAGCTAAGTGTCCTGAGCATTTCCTCTACTTGTCCTGGTTCTATCTCCTATGTTTCATTCCTTGTTGCAGCTGCCATCTCTCTGTCTCTCTCTTTCTCTCTCTCTCTCTCTCTCTTTTTCTTTTCTTTTCTTTTTTTTTTTTTGAGGTGGAGTCTTGCTCTATCACCCAGCCTGTAGTGCAGTGGTGTGATCTTGGCTCACTGCCACCTCTACCTCCCAGGTTCAAGAGATTCTCCCACCTCAGCCTCCCTAGTAGCTGGGATTACAGGTGCACCACCACACCTGACTCATTCTTGTATTTTTCATAGAGATGGCATTTCTCCACATTAGCCAGGCTGGTCTTGAACTCCTGAGCTCAGGTGATCTGCCTGCCTTGGCCTCCCAAAGTGCTGGGATTACAGGGATGAGCCACCGAGCCTGGCCTCTCTCTTTCTTTAAAACAAAAACATACACTCACTCTTTGAAACACAGCTCTCCTCTCAGTCTGTCTCTGTTCCTCTTATCTGCATCTAAACCTTCGCTTCTTCCCTCCTCCCCACCTCTCCCCTTTGTTCCACCCTTAGGAGCTTGCTGTCTGTATTAATCATGCTTTTTTATTTTCTATGTTTTTTATGTTTTGACATCTTGAGGCCTTGCTCATCCTGAAGGGACTGCCCCTCCCAGGGCTAGTCAACTCCTAGAGATAGTAAAGGACCTCCCTGCAAGTGTGTCTTTGGTTTGCAAACCAATCAATGCAGAGCCCATACCCCCAAGCACTTCCTTGACTGGGCTCTTGTGCTTTGGGCCACTATTCTTCTGCTCTAATCACCCTAGGGCAAGGAACCAGACTAGTAGAGACAGCCCCTATGCACTGAAATTATGTAACTGGCCAATAGGAAACCTGCTTAGCCTGCCTTGCTCCATGCCTTGCCCAGTTCTTCCCACAGAAACAACAATAAAGACTTTAGTCCGTGTTTTCCTCTGCCCTCTTCTGCCTTCTGACCAGCCCTGGTGCTTCCCCGTGTGACCACTACGGTATGGTGTGTCCCCTCCTCTTAAGATTTGTGAGTTTAATAAACTCTTTCCAGTGGCAATCATCTCGTGATCTGTTAGCCTCACCACACCTGAATAATAGGAAAACTTATATTTTAGAACTACATCCCTTTCTCAGAGTTTAACTTCTCTGCATTTTCAGCAAAAGCATTTTTTTTTTGTTTTTTGCTTTCAATAATTCAATTTCATTATTTTCAATAATTGCATTCAACAAAAGCAAAACCAGACCTGCTTCCTAGGATTCTTTCTCCTAGGAGAGCCTGAGAAGGGTGTGGACATAGAGATTTTGAATAGTTAACACTTTTTTTTTTCCAATTAAAGTGATAAGCATGCACCCCCACCTCCCCCCAACACACATATCCTGCTCCTGCTCCTCATTTACTGCCCCAGCTCTTAGTTTTTGCCTCTGGGCTGGACCCTGCACACCTTTCTCATAGGTACTGGCTAGCAGGGCTTCTTGAACTTCACCCTCTTCCTTTCTTCTTAGACAGAGCTGACACATATCCTTTCTTTTGCCTGAGCTGCTTCAGTTGTTCCAAGAAATGATCCCAAGGCCAGTGCTTCTGCTGTGTCCTTCATCTGCACTCCTCATACATCCCCTACCACAGGCTGAGCTCACTGGCTTACAAGTTCCTGGTTTCTCTTTAACTCCTGTACCTGGCTGGGGACTCCATGAGGCTGGAATCAGCATAGCACCTGGCTTACAGTAAGCTCTCAACAAATACTTCTTGATCAAGTGAATTAATGAATGAATCCGATTTGTGTTTTCTGCCTTTTTTCCCTTGCTTTCCTGGGAGCCATCAGATCATCACACACACACACACACACACACACACACACACACACACACACAGACATATGCACACACACATGCACACAGACATACACACATGCACACAGACACATTCACACATATACACATGCTCTCACGCACATGCACACACACACACACAAACTGTTCTTTATCTTAAAATGATGTCTCTGTTTATCTGTGGACAAAAATACACTGAACTATGCAGAAACACAAATTAATTTCCTTATAATAATTTGTAGGTAGTATGTCTTGAACTCAGTGGTAAAGAAGGAACTTTTTTTAATAACACAGGAAAGATATCTGAAAATATTAATTTGGGTTCAGGGAAACAGAAGAGAGAGAGGCCCCCCCCCCCGAAAAAAAAAAAAGATGAGGAAGGAATGAGTGAGTGAAAAAATTTGAAACAAGAAAAGAAATAAATTGTGGTGAGAAAAAAGGAAAGGGGGAAGGAAGGAAAAAAATTTATTGATTTGCTCCTGTCAAGACAGATTACTTGTTTGGTAGGCTCTGGGAGAGTGGGCTACGGGACCTCATTCCCTCAACCAGAACATACTTCCCTGAAATCACTCTCTCTCCTTATCCACACAATTCTTGAACCACTGTCAGCATCTAGGGATAAGGCTTTTCAAATGGCCCCCATATTTGCATTTGGGGGCACAATGCTGGAAAGACTTGAAGAGGTGGAAGGTGCTGTTCTATCACCTTCTGGAGCTATCCAGATGAGAACCCATGTCTGTGCTGTGCCCTCACCTCATGCTTTTTTCTCAGGCTCAACGATGGGTGCAGTTCTCCACGCCCCTGTTGCTTTCCATGTCTTTCTCACAGTCTAAAGAAACATGACAAATACGCGCAAGCTCTGAATTAAAATGATTGGTGTGACCTATGTAAGCTCCATGAAGCAGATGGCATTTGAACAATAGGTAGGGTTTGGCATGCCAAATTGGAGGGTTGGGGAGCTATTCCATTCAGAAGAATCCTAAGACATTCCAAGCCCTTCTTTCTGCCTCTCCAGTTCATACATCCAGAGACTTCTCCACCAGCCCTGCCCCTGGCTTCCTGCTGAGCCACCAGTAATTGCTACCTCCATAAAGATGTTACTGGCTCCAGTTTAGAAAGGATAAGGCGATCTGGGACTCTCAGCCTGTCTGCCTAGTCGGACAGAGGCGTCACTCCTTGTCTTTTTCCGAGCCTTGTTTATCTCTTCCTTCCCTTGGCCCTTGCTTCATTTTGTTGTAATTTCAGCCACGGGGGAGGGAAACAGAAGTCAGATGCGGAGATATCACTGGGAACAAATGGCATTTGCTGTTAATGTGGCGGCAAATGGCCTCCTCTCTGACTTGTGATATTTTAACTCTCTTAAGGAAGAAAGTGGCACTGCAGTTCTCTTCTCCTGCCTGGCCCAAAGGTGGGGGAACATTATTCATCTGGATCATTAACCCTAAAATATTATTTTACCCACAGCAGCATTCCATGGAGGGCAGCTACTGTGGAAAAATTGTGATGCCAGGCAGAGCTCAGGCAGGGCTGAGCATCAGAACCTCAGTTTCTTTCTACATCCACTGTTTACAAGCTGTGTGACCCTGGGTTAACTTTCCAGGACCTCAGTTTTCTCATCTGTAAAGTGAAGATGGCAGCCTATTCCTTGACTACTTTGAATCCTGATGGTGAGGATATCATGAGAGAGTGCCAAAACCTTAAGGTGGCTAAAACACCATATAATTATTTGTTATAATTGTGGATTTTTTGAACCGGTTGCCAGCACATTGCTAACTCTGTATGTTTTTAAAAATCCTTTCCGGTACCCAGTATACAACATTTTTCCATCTCTAGCTATCCCTGGATCAAATCCTCTTCTCAGAAAAGTTTCTGATATCAGCCATTTATGGGTAACATTATTCGTTCTTCCTGTCCCTGGTTTCTCTAGCTCTAAACCATTTTCTACCATGCCAGCAGAATTATCTCTGAAACAGACACACCATCCTACTCACACCCCCCTTTCCCTGTGGCTCCAGCTGCCCATGAGTTTATCTGATGCATTCAAGCAAAATTTAGCCATCTCCTATTATGCCTGCCAGGCACTGTTGTAGTTGATGGAACTATAGCAGTAAATAAAATAGGGAAGTCCTCTGCCCTCCTGAGGTTTACATTCAAGAAGACAGAAAAAATAAACAGGTAGATAAACAAAGAAGATCCCTTTAGATAGTGATACACTGGGTGAAGACAGTAAAACAAGAAGAAAGAGAAGAGTGGTAGGAAAGTGGGAAGCCTTGCATGTTTGAACTCTATTCTAATGAGAGAAGCAGCAAACATGTGTAGCCTTGGGGTGAGAGGGTTAATGGGAAAAACTCCGCAGTCACAGAAGCTTGGTTACAGGATAGGCCTGGCAGTGCTGAAGGACAGTAAGGTATTGTGATGTGAGCAAAGGGAGAGTGGCAAGAGGCGCGGTGAATGGAAAAGCTAGGACCCTGGAGACTGTAATAAGATTCTCAACTGTGTCCTACCTGCAAAGGGAAGCTTTTGCCAGATATGAGGCAGGAAAATGACGTGATCAGATTTACCTCTTAAAAAGATCACTCTGGCTGCACTGTGGAGAATGGAATTTTTGTGACTGAAATTCCAAAACTGTCACAGAGCCCTTCACCAGTTGGGTCCAACTTCCATTTCCAGCTGTATCTCCTATCACAAGCACACACATCCTGCACTCTTGACATGTTAGACTCAATATTGTTTTCTACATGCCATGTTCCTTCACACATTTTAATTCAACTATTGCTGTCCTGTCTTCTGGTAATGCCCTCCTGCTTCCCCAGGGGCTGTCGCATCATGCATCTGACCACCCATGTTGCATGCTTGGAGGTGGGGCCAGAACTGGGGCATTCTCAAGAGCTTGGAACAGATCAGGAAGATAAGCAAGCAGTAAACATTTAGTGTGCTCCCATTATGTGCCTGGCACTATGCTGGGCTTTTAGGATTCAGGTGGAAAGAGGCAGACACAGTCCCTACCTTCGTGGAGTTTATAATCCAAAGGGTGAGGACATGTAAAAAGGAAATATGAAATAAATTAGGGATTCTATGCCTTGAAAGAAAATCGGGAGCTAGAAGTACTCATCTCGGAAGCACAAAATCATAGATTTATGGTCTCATGAAATCTTAAGCTTATAGAATCAAATCATCCCAGGAGAAAAAATACTAGGAATTAGAAAAGAATATTTATCAAGTCTCTGGAGGATGGGGTGGCTGTATAAGCTTAGAAGTGATAGAAGAAATCACAAAGGAAAAGACATAAAGCAAACTGGAAAAATACCCACAGCAAATATGACAAAGGATTACTATCTTTATTATGTAAAGAGCGCATGCAAATCAATTAAATTCACTAAGACCCAGTAGATAAGTGAGCAGAGGGCAAGAACAGACAATTCTCAAAAGAGGAAATACATACAACTGGTTAACAAACACAGGAAAAAAAACTGTTCACTCTCTGTAATAATCAAAGAAAGGCTTATTAAAACCATGAGATAACATTTTTTTGCCTATTGAATTAGCAAAGTTTAAACAAAAACAAGAGGATGTCAATGTTTTTGAGAATGGGATGATATAAAGAATCTCACACATTGCTGGTAGACATGTCAACTAGGGCGACGGTTTTGGAAAACAATTTGGCAATGTGCATGAAGACTCTTAAAATATGATTTAATTTTAGTAATTTAACTTCTGGGATTTTTTTCGAAAGAAAAAATCCAAAAATAGAAAAAAAGATATATGCATGAAGATTTTTTTTTCTGGAGTATTATTTATAGCAGCTAACGCGGGGTGTGGGGGGGGATATGGGCGGGGCACAACGAAAAGCGAACTGAGGGGTACAGTTATCCATATAAGGAAACATTTCATGGCCATTTAAAACATGTTTGTGAAATTCTTATGCTCTGTACTAAAGTTAAGTGAAAAAGGAGGACAGAAAAAGAAATTGCGTGTTCAGTACAATCGTGTTCACAGGGAGATGATCATACACGCGCTGACTTAAAGATTTCCAGGTTGTCAGATAGATAACATCCATAGAGATGTTGCATGAAATGGTTTGGGGCCAGGGACTTGGACTGGGCCGTCTTGCTGGTTCCTCCCCTAAGGTTGGAGATTTGGTGAAGAAATAGGAAGCAGTCCCAAGCTTCCTTGGAGAACTTAATGCTTTTAAGCTGTATAATTTTAAGAAACCCGACGGGCTTGACTCCTCCATTTTACAAATGAGGAAACTGAGACCCAAAATGGTTTGGTAACTTGTTTGAAGTGGCACAGATTTGGGGCAGAGCTGGGACTGGAATTCAGACCTTCCGAATTCAAACCAGTGCAGCCTCCTGCCTCAATGTGCCTATGCCTGAGTGGTTAAACATTTGCATTTATTTGGTGGTGGGGATGGAGGGTGTTTGTGCTACATCTCTACACTTGTGCCTCTGGATGTGCACAGCCTTCATGTGTATTCAACTGACAAGTAACCAACCATCATGATTTGCTTGAGATTGTCCGTGTTTTATCAGTCAGTCTGGGACTGTGGCTCACTCTAAATGTGTGTGGGTTTCACCCTGTTTCGTCAGCACGCACTTTGTGGACATCCTGTGCATCTCTTGGTATGTCTGGGTTTGTTTTTCTGCTCCAAACAGACTGCCCTCTGGCTCCAGTCAGTCCGTCTGCTCCACAGCGTCTCCATCCCTGGGCCAGGCTTTTCCTGTTTTGCTGACTGGAGGAGGAGAAGCTCGCGGGAAGCCCCCGGGTCTGGTTCCCATAGGCCGGTGTTCCTTTGCAGGCAGCCACCACGGCACCCTCCAGCCGGCTTTTTGGAAGCGGGTAAACGTCCCTCCCAGCAAATCCCTCAGCCTCGCTCAACCCAGAAGTACATGTGTTTTCTTCCACCACACGCTCGCCTCTTGCCTCTCGCGGCTTAATTAGCTCTTATGGGGGTGGAGGCCGCCCTTGGATGGCTTCCCGCAGCTGCCCTCTGCTGGTCGGTGGCCGCATTGGCGGCTGGAGCCTGGGGACCTGGAACTGTGGTTTCCGCCTCAGAGCCTGTGGGCCTGGACGCACGTGTCGGCCACAGCCGCCTGGAGACTTTGGGACGGTTATGATACAAGACTTTATTACTAGTCCGGGCACACCCACTAGCCCCAACCTCTCCCTCCTTGAATACATAGATACAAAAATGCCCTCATTGTGTCTGCTGGAAAGGGAGGGTTATTCAACCATTAGCCCGTGCGAGCTGGGTGTGGTGGCAGGTGCCTGTAATCCCACCTACTCGGGAGGCTGAAGTGGGAGGATCACAGGAGGCCAAGAGTTCAAGGCCAGCTTGGGCAACATAGCAAGACCTCATCTCTAAAAAATAAATAAAATAAAATAAAATTAGCCTTTCACTTCTCTGGGCTGCAACTTTATCATCTGTAAAATGGGCAGTGCAATGGCATCTGTCACGTTAGGTCCTTAACCAGGCATGGTGGTACACACCTGTAATTCCAGCACTTTGGGAGGCCAAGGCAGCAGATCACCTGAGGTCAGGAGTTTGAGACCAGCCTGGCCAGCGTGGTGAAACCCCATCTCTACTAGAAATACAAACATTAGCTGGGCATGGTGGTGGGCACCTGTAATCTCAGCTACTCGGGAGGCTGAGGTAGGAGAACGGTTTGAACCCAGGAGGCAGAGGTGGCAATAAGCTGAGATGGCGCCATTCACTCCAGCCTGGGCCACAGAGGGAGACTTAGCCTCAAAAAGCAAACAAACAAAAACAAAAACATTAACCTGTAGTCCCAGGTGGTGTACCTGTAGTCTTGGGAGGCTGAGGTGGGAGGATTGCTTGAGTCCAGGAGGCCAAGGCTACAGTGAGCTGTGATCATGTCACTGCACTTCAGCCTGGGTGACAGAGTGAGACCCTGTCTCAGACAAATAAAGAAGAAAGAGAGAGAGAGAAGGAAAGAAGAGAAAAGAAAAGAAAAGAAAAAAGAGAAACACATTAGGTTCTTGCGAGGCTTAGTGGAGAATGTCTGTAAAGAGCCTCACCCTCACCTCACCTGCTACACAAGGAATACCGAAAAAAGGTGTCTGTTACTATCAACAATGATGCTGTTCTCACTGCAGTGGGAGCCAGCGATGACATGAGCGGGTCTTTTCTGCAGCATCGTGGTGGAAGGCCACATGGAGGAACTGCTTTACAACCTGGCTCCTGATGGATTGCTAGGATTTGACTAACATTTGTGTAATATAGCAATGTGCCAACTGTTGTCCATGAAATTAGAGGGTTATAGAAGTGAATAATTTGCTGTTCCCAAGTCAGAATAACTGCACTAAATTTGAAATAATGTAAAGAACTTTTATATTAAACTGAAGCATATTTTTAAAATAATAATGATAACAGTCTCATGTCTGTCCAGTGTGTTTCAGATCTGAGTCCTTTTCCAGGCTCCTCAGAGAGAGAATGGATGTGAGCACTTTAGAAAATAGACAGCTTTCTGCAAAATTAAGGTGATTTGTATTGAGGGGTGAAGTTTGTCTATATCCCTCATTGACTAAACAAATCGTTTGCGCCTCTTAGATTGATAAAGAGGATCACAGAACCATAACATTCTGGGCCCTCCGAGCTAGAAGATGCTTTATCTGCTTCTATTTCCATCCATTGCTGTCTGCAGAATACCTGTCAGGTGGGAATCTATGCTCTGTTTGAATGCTTCTGGGGATGGGGCACTCACTTCCATCCTAAGTAGAGGTCGATCTGTCTTTCCATAAGCAGGTACATTGAGTGTTCTGTTTTCCCTCATACTGCCTAAATCCAGACAACCAGTTGTGTTAATTTTGCCCTAAATATATCTTAGCATCCTCATCAGTACTGCCCCTGTACAAATATCACTTCCATTGCAATTATTGTCATTTTCTAATTAGACTGCTAGCTTAAATTTGCCCCTCCCTCTTCACCCCAATCCACTCTCTATGTTACTTTACCACATGCAAATCTGATCTTGAAGTTACGTTTAAACCCTTTGCCTTTCCCCTGCCTACAGAAGCTCATCCTCTTTAGCAAGGCCTATGCTATCTTTAACAGCCCAGCCCCTAGGCGACTTCGGCAACAGGCTTTGGTAGACTGTGGCTCATGGACCAAATAAAACCCACAACCTTTATGTTCCATGAACAAAAAAACATAGTTTGACATTTTAAAACATAAAATGCTAATCAAGCCATTATACTTTTGGAGAGAATGGTTGCTTAAAAAGTTAAGGACATTGCCCCTTGGCCCACAAAATCTAAAATATTTACTATCTGACTTTTTATTGAAAAAGTTTGATGACACCTGGAGAATCAGCTCCTAAGATCCCTACACACTTGACTTTGCAGCAAGCTGGCACAATTTGCCAAACTCCAAGTATGACTTGCTTTTACACACCCCTGTCATTCCCTCTGACTGACATCCTACCATGCCTGCCTCTGTGATAAACTCTTACTTTTTAATGATGATGATAATGATGATGACAATTGCTAATGGGTGTTAAATACTTACTGTGTGCCCATCACTGTTTTAAGCACTTTACACACATTAATTCATTTAATCCACACAGCAAGCCTATGAAGGAGCTTAATTATTATTTCCATTTTACAGAGGAGAAGATTAACATGCCAAAGATAAGGTTACTTGCCCAAAGTTACAGAACCGTGCAGTGGCTGAGAACTGTGCAGTGGCTGAGATGATTCAAGACCCAGCTGTGCTGTTTCCTGGAAAGCCTTCTCAGAATTCATGGAGGTGGTTTGCTGTTCTCTTTCCTTGGATAATGTATACCTGGATCATAACATAATCCCTAGAAGGTTGCCACTGTCTGTGACAATGGCCTCCTTCCCACCCAGGTGGTGACCTGCTGGGGATAGGAGTCTTATATTTTGCTTTTCTGACATTCTCCCCAGCACATATCCCTAGGCCCCCGTGCTATGGGTGCTGAAAACACCGTTCAAGTGAATCAATTTGCAGGGCTTCTTGCAGGTGACCCTAGTGGCTATTTTAGGAATACATTGACAGTGTGAGCCTACAATAGACGTTGTTGACTGATGTGGTTTAGCTCTGTGTCCCCCCAGATCTCATTTTGAATTGTAATTCCCAATGTTGGAGGAGGAACCTGGTGGGAGGTGATTGGATCATAGGGGCAGATTTTCCCCTTGCTGTTCTTGCAATAGTGAGTCTCACAAGATCTGATGGTTTAAAAGCATGTGGCACTTCCTCCTTTGCTCTCTCGCCTGCCACCATGTGTAGATGTGCCTTGTTTCCCCTTCATCCTTCTGCCATGATTGTAAGTTTCCTGAGGTCTCCCAGCCATGCTTCCTGTATAGTCTGCAGAATTGTGAGTCAATTAAACCTCTTTTCTTCATCAATTACCCAGTCTCAGATAGTTCTTTACAGCAGTGTGAGAACAGACTAATGCATTGACTCAAGAGCAAAGGATATGTCAGGACCCCAGAACTGAAAACTCTTGCTGTAAGACTTGATTGACCTAGGAGTGGTGGAGAGGGGATAGGTTTTTCCAGGGTTGGGTTCCCTGAGAAGACTGGAGATTTAAGCCAGGAAAGACCAAGAGACCAACTTCTATAACAGTAGCAAAAAGAGTGACACCTCTATGCAGGGGTGTTATAAATTTCCTATATGATAAAGAACACTATAAGATATGAAATACTATTTGTTTTATATATATATAACATATATATTATATATATTATACTTCTAGCTTTAGGAATGGGGATAAGTCATAGGAAGGTGTATAGGAAAATATGTTGGAAATTTTATCCCTGTGGCTTATTATCCTGGGGTCTTGAAATCTCTTCTGTCCTTAAGTCTTAGGATCCCAGGATAAGGTATTTCAGTCCACATTTAAGAACCACAGATGATTAAGGGATGAAGAAGCCTTAATGATCATCCAGTTCAACCCAATGGAAAGAAATCCTTAGGCAAAATACTACCTTAAGCAAGAAGACGTTCATCCACTAGAAAACACTGGAGCATTTTACAAGTCTTGTGTAAAGGGTATGTCTGGGTTGTAGGGACACTTGGAATCAGGGACTTCACTTAGCAGAGTTGCACCTTTCTTTATGTCTTTCATTTCTGCATGCCAGTTCCATTAGATAAACTGCTGGCTTCCTCTATAAGGCCATGGTTCCTACCACTCATATTTCATGACTACCACCTGAGAGAGACTGAGACTCTTCCTTTTTCTCCCTTTAGTTCTGGTAAGAAAATCCCAGGGAAAAACTCTGAATGGCCTGGCTTATATACAAGGTGTACTTCTGGGCCAGTTAGCTATGGCTTGGGGCTAGGGCCAAGCATGGCCACCAGCATTCCACCTCTGTGTACCAAGATCATTCCCAAAGTGAGAGAGGTGTAGAGAGCTTAGTGGCTGCTTCAGTTGGTATCCACTGCAAAAGACGAGAAATGGGGGCCCAGGGAGGTTGTTACATGCTCCCCACCCAGAAATAGCATTTTTCTTTTTTTTTTTTTAAGATGGAGTTTCCTGCCCAGGCTGGAGTGTAATGGCGCAATCTCGGCTCACCACAACCTCCACCTCCCAGATTCAAGTGATTCTCCTGCCTCATCCTCCCGAGTAACTGAGATTACAGGCATGCGCCACCATGCCCGGCTAATTTTGTATTTTTAATAGAGACAGGGTTTCTCCATGTTGGTCAGGCTCATCTCTAACTCCCAACCTCAGGTGATCCACCCGCCTTGGCCTCCCAAAGTGTTGGGATTACAGGTGCGAGGCACCGCGCCTGGCCTCAAATTTTTTAAATAGAATCTGGGACTGAGGAAGCCTGTTTTGAGTCTTGGGTCCTCCTTTTAGGAAGAAAAATTACGGGAGACCTCCTACAGGCTAGTTGTTTTATATTTAATTCTCAAAGCAACCATATGAAGTGGTTATTTTTACTCCCATCTTACACGCAAAGAAATAGAGGTTTAGGGAGGTTAACTAACCTACCCAAGGATGCATGGCTGGTGAAGGTCTAGCCTGGGAAGAGAAATGAGAATCTGGGTCATCTGGGCTCCCGAGCCCTTGCTCCTTTCTTTACACAATGTAACCTTCCAAAAGCTAGAAAGTGACTTTACCCTTTTGGGCATTGGCTCTTCTATGAAATTAGATCTTTTCCAATTTAAAAATTCATCTTTTCTAATTTAATTTTCACACTTCTTTTGTTTTCCCAGTCTCAGAAGACATGTATGTCTCTAACTCTGACAATGGACACATTCCCTATTATTACAGAGGAAGCACACTCTTGTCCTGTGAATTTCTGGGAGGGGAAGTAGTGGGCTAATCTCTTACTCTTGGTTTATGGGGGTTGGAAGGGGTATGGATCTGATGCAAAGAAAACCCATCATCTAAAGACCAGGCTCTTAGTGTACCTTCCAGGTTAGTCTCTTGCGTAAACCTTGGTAAGGTGCTTCCTCTTCTCATCTCATCTTCCTCAATATCCTCAACTACTGAAAACAAACAAACAAAACAACAACAACAACAAAACAAAACCATACTACCTTACTTCACAGCTCCATGAACTCTGTAGTTTGGCAGCTAAGGAATCTTTTTAAAAACAGTTCATGTAAGTGAACTTTTAGATATAAAAGCTTTCCCCTTTCATATTCTTCCAAGTCCTTGGTTTTCTTATCAGTAAAATGGTAGAAGTTGGACTAAACACTTTGCCGCCTAATACCTCTCAAATTCTTTTTATTTATTTATTTAATTATTTATTTTTTATTATTATACTTTAAGTTCTAGGGTACATGTGCATAAGGTGCAGGTTTGTTACATATGTATACTTGTGCCATGTTGGTGTGCTGCACCCATCAGCTTGTCAGCACCCATCAACTCGTCATTTACATCAGGTATAACTTCCAGTGCAATCCCTCCCCCCTCCCCCCTTCCCCATAATAGGCCCCGGTGTGTGATGTTCCCCTTCCCAAGTCCAAGTGATCTCAATGCTCAGTTC